>NC_059423.1:5360443-5960443 GCF_905220565.1 Melitaea cinxia
CTCGCGACATACAAACTAGAGAAAACCGACGTATCCTACATCGCAATATCAAAGTTATACAAAGATTGAAAATATATATATCCTCAGCCACACGACACAACACCCGTCTGGTCGGAGGATCCTCCCTTTGCGATGGTGGATGAGGATGAACTTTACACCCTGTTCCCCTCACACTCCAAAAACTTAAACTAAGGTAGTAGAGACCATACAATCCTCACCTCGTCAATCTCCGAAGCATAGTAGACATCGTTTAATAGAACTGGTAAACCTAGTACTTTGGTCTTCTCTACTGATGTTATTTGAAGCGCCGTTGGTCCAACCTATTGAAAGATGGAAATAAAGCTTTAGTATAGTTTTACGTAATTTAGGTTATCAAATAGGTTTTCAAAAAGTTTATGTATGATACACGTGTTAGCGTAGCGGTCACAGCACTGGCTGTTGCGGCGCGGTCGCGGGTTCGATCCCCGCTCACGACAAACATTTGTATTGGCCATATAGATGTTTATCGTAGTCTGGGCATTTGTGCTTGTGTATTGTGTTTCCGGACCCCCGACACAGGAGAAAATCCTACCGGGGGCCGTTGATTATGAAGAGTTTATTTGTTTATAGTTAGAATAGCAGTCAAAAATATCAATTTTTATTTTTTATTTTTCAAAAAAAAAATAATTAAGAAAATATCCATACTAATATTATAAATAATTGTGTTTGCTCGCAAACGAAAAAAAAAAACCGACTTCAATTACATCGACAAGTAATACAACGTAGATCGACGAAAAAATAGTCAAGCAACTACGCGTTATCAAAGATTACTCAAAAAGTAGTTATCAGATCTCGATAAAATTTATATGTTATCAAAGATTCCTCAAAAAGTAGTTATCAGATCTCGATAAAATTTATATGTGACCACATGACAAACATCAGCTTTCGATTAAATTAAAAATTATCAAAATCGGTACACCCAGTAAAAAGTTATTGCAGATTTTCGAGAGTTTCCCTCGATTTATCTGGAATCCCATCATAGAATCCTAGTTTCCTTATCATGGTACTAAACTAGGGATATCTTCTTTCCAACAAAAAAAGAATTATCAAAATCGGTACACCCAGTAAAAAGTTATTGCGGATTTTCGAGAGTTTCCCTCGATTTCTCTGGGATCCCATCATCAGATCCTGGTTTCCTTATCATGGTACTAAACTAAGGATATCTTCTTTCCAACAAAAAAAGAATTATCAAAATCGTTACATCCAGTAGAAAGTTATGCGGTATAATACAACGTAGGTCGACGAAAAAAGCGTCAAGTAAAAACGCATTATTAGATATAACTCGAAAAGTAGTTGTTAGATCTCAAATAAATTTAAATGGGACCAATTGGCACACACCACCTTTCGATTAAAACAAAATTTGTCGAAATCGGTCTACCCGGTCAAAAGTTCTGCTGTAACATACATAAAAAAAAAAAAAAAAAAAATACAGTCGAATTGAGAACCTCCTCCTTTTTTGGAAGTCGGTTAAAAAGTAGTTTCTAACTTTATTTGTATGTAGGGGGTAATCTTCGCAAATACTGATCCGATCACGAAAATTCTTTCACTAACAGAAAGCTACACTATTCAGGAGTGACAGAGGCTATATTTTATTGTGATTGAATAAAAAAATTCAGTGAAAAATCTTATATATAATATTCTTGTAACACATGTTAGTAAAAATACTCCTCCGAAACGGCTGGACTGATTTTTATGAAATTTTGTATACATATCGGGTAGAATCGGTATCGGGGACGGGGGGGGGGGGTCTGGGGGGAATTAAGGGAGTTAATAACATATATGGTAAAACAACGTTTTCGGGGGTAGTCTATTATTAACTAATACCCAAAATTTCATTTTCTGTTAGTGTATTCCCGGATAAATTTTGAGTGTTTTACTACTGGACTAATTATATGGATTCTTTCTCTAGGAGAATGCGACGTAAATATATACTTTAATAGGCAAAAAAACGGATAATTTCAATCAAATAACCTTCGTAAGATGATTTATTTGTTAGCTCAATCTACGATTTTCAACCCAAACAATTTGGTGACAACGAACTGTATGTTTCTTTTTTTTTGGGTGTAATCAATGTAATGACTCACCTTTATCGCCACTTTTGTATCCTTATGCGATAGCTTTAGAGCATTATTAAAGACTTTGAGATCCTCTTCCAAGGCGAGGGTAGCTCCAGGCAATTTCTGTTGTTCAGGGTCGACGTAATCACTGAGACGGCTGTGATTGTCTATGAAGATCAGTTTCCTGTTACCCTGGAAACACAAGGAGGTAGAGTAAATATAGGTAAATATGGGTAAGGCGATTGCGGTTTTAATTTCCGTTAGGGATGGGTATTTGTATACGTACATATATTTCTTTGGGATCTGGATGTCTGTCCCTGTGGGTCTCCCCATCGTGCCTCGGAGAGCACGTTGAGCTATCGTTACCGGTTATTAACATAGACACCTGATAGCGATCGTTATTCGTAGTAGGAAAAATATCCCTCTATCCGCAGTCGAATAGATTTGTGGATGACTTGCCTACCCTCCTTTATGGAGAAAAACATATTTCATGGAGAAAGATGCCAACGTTCATGATGTTACAGACTGAATCAATCGATGATATTTTCGATGGATCCTCCTGGATTTAAACTTGTATCAAAAATCTACAAACGCCTAGAGCACGACAAACGCCTGTTTGGCGTACACCAATATTTCTGCAAGCCTGAACACTTCTGAAATAACATCCTCACCCTGAGCGGCGCCAGGATAGACTCGTGGAACTTGGTGTACTCGCGCACCCAGCTGTTGCAGTTGTAGATGTAGCAGGCGTGCGCGCTGGAGTACGCCACCTCTGGAAGCACGCTGAACCACTTCTGGAGGAAGTCCGTCCTGGAATATACATTTACGATATTCGATTGGAGATTCTCAGTCGACTATATCTTAAATACTATAGCTCTGTTCCTTTATTCAAAAAACTAATCGTTTTATAGTATAGGGACAAACGTCCTCCCGTGACAATGGTTGCTGTAAAGACTCCGAAACATCGGGCATCTAAAAAACATAATAAACCGCGATCAAATCCTAAAAAGTTGTTTTATTATAATAGAGACCAAGTTTAATACATTCTAAATCTAAAAAAGGACAGCGAGCTGAATTTAGAAGAATACTTGAAGTCTGTTACTCATTTGTGTGTACTGTGAGTTAACTCATTAAAACTCACCTGAACCGGTTATCTGAGTTGGTGTGAGTGAAGTCAACGATGAGCTCGAACGGCTGCTGGCAAAACGGCTTAAGTGTTATTATCACGTGGTATATCAGTAGGTCTGCGTTTATTTCCCCGATTCTGCAACAAAATAGACCAAAGTAATGATTTTAGCCAAATTCACCTTGATTGAATTGAGGTACTTGTTCAGATTTAGTCGAAAACATGTAATACATTCGCTTCAGCCTGCAATATCTCACTACTGGGCCACTACCACTTTCCCCATGTAGAAGGATCAGAGCTTAATCCACCACGCTGCTCCAATGCGGGTTGGCGGATATATTCCCTACTACGAGTAACGATAGCTATCAGGTGTACATGATAACAACCGGGACCGACGGCTTAACGTGCTCTTCGAGGCACGGTGGGGAGACCCACAAGGACTGCACAAACACCAAAAAATATACTAATAATAAAGTAATACATTATGATGCCAAAAATTGTTGATCGCCTGCTGGTAAGCGTAACCGCTTAACGCCGTAACCTGCAGACGCCTTCCACACCAGGGACCTACCCCCGCTTTCCACACAAAGCATCTTCAGGAGCTCTCTACCTTACACACCACAGGAACAGTAAGAGTAGTATTACTTAGTTGTGATCTGTAAAGTTGAGAAATTTCGCCAATCAAGCTTGCTCCAGATTTTTAGTGATATATTTTTAGCTGGGCTCTATTTCTTACCAATAAATAATGTAAGCGAGATATGAGTTTTAAAGTTACATTTCTGACTTGAAACTCACTTATATCTTCTAGAAATAAAATAGAAGACGGGATTCCCAATCTTGCTGGTGCCCGCTTGATAGAAGATGTTCAAGCTCTTGATGCTCTTGTACTCTTCTTTCTGGTGCATATTGTGTTTCACTATGAACTCCTCGAAGTTCGTCGAGGACATATCTATCGATGACCAACGAGCGTAAGAGGAGAACAGAAGACCCGATGTTCTGAAATTTTGGAAAGGACGAACTTAGAAGTTTTAGACTCAAAACAATAATTCAGAGTTATATAGAAATATATGCTCATCTCTGCTGTGCTCATAATTCAGAAATAATTTATTATTGAGAAAATATTACAATTTCTTTACAGTAGTCTATGGTATATGGGCAGTAGTGTATGGATATCTATTTAGACACAAAATATTCTCCATTTGGGTATGACATTAATCTTGTAATTATTAATAAAAAACTGCTATTTTTGTTACCACGCGAACTTTATAGACAGAGAAAAAAAACTAAGTAAATAATATGTTTGGTTGGGGCCATCCATAAAATATATCATGTAAAATTTCACCGTTTTGGACCTTTCCCCCCACATTTGTCACGCTAAGTCACTATTTCAGTGAGCCCCTAACAAACGGCACAAAAACTTTCCCTCTAGAATGATTTAATGATTATAAATTGCATACAAATTAATAATTTGATTTTTATTCTGTAGATGTATAAAAAAATCATCGGCTTGTTATATTTCGTCACACTAAACAAAATATTTCTACCCCGTCTCTATTTTGTAAGACTATTTTATGGATAACCTTTTACCGTAAAACCTAGTACTAAGTAACCAAACATGTTTCACTTACGATTCCACAGGCTTGTGTTCTGGTGGACCCAAATATGCAAGGAGTGTTGCCATCTAAAAAGAAAATATTTTCAAATATATAAAATGCATGTACGCGCAAAAATTGTGAAGGATTGCACAACATTTTTTTGCTTTCATTCCTGTCATGGAATGAAACTTTAAAAAAATTATATATTTACGAGAAAAAAAAAACGGCACTACGAATTACGCCGGGTCAGCTACTTTAAAACAGTTCGACTTCGTATTTTGGTGCAAATACTTCAAAAATGTTATTCATACGAAAAATGAAACGAAATTTAAAAAAAAATCAATATATTCACGAAAAAAAAATTTGATTCACCGGATCCGATAGTTTGTAATAATATTAAAACTATATTAATACAATTCAGTAGTAACATCTGTATATAGTAACATACCTTATCAAAAGGCCGCCTGCCCACAGCCTTATGATCCCTACTACACGACAAGTAATCTCCAATTTTCTCCTGATGGTTCCACAGTAGTCGATGCAAGGCCACCACGTTGGCGTCACTGATAAATGACAGGTTGTGAGATGTTTGGTCCACCGTCTCACAGTCTGACGCAATTTCTATGAAGAACCTGTAAAAACACATTTGTTACTAAAATTTAGGTAATAATTTTCAAAAGTAATCATCTGCAAATTAAATACGACCATATGCGAATACCTGTAAATGGCTTAGTCGAAATGTACAATTTGTACTCATTTAATGTCTTATGTTCTGTTGGTATTCCAAATAAAATAAAATAAAATAAATAGGGGTATTGGAATTTAATTTCTAACAAGCCATGCCTTTTATAAAGTAAATAACTAAAAAGTAAATTTAAATTAGTTGATATTAAAAAAAAATAGCCAATGCATATGATTTTTTTTATTTTTGTCGCAGGAAAAATTCCAATACTCAGAAGAAACATCTGAAAAAAAAAGCTTAAAAAAAATTAAAATTAAAAATCGTTCGGATTTATCATACATTTCAAAACACTCACTTGCGTCCTGCCTCGAAATGCTCTCTAAGAAAATCGTTAAAGGGCAACATATGTTGTTCCTTCGAGAACTCCACGT
Organism: Melitaea cinxia; assembly: GCF_905220565.1. Lineage (NCBI taxonomy): Eukaryota > Metazoa > Arthropoda > Insecta > Lepidoptera > Nymphalidae > Melitaea > Melitaea cinxia. The sequence goes on from NC_059423.1 coordinate 5,366,374, forward strand.
GATTGGCGATGTTCTGCAATATCTTCGACATAAGCATCAGACCGCGTTTGATGTGGGGTGGAATGGGGCGGTTCACTATACCCATTTCTTTAGGAGAAACTGTGGAAAAATATATACTTATAACCAACTTGGTATATATATTAACAGTACCCGGCCATAAATAATACGCATCGAGCTTTGGAAAGAGACAATCGGCTAATTTCGACTTTGTAGAGCGTTATCTCGGACGCAAATTACTTGTTTTTTTATTTATTTATTAGAAAGTTTAATACTCAACTCAATGAAAACTCTCCTGGGTCTCCCCACCGTGCCTCGGAGAGCACGTTAAGCCGTCGGTCCCGGTTGTTATCATGTACACCTGATAGGGATCGTTACTCATAGTAAGGAATATATCCGCCAACCCGCATTGGAGCAGCGTGGTGGATTAAGCTCTGATCCTTCTCCTACATGGGAAACGAGGCCTATGCCCAGTAGTGGGATATTATAGGCTGAAGCGTACAATGAAAAAGAATTTATCAAGCTTTGATTGAAAACTATTAAATAAACTTATGTTAGAAACTTCCCCACGACCCGGCCCCTCTACTCGCGACGTCGTGCGACGGAGCGCGGAGGGCGGGCAATAGCGACGGACGCACTCTCTAGTGCTAATAGGACGCCTTGTACTTGTGTTGATAAACATTTAGTTGATGTAAATGAATAAATCTTGTAAGGTTACTCCGTGTCTTATTCTTTTTTTAAAATAAAATTCTCTTTCACATCTGATTTCTAAGACTTACCTATCGCTGGATTGATGTACCGCAAGAACAAAACTGTGCCGACAGCACCGACGCTCGTTTGTGGAAACTGAACGAATCTCTTGCTCAGAACCTAGAAATAATTCTCGTTAATTGGTCGCTCGAGGTACAGTATTGACGGCTATCTCTCATATATATCTTCGTCGACCAACGTTATATTTTATACAGCATAACTTTTCACTGGGTCTTCCGATTTTGATGACTCTTATTTTAATCGAAAGCTGATATTTGTCTTGTGGTTCCATTTAAAGTTAATAGAGATCTAAAGACGACTTTTTGAGTAATTTTTGATCTTATATTATATTATCTTTATCTGATATATGAAGTTTTCCAAATACAAGTCTTAAGCCCGAGCTTCAGAATCTGATAAAATAAATAAATATCTACACAATACACACACGGTCGTCTGTTCCTAAAGTAAGCAGAGACTGGTATAGCTATATTCTTTTTTTCGGTAAACATATTTATAAATAATACATATATAAATATATAAATAAATATTTATGTTACACCCAGACTCGGGATGGGAATCGAACCCACAACCCTCGGAGCAGAAGGCAGGGTCAGCACAAACTGCGCCAACGGGCTAGTCAAATAGGGCTAATAAAAAAAATATGATTGATTCTAAACGAAATCTCAAGTGAAAAACTCGCATAGATACGAAGATAGAAAACTATTCAGGTGATTTATAACCAACATATAAAAGCTATGACTAGGCACACATTAACACGTTTTACAGGTCACGTCAAGTCAGTTGAAGCCGTGTCGGGTCAGTTTGAGTCAGGTGAGCTACACTCACCTGGTATAAGCAGTGACACATGCTACGTAGCTGCGAAGGGAATTTATCCGCTGAACTGATGATCCTCTCGAACACTTCGCGAGTCAGATCTCTCAGATTGTTTCTGTTGATTTCTATATCCTGTGTCGGGTCTAGCCTGAGAATTGGATTTTTTTTTTATCAGCACAAGTCTTAGTAATGACGTTTAATTGTAATATATTTTTAAAAGAGATGTTTTAATAACTAGTGGTCTGAACCGAGTCGGAAAATGAGAGGGCGCTGTAAAGACGCTTGTCTCCAAACTACGAAAGATGGTGTTTGAGAGCGGATATTAAAGATTAGAAATATAGACAATATTTGAGACATATTTACTTTAGATATTGAGAGGGTACAGAAAGAAGCATTTAGCTCAAAATTGGAGCAGCCCAACTAGAAAAGAAACTAAACCTTACAGAAGATCACAGCTAAATAATACGACTCCCAAGTAGTGTTGTGTTCCTGTGGTGAGTAAGGTGACCAGAGCTCCTGGAGGTGTTGTAGACAGCAGGGTTAGAACTTAGTCCTGGTGTTGAAGCGGTCCATAAACGACTTAAGCCACTTATCATCAGGCATTACGTGCCCATGTTGCCACCATAGTGGTGTTTTTATACCACTGGGTCAACAAAGAAGTATATGGCCCACCTGATGATAAACGCTCACTTCAGCCTTAGACGACCCCCCCCCCCCACCCTACCCCAGACCCTCGCCAGCTCTCCAGCAGTATTATTTAGCTATGGGCCTTTGTAAGGTTGAGGTGCTTCTCCAGATGGGCTGCTCCAGATTTTAGCAGGATATCCTGCTGTGCCCTACCTCAAAATAAATTATATACAAAAATTAATAATTATATTTTTACTTACCTAGCCGGGTCCACCTCAAAGCTCAAATTGGGATTTAATTCCGCCTGATCTAGTAAAACCGTTATCAGTGGTTGTAGCAAGTTCTGAAGGTATCCGTAGCCATATATTTTAAAACAGAACGCCATTATTTTGCTGCCGAGTGAGTTTCCTCTGAACAACGTCTGCATGCAGTCGGACACCTGGTTTTTTTCAAAACATAATATATAATAGTGCTGTGGTTTTTTGATAAAATTTTATAGTCATATTTTTGTTTAATACAATTTTTTTTAATGTGAGTATATTCATTTTGAGAGATTTTCAAATAAATTTCGTTTCGGTCACTTAGTTTTTGGTCAGTTTTCTTGGGTTCAGTCCAGACGTCACTCACCGCGCACACCTCCACCTCCCGGTAGAAGATGTTCCACAGCAGCGGCGCCAGCAGGTGCTTGGCGTCGAACAGCGACACCAGCACGCGCGCCAGCTCATCCATCTGCCCCGAGCCCACCACGCTCGCCAGCGCCGGGGCGGTGGGCACACTCCTCTACACTCTACACTTGACAGACGTCACTCACCGCGCACACCTCCACCTCCCGGTAGAAGATGTTCCACAGCAGCGGCGCCAGCAGGTGCTTGGCGTCGAACAGCGACACCAGCACGCGCGCCAGCTCATCCATCTGCCCCGAGCCCACCACGCTCGCCAGCGCCGGGGCGGTGGGCACACTCCTCTACACTCTACACTCGACAGACGTCACTCACCGCGCACACCTCCACCTCCCGGTAGAAGATGTTCCACAGCAGCGGCGCCAGCAGGTGCTTGGCGTCGAACAGCGACACCAGCACGCGCGCCAGCTCATCCATCTGCCCCGAGCCCACCACGCTCGCCAGCGCCGGGGCGGTGGGCACACTCCTCTACACTCTACACTCGACAGACGTCACTCACCGCGCACACCTCCACCTCCCGGTAGAAGATGTTCCACAGCAGCGGCGCCAGCAGGTGCTTGGCGTCGAACAGCGACACCAGCACGCGCGCCAGCTCATCCATCTGCCCCGAGCCCACCACGCTCGCCAGCGCCGGGGCGGTGGGCACACTCCTCTACACTCTACACTCGACAGACGTCACTCACCGCGCACACCTCCACCTCCCGGTAGAAGATGTTCCACAGCAGCGGCGCCAGCAGGTGCTTGGCGTCGAACAGCGACACCAGCACGCGCGCCAGCTCATCCATCTGCCCCGAGCCCACCACGCTCGCCAGCGCCGGGGCGGTGGGCACACTCCTCTACACTCTACACTCGACAGACGTCACTCACCGCGCACACCTCCACCTCCCGGTAGAAGATGTTCCACAGCAGCGGCGCCAGCAGGTGCTTGGCGTCGAACAGCGACACCAGCACGCGCGCCAGCTCATCCATCTGCCCCGAGCCCACCACGCTCGCCAGCGCCGGGGCGGTGGGCACACTCCTCTACACTCTACACTCGACAGACGTCACTCACCGCGCACACCTCCACCTCCCGGTAGAAGATGTTCCACAGCAGCGGCGCCAGCAGGTGCTTGGCGTCGAACAGCGACACCAGCACGCGCGCCAGCTCATCCATCTGCCCCGAGCCCACCACGCTCGCCAGCGCCGGGGCGGTGGGCACACTCCTCTACACTCTACACTCGACAGACGTCACTCACCGCGCACACCTCCACCTCCCGGTAGAAGATGTTCCACAGCAGCGGCGCCAGCAGGTGCTTGGCGTCGAACAGCGACACCAGCACGCGCGCCAGCTCATCCATCTGCCCCGAGCCCACCACGCTCGCCAGCGCCGGGGCGGTGGGCACACTCCTCTACACTCTACACTCGACAGACGTCACTCACCGCGCACACCTCCACCTCCCGGTAGAAGATGTTCCACAGCAGCGGCGCCAGCAGGTGCTTGGCGTCGAACAGCGACACCAGCACGCGCGCCAGCTCATCCATCTGCCCCGAGCCCACCACGCTCGCCAGCGCCATCGCGATGGGCAGCTCTCCCTTTGAATAAGTGCACATTTTAAATTAACACCATCCGTATAATTAACTCTGCTGTGTGGTTACGAAAGTAAAGAATATAGCCGCCCACTTTCTTGCCGTAGGTGTCGTAAGAGGCGACTAAAGGATAAGACAGTTTCACTACCACTGATGGCGGGATAGCCATCCAACTGCTGGCTTTGAAATGCACAGGCCGAAGACGTGAGCAGCGTCTTCGGTGCTACAAAGCCAGCCCTGCGGTCACCAACCGGCCTACCCAGCGTGGGACTATGGGCAACACACATGAGTTCATGCCATTTTTGGCACGAACTTGTGGAGGCCTATGTCCAGCAGTGGACTGCGATAGGCTGAAGTGATGATGATGATGATCATGATAATACATATATTTGTTTTTAGTCTTGCTGCATTTTTTGTGGGTTCCACCAAACAGACTTAATGAAGCCATCGGCCCCCCGTTGTTTTCATAGATACTTGATAGCATCGTTACTCCTGGTAAGGATACATAATACGTCGAACCCTTCACCTAAATGTAACCAGAATCCTTTGCCCAGCAGTGCGACGGTACAGGCTCAATCAATCAATCAGATGAATAAAAGCGTACCTTGTCAGAGATCATGGTCACGAGTTGGACAAGTTGTTCGAAACGGTCGGCCAACACCGTCTCCGCTAAGGTATCGAACTCTGTACCCTGCTGTAGTATCTTTGTTAGAACTTCCATGAACGCCGCTCGAGTTTGCAGGTCGCGATGGTAGCCCAGATCTAAATTTTAAAAAAAGTATTGTATCCAAATCAACTTCTTGTTGTTTAGAATATTACTAATTTAAAGAAGCGACAAAACGCCCAAGTTTCCTACAAATATTGACAATGTGTCCAGTAGAGATGCAAGTAAAGCTGCTAAAACAACTTGCTCAACTTATCAGTTAACTTACCGATACTATGCATGAGTCCGGAGTCGATATTGGCAGACAACAAGTTGGACATTGCCTGGATGGTAGCATTCCTTAAGGTCTCGAGACGCCCTGGTCCTTCCGTCACCTCCACTTCATTGCAGTCGTTTAGTAGGTTCATGAAAAGGGTGAAGTATCTGGGAAAACGTGTGTAAAGATAGACATATACAGCAATTTTAATTAAAATAAAATAGGGTATTGCACTATGTCTGAAAAAGTACTTCAAAATGCTGACTTTCCAATAAAAAGCCACAAAAAATATATATTTTGGCAAAATAAACACGCTTTCATGTCATAAAATTAAATTATATTTTAAACCTTTTTTATTTCCGCGAAAACGCTATCAGCCATTTTGGTGACGTAATATGGTTAATAACAAAGTCATGTATGACGTATGTAAGACCGAACTCATTGAATACGTCAAAAGTTCAATACCTTATACATACACTATACATATATGTCGCTAAACCTTAACAGCTACAAATATTTGGTGTTTTTGGGTAAAATAATGAATTACAATAGCTATCGTTTGTGTTTAGTGACTAGCTGTACAAATACTAGCATTAAAAAAATATTAAGTCTTAATTTGGCAGTAACATAAGGAATAAAACATAACCTAACACTTTCGAACATTATTTTTCAAATTAGGTATACCTGGCACTTACATAGAAAAACAGTATAGTATAACAAGTAATACTTACAAAGATGTTTTAACATTCCGAAATTCGGCAGATCAGAAGTCTGGGTTACATGCAAAAAACTTTGCAACCATCACTGAATCAATTTTTAGCCGATTCGTACTATCTACTTTTACAAACCCTTTTTGCATTTTAATAAATAAATAGGTACACATGAAATGCACTAACAGACAGAAATATGTTCCTAGCTGTTTACAGCTCTGACAGAACTTTGTTTTTGTTATTGACCGTATGACGTCATACCATGGCGGGCCTTGTTTTAGGTCACGTGATATACAGATTAAAATATACGACTTTTAATTTTAATACAATAAAATAATAATGTGCTTTTATGATTCCAAATCAGAATATTCAAGTGTATTTCTACATAAATTTTAATTTTTATCAAATTTTACGATTTATTTTTCACTACCGAAAGTACCCTATTAATAATGAAAAGAAAATAAAAAATTTAAATTCAAAAGTGCTGTAGCCACTTAGTCGAAGATGACAAACAAAGTAAAGAACAGTAACAACATAAACAGTTGTACACTATTGTACCACATAGTTTCTATAAACATTAAGTATCAGTATAGTTATATAAAATGAAAATATTTATACGTCATAAGGATCATCGTCAAATACACACTTAAAGAACGTCAAATAAAACTACATTAAAAAAAATTGAAAAAAATATTTAAGATAGCAAAAGAATTCGCTTCAGCCTGTAATATCCCACTGCTGGTCATACAGGTCCCTTTCCCCGTGTAGGAGAAGGATTAGAGCTTAATCCACCGCGCTGCGATCGCTATCTTGTGTATTTGATAACAACCGGAATCGACAGCTTAACGTGCTGTCCGAAGTACGGTGGGGAGACCCACAAGGACTGCATAAACATCCAGACCACGGCAAACATCTGTATGGCCAATAGAAATGTTTGTCATGTGCGAGGATCGAACTCGCAACCTCCAGCGCAACAGCCACAAACCAGTGCTGTGACCGTTGCGTCAACGCAACGTGAGCAGAAGCATTAATCAATTTAAAAAAATTCAACATCAAAAATTACGTATATTACAAACTTGGGTAATGTACCAAATGTTATGCAGCAACCCTAACCTAGGCAAAATATTTAACGAACACTAAATCGTGGTAACTCGGTAGACATTACTTTATTAAATTCTCGGCTATTAAATATTACAATAAATAAATTTTAATAATGCCCCTAGTGTAAGCCTTCGGTCCTCTTTTTAATTTTAAAGTCATGACTCAGCGTCAACCCACAAAATTATCCAATGGACAAAATCTACTCTCTCCACACAGAAGAGTATTCCATGTTTAACTATCCACGCTACTCTATTCGTACAACTGGAAATCACTTGTATAAGAAAAAAAAACTTTATAATATACATCCTTACTTCAAAAACAGCTGACTCTTCGCCTCCATCAGATCTCCGCGGTCCGACTCCTCAGGCTGTAGCGGTAAGCCCTTGAGAAGTGCCGCCACAGCCTCCATACAGGCCTGGTCCAACTCCCTGGATATATAACATCTGATCACACTAATGGGGAATACTTAATCAGCGCTCGTGGTGTATCTTTGGATCTAATAGAATAGAATTCGTCTATAAGACGTCTAATAGAAAAACAGAAAGATTCTACAGAGAAGAATAGTAGATTATTAACCAAGGGGATAAAGACGGGAAAGACGGGGATTTAAGACGAGTCCTGAGTGTAGCGAGGGATTTAAGTTCACCCAAGACTAACCCTTGTATCTATGGTCGAGTCAAAGTAATTACTTGAGTAAAAGTCGTTACTTAAGTATTCATTTTTATACTATAAACAAGAATTTGAATGAAGTAAGAACTGTCAAAAGTAAAAATACTTGGCCAAGTAATAGTCGTCAATTTCACTACTTAAGTATCACCTTCATCACCTTTATCACCGAGGAAAATACTCTACTTTTCGTACCATTTGCGAAAAAATTAACATCATAACTTATTTTTAGAACATTAACTTATTTATAAAAATAAATTAAAATAAACTTAACGTTTATGTATTTGAAGAAAACAAAAACGCGGCAAATTCCTAGACTAATATTTTTTTGTCGGAAAAGCGAAGGCATCAAGCTCATACGGCCTCGTCGGTTTTCGTAATTTTATTTAATAATCATAACTGCATAATAAATGCGTATTCCTTTTTCAAAAAGTTGTATAATGCTTTATATACAAACTCAATGGTGTAAACACAGATGTACTCATGTTTAGTATAAATTTCGGTAAGTATTCCAAATTTAAATCACATTCCCTCCCTAGAGGATAAAATGAAATTCAGTACAATTTTCTTTCCCTGTTTTTAACAGATTAAAAATGACTTTTGTTATGTTCGCTTTTTGTGGCATAGAATGTCACTTTTTTTAAAAAGTGGTACGAAAAAAAGATTATGCTTTAGACCACACGACTAAAGAAAAACTTCTGCATAACAGGCCTTCACTGTGTCTTAGATATACGAAACGTAACTGGCTATGAGAGAAAGAGACAAAGAAAATGTGTGCTCGCACATCTCTCTCTTACTCTGTTCGCCTTGCCCGATCACACTGTTCGCAACAATCTTGACACGCATACACCAGCTTACAACCCAAATCAAACGAGCGTAAAAAAGATTTACTTCAATATCATTAGTTAATAAGGGTAAAGTGAATCTAGAATTCCTAAAACTTTTACCAATTGCAGGATGAAGAGATTTAAAACAGTCTACAGAGGATGTCCAACTTATAGGTATATACAATTCTTCAAGTGAGAGGGTAGGGGGTAAAGTAGGACCAATGGTGGGTGAGCGTGAATGACAAAGACACATAATTAACATTGTACGAGATTTTTTTTTAGTTTCCGTTCATTCGTCAGTATGCATGTACAGTACAGATAGTTTAATGCAGTTATATGTAATCATAGTAGCTTAAGTGTAGACATTTTATTTTTGTATGGTACTTCATCTATTACAGCAAAACGAACCCTCTTTTGAAGCTCGATATATAGTAGTAGGGTTCCTTGTGTCTCCGCTAAAAAAAGTTTATAAACCTACCATTTTAAATAATAAGTCGATCCGAAGACTTTTGTAAAACTTAAACATCATATTTTTTAGGAAGGTTTATACTCCATTTCAATGAATCAACATTAACGTTGTACACTTCAAACGCAACTTTGGATTGTGATGGTATAATGATATATAAAATACTTTTCATCCAGCTCAGTGAAGGTCGTTCTATAGTGGGACCTTAGACCAATAAAGCCGCAAAAACTCTCAAGACTGAACGTCCTGTACGCGTCAGAATATTTTATTAATTAACCCTTTATTTCTCAAATTTGTGTCAGTGCATGTATGGACATTATTATGTTTATGAGATATTTATATTTGCAAGTATAAATCAACAAGTTGCAGATTATTAATAAATGAGAAACAAACAATTGTGTTTTAAGCTCCTGCTGTTAAAGTCTATTCGTAACTTATTTGTACGATAACTAACTGGATTTTCCTAAACCATGCACAAAGACAATTTATCAAATTCCAAAATATATTTTTTTTACGCTTAGGTAGGCAAACAAGCTTACGATCATTATGGTCAGTCCCCTGCAACACCTGAAGCATTGCAAGCATATTGCTGACCTTACCCCCACCCCCCAGGAGCTCTCTACCTTCCTCAGACAAGAACACAGCTCTGCTTGAAAGTAGTATTACTTAGTTGGCTGCTCCAGATTTTGAGCAGGATATATACTTCTGTGCCCTACCTCAGTAAATAGCCTCTCAGTTTCGCGCGATTTATTTTTGTGTTACCCATACATTAGGAAATTCTAAACAAATTTTTAATATCATATCAAGGTCTAAGTAAGGGACTCACTATAGACGGCGCCACGGTCGCTTATGTACGGACGGCACGGTAAGTCGGAGATGCAGGTTCGATCCCCGCTGGAACGGTCGATTTTTTATATGATATTAAAAAATTGTTTAGAATTTCCTAATGTGTGGGTAACATAAAAATAAATCGTACGAATTAAAAATTACATGGTGTCGTCCCCTGTCAAAGAATTCATTATAATGTGAAACTTTGAATAGTTACGAGTGCTGTAAAGGACTCACTATAGACGGCGCCATGGTCGCTTAGACTGAATATAAAATCATCATATCAAAAGTTTCGATCTAGCGGGTACATCGTTCCATAGCTTAAATGGCTAGAGCGCCGACACGGTCAGTTGGAGATGCAGGTTCGATTCCCGCTGGAACGGTCGATTTTTGATATAATATCAAAAAATTGTCTCTCAGTTTGCTCCCCTACGCTGCATCTATAAATCACCACATCGCCCAGTCGACGAACTGGTGATGATTTGGTGACGAGTGTAATAATGTTAGTACTACCTGGTGATGGAAGAGGCGTCCGCTCTGAGGGGCGGTGCGATCTGGTGGGAAGTTCCGAGGACCCAATCGGTCACGTACTCGACCATTTTGTTGCGGAATTTCATTTCCTGCGTTTAAATCGAGAAATGATAATTAAAATACGATATTAATTCACGACTCTTTTACTTAACTTTAAGTAAGGAAACAAAAAAAAATGTTCAGGAACAGTAGAGAGCAAGTAGAACTGATTCACAAAGATTACGAGTTTGTTTTACTTAGCATAGTTTGAATACAGGGTGGCAATGATCAAGAGGCAGGGAGCGAAATAAAACGCATATAGTACAAATCTCGAAGTCTACACTCCGTACCAATGGAAACAAATTGGTGGATTGGTGCGGAGCTGAGTGGACTTTCCAACAAAATATATGGCACGCAACCTTGAACTGTACGGGGTGGAGCGTAATTGAGGGTATTGTAGAGTACATCACACGTCAAAGCATGAATCAAAAAATTCCATGTTCACTAATACTTTTCAGTTTTTACTTTACTTCACTTCGTCCAGTTCGGCATCAGTGGAAACGCTCTCTGAGCTATATTCTAAATATTAGCCAAACAAAGAAGAGGCAGTGGTTCACGTTTGGTTGTAAAGAAAACCAATTTTTTTTTTTGTTTAAATTAATGTTTTCATTTCACTGATTTTCGGATAGCCTTTAAAAGTTTATACATATTATATGTGGTTAATTAATGACTGAAACTCCTAATCACACTACACACATTTAAATGTAACCTAAGTAAAAAAACATTCAAAATCTCTGTACGTGTGTATGTGTATGCTCGATAAAATTAGCCTTTTGGAGGTGTGAGGAACGGGGTGCTGAGTTCCTCATCAGCCATCGCAAAGGGAGGATCCTCCGACCAGGCGGGTGTTGTGTCTGGTGGGCTACTCCCCCCCCCCAACGGTTGTTGTCGGGTTCTTATATACTATATGTTCAATCTTCGAATAACTTTTTTTTTAATTCGTATATGGCGAGGATAGATGTCGCTACAGCTTAAATAATAGGAATAAGGTTACAATAATTCGCATAAAGATAAAAACTACTACGAATGTTTTGTAAAGCATTATAAATAAAATTAGAAAAGTCCCAATCGATCTCACATCTGCAAAAAAAGTATAGTCAAAGTCAAAGGTCACCCAACGGTAAGTTTAAGAATTATTGTAACCTTGACTGTCAATTTTGACCAAGCTAATAGCTAACATAGCCAAGTTTTTACAAAGGATTTAGTTTTGAATATTCTAGTAAAACTCTCTCCTTTACCTGTCTAAAGGCCAAGTCATCTCTCCGCCTCATCATAGCGTCGACAACTTGACATAACTTCGTTTTGATTTGAACGGATAATACGGTCATGTCTAGATGGCGGACATATCTATGGAAAGATAATTTACATATAAATAATCAATAAATGTGTAAATTCAAAACTCGAGAATGTCTACATTGATTCTTTTATGTTTATCCCAATACTTCACGAAGATCACAGCAAAATAATACTGTTTTCAAGCAGTATTGTGTTCCTGTTGGTGAGTAAGGTGACCAGAGCTCCTGGGGGGATTGGGTCGGCAAAGCGCTTGCGATCTTCTGGTGTTGCAGGCGTCTATCAGCTACGGTAATCGCTTACCATCAGGTGAGCCGTACGCTTGTTTGCCGACCTAGTGACATAAAAAAAAAAACTTTGTAGAAGGTTTGCACGAAATGCAACATAAGGGAAATTGGGCTGAAAGTTGTATTTATAAGAAAAATTTACGATTATGTCAACTTTACGCGCGTTTTACAAGCCGCAAGACCGTATAACTTATCAGCAAGCACATATTTGTAGGGAAATTAATAAAAGAAACATCTACATATTAATACGTGAAGCAAAAAGTTAGTACCCCTTTTTACGTAAATTGCGCGGACGAAATAGTATGAAATTTCGTACACTTATAGTTTATATAAAGATGGAGTGCAGAATACTAATATTTTTTTTTAAATTATGCATAAAAATATAATAAATCAATAAAAAAAAACATTACACACACTACCATGTATTTGACACACATACGCATATTACTATTTTGTTGATTTTCAAAGTCTGTAGTCAATATGAAAAATTAAAAAAAGGGAAAATGAAAAATTAGAAAAATTTAAAAATTTTTTTGTTTTTAGTAATTGAAATTTTTAATTATGGTCGAATTTCGACCGCTGGACGACCACTAGTTTACATAATCACTAATAAACATGTAATAAATATGTAAGCGTTACCTTTCATGGTAAATTATAAACGCGCTTACGCTCTCACTGGACGGTTTATGCAGAACTAGCTTACCATCTTGACTTTTTTTTCTTATAACATACACACAAGGTCGCCTGTTCCCGTGGTAAGCAACTTAATGCTTGTTTTATAGGTAACAACCGACTGATATTTGTTAATATATACATAGATAAAATACAAATATTACACCCAGACTCAGGCGGGAAACGAACCCGTAACGGGCTAGTCATTATATTTACTTTCCATCCATCCATGATTCCATCAGGCAAACTATCATATGTTGATATATGTATTATCTTGCATATATACTGTATCATTTTCATTAAAAACTTGAGGGTATATATGCCATAAGCCACTAACTATTCATGTCAAAATTGACCCCTTACCTAACAATGGCCAACATGAGTCCCTCTATAGACGTGGTGCTCAGGTGTTCACACGGCTGATCGCTCTTCTTATTGTTCAGTATACTTTTCATAATAAATATCGTGTGCTCCACGAACTGCGTGTTAATATCTGTCAGCATCACCTGCAAATTATTACATTTTAATGTTTAATAGAAAACATTTTTATAACTTTAAATCCAAAGTTTTTCATAATAACACATTTAAATGTAAAATGTTTCATTGCATCATCATATTATGATAAGAATAGAAAATAAATAAATGAAAATTGAAATATACAGGTGGAAGTTTGCTCCTAAGACACAAATGGATGTGTATATATGTAGGTAAAAACAGCTGATATTATTTTTAAACGACATCAAAAAAGGAAGAGGTTACTCAATTCGACCGTATATATATATATATATATTGTTAGCATAATCTCGATTATTTTAATACGTTTCGTGACGTCATGCAACAGTGTTAATAAAAATAGTTCCCTACCCGCTAATACGTTTTGTAACGTCATGCAACAACGTCAATAAAAGCAGTCCCTACCCGTTCAGAGGGCTCTTTTGCTTCTCGGCTTTCGGAACGATAGGTCGTTGTTTCATGACGAGTGCGTTGATCATTTTTATATTCAAAGTAACGGTTGTTTGCTTGGTTAATTTAAATTGTAATTCTCGGTCATTATTTTCGATTAAGTTAGTGGTTAAGGTTAATTTTTGTGATAATTGTTATATTTGTAAAAGTGAGTAATAAATAGAAGTTAAGTGTTCGGTTTTCTGTCTTTTTTTTTTTTAAAGAAATAAGTTTGTTTCTCCTAAAAATACATTTTATGTATATGATTTTGATAATTCTTTTTTTTTTTTTTTTTTTGAAAGGAGATATCTCAAGGGTGGTACCGTGATAAGGAAACCAGGATTTGGTGATGGAATCCTAGAGTAATCGAGGGGAACCCTCGAAAATCTAGTAACGATTAGTGCGTTTGTTAATTTTTTTCGTCTACTAACGTTGTATTACTTGTCGATGTAATTGAAGTTGGTTTTTTTCGTTTGCCAGCAAACACAATTATATCAAAATTCATCAAACCAGCGACCAAAAACGCAACAGTCAGTGTTGTGACTGCTGCGTTCAACGCATCATCAAGAACAACTACAGGATATCAGACCTATCAAAACAACAATAAAGAATAACACCCACCTGCTGTTGTTGGTCGAAGAATTTGTCCACAATCGCCTTGATCTGATCGAACAGTATGGGGTACAGAGCTGGGGACATTTCTACACCGACCAACTGTGTCACGTGACTCTGTATTTGGGCTCCAAAACGTTCGTTGTTACAGAGTAGTAGCCTTAGCATCTGGCCTATGAACCTAGAAAATATAAAATACTGGGTAAAATTAAAAGCCTATGAACCTAGATGAGATTTAATACAAAGTAAAGTAAGGATTAAGAATTCTATGAAAACTAGAAAACGGTCGGTGATACTGTACATGTTACATTTTGTTTATGGTTAACCTTCTTCAAAAATAGGGGGTTCTCAATTCGATAGTATTTTTTTAATGTGCGTTACCTCATAACTTTAAAAGTCTAGACTGAATGTATCGATTGTGATTATTTTCTTTGAAATGTTGGTTCTTGTCGTGTGGTCTAATTAAAATTTGAGCGAAATATGATATTTTTGAGTTATCCCAAATAATGATGTGTTTTATTGAAACTATTTATAAAAAAGGAAGAACAGCTTCAGTGTTTTATAAAAGCCTGGCGTCAGCAGAGTGACGTCACTCAGGGTTTTTCGGTTGACCTCATCATCATAGAAACAAAACTCAAAACAGCGTAACAGAGGTCCGAACTGCCCAGTGGTTGAAGCGCGAATAATTCCAGCACACCGAGTGCGGCCGTATTTGTGCACTTCGTTACACTTACATTTGCATATGTTAAGTATTTCGATAAATTACAACTTGACGTTTTAATTTAAAGTAATAATTTTTACATTGTGGTGATCAGTCAACAGCTGAATCGAATTATCAAAATGAATCAGTTCAATTGGCGAACTATTATAACTGTGTCGACGGGTATAGATTATTATTTGTTTGGTTGAAAATTTTAACTATATACCTAGTAATAAAGTAAATTTACAATAATATACTTAGTGAATATGTATATAACTAGCGACCCGTCCCGGCTTCACACGGTTGCAAAAACTATCGTATTGCGTAGTTTTAAAGCCATAAGCACAGCTAAGACAGCGGGAAGCGACTGTTTTATACTATATAATGATTATACCTATAATATTATGTTATGTTTTTGTATATATGTATGTACTAGCTGTGCCCGCGGCTTCGCCCGCGTTGAATTTTAGTGTGTCACAAAGTTTTCCCGGAAAACTTCCAGTAAACTCTCATCAAAATCGGCTTAGCCGTTCCGTAAACCTTTCTCTTGAAGCCCTCTCTCCATTGGTGAAAGATCACAAATGCTTTTGGGATCTTTGTTTTATAATACACTAACTGTTGCCCGCGACTACGTCCGCTTGGTAATGAAGATATGTATTACTATTAAGATGCTTAACGCAAATTATTTTTTTATTTCTGTCACTTGAAATGCTTATCAGACTGAGTAACTTTTTAAAAGACACAATTTAGTATAATTTAATAGTTATTTTATAATACCTCTCTATACACCACATCTTTAGTTTTATTTTCAGGCTGCAGTATAAATAACCTATCAGGCGAACTTATAGCTGCTGTATATGTTTCATACAAACTATCAACCCCAATTAAACCACCTTAGCGGTGGAATATCGCAGTCCGTTCTTAGCGGACGTCGACTAACTATAATCTACCTCCCTGCCAAATTTCATCTTTGTACATCCTGGATGGATGGACCGTCCAGCGGTTTTTGAGTTCTCGTGATGAGTGAGTCAGTGACCTTTCTCTTTTATATATAAAGATTACAATCCATTATTTGGACACCTCCTCACCATTTATAGAGCACACATTTTAAATTTCAAGTCTCTTACTTCAAAAACATAGGACTTTCATACAAACTTTCAACCCCTGTTCAACCCCTTAGGGGTCGAGTTTCGTAAAATTCGTTCTTAACGGATGTCTACGACCTATAAGGAACCTACCTGCCAAATGTCAAGTTTGTATCTGTTATAGTTTCGGAGATTTCTTGATGAATGAATCAACCTACGATCCCCCGTTTTAACTACCTACTACTACTATTTGAAGACCTTCTCACTATATATATATACAGAGCATACATTTTAAATTTCAACTCTCTTACTTCAAAAACATAGCACTTTTATACAAACTTCCAACCCCCGTTTTATTTCCTTAGGGGTCGAGTTTCGTAAAATCCGTTCTCAGTGGATGTTTACGCCCTATAAGGAACATATTTGCCAAATTTCAAGTTAATAGCTGTTATAGTTCGTGATGAGTGACTCAACCTACCATCCCCCGTTTTAACCCTAAAAGGGAGTTGATTTCTAAAGTTTCATTATTTGGACACCTTCTCACCATCTATAGAGCATACATTTTAAATTTCAAGTCTCTTACTTCAAAAACATAGGACTTTTATACAAACTTCCAACCCCCGTTTTATTCCCTTAGGGGTCGAATTTCATAAAATTCGTTCTTAGCGGATGTTTACACTCTATAAAGAACCTACTTACCAAATTTCAAGTATGTAGCTGTTATAGTTTCGGAGATTTCGTGATGAGTGAGTCAACCTACCATCCCCCGTTTTAACCCCAAAAAGGAGTTGATTTCTAAAGATACATTATTTTGACACCTTCTCACCATATATAGAGCATACATTTTAAATTTCAAGTCTCTTACTTCATAACTTCATAGACATAGGACTTTAATACAAACTTCCAACCCCCAATTTACCCTCTTAGTGGTCGAGTTTCGTAAAATCCATTCTTAACAGTAATTTACACCCTATAAGGAGCAAACCTGCTAAATTCCAAGTTTGTAGGTGTTATAGTTTCGGAGATTTCGTGATCAGTGAGTCAACCTACGATCCCCCGTTTTAACCCCAAAAAGGAGTTGATTTCTAAAGATACATTATTTGGATACCTTTTTACTATCTATACATACATTTTAAATTTCAAATCTCTTACTTCAAAAACATAGGACTTTCATACAAAGTTCCAACCCCCGTTTTACCCCTTTAAGGGTCGAGTTACGTTAAATCAGTTCTTAGCATATGACTACGCTTTATATGGAACCTACCTGCCAAATGTCAAATTTGTAGCTGTTATAGTTTCAGAGATTTCGTGATGAGTGGGTCAACGTAACATCCCCCGTTTTAACCCCAAAAGGGAGTTGATTTCTAAGAAACATTATTTGGGCACCTTGTTACCATCTATAGAGCATACATTTTAAATTTCAAGTCTCTTACTTCAAAAACATGGGACTTTCATACAAACTTCCAACCCCCGTTTTACTCCCTTAGGGGTCGAGTTTCGTCAAATCCATTCTTAGCAATAGATTACGCCTTATAAGGAGCCTACCTGCTAAATTTCAAGTTTGTAAGCATTATAGTTTCGGAGATTTCGTGATTAGTGAGTCAACGTAACATCCCCCGTTTTAACCCCAAAAGGGAGTTGATTTCTAAAGATACATTATTTGAACACCTTGTTACCATCTATAGAGCATACATTTTAAATTTCAAGTCTCTTACGTCAAAAATATGGGACTCTCATACAAACTTCCAACCCCCGTTTTACCCCCTTAGGGGTCGAGTTTCGTAAAATCCGTTCTTAGCGGATGTCTACGTCCTATAAGGAGCCTACTTGCCAAATTTCAAGTTTGTAGGTCTTATAGTTTTGGAGATTTCGTGATGAATGACCTTTCGCGTTTATATATATTATAGATGTAGTGTATATCTATATATATTGTTACGAATACGCAAGGAAACTAGCGCCATCTAGCGGCAACCATTGAAACCACACAAAGACAGCGATAGCATGAAACTCTCTACTCAATACTAGATGGCGTTAGAGGAACAACTGTGGAACTCTATAGAAGTATAGTCTCGAAAACCGAGTACATGCGCGAACTTTCCAGACTGGTCTGGGCCTCGTCTCGGCCGATATAAATAGCCGCAGCGAGGCGAGCGAGTACAGTTCAGTTTGAGCGATCTTCGAGGCGACTTCAAGAGTGAAAACTAGTGATCAAGAGTGGTACCAGCGAAACCTACGACATTGGCTACGACTGAGGACATTGTGAGTGCTTAGTGTTTGAACCTAGTGCTTTGTGTTGGACCTAGTGTTAGTGAATAAAGTCTTGAAAAGAGTCAGCAGGTCTTTCTCTCCAAATCCTTCGAACCCTAGCACGTAACAACTGGTGTCGGAAGTGAGATTTGGAGATGCCATTGACTCCGAGAGAAGACTTTAAGGACGTCAAGGGCGTCAGGACAAGGGCGCAACGAGCTGCGGAGGCCACACCTACTGGGGACCAAGCTCCGCCCACCGTGGACCAAGCCCCGCCCACTGACCCCGCCTATCATGCCCCGCCCAGTGACCACGCCCACCAGGCCCCGCCCACTCAGACTCAGGCCCCGCCCACTTTGTATCAGGCCCCGCCCACCGGACCCGTCCACCTTACCGCGCCCACCAGTGACACCGTAACTTCTACAGACTCTCAAGTGGCTCTTCAATTAGGAAGTTTAATTAAATTAATGGAGCTGCAAAGGGCTGAAATTCGTGCTTTGCAAGAATCACAAGAGCAGCAAAGGGTTGAAATTCGTAGTGCTTTGCAAGAATCACAAGAGCAACAAAAAGAGCTCCAAGAAAAAACGCTTTGGGCTGTAAAAGATGTTAGTGACGCGGTGACTAAGCTTCGAAAAGACGTCGACGTAGTGGAAAAACGAGTTGCCGGGTTAGGATTGGATCTTGAAAATGTGAAAACCGGCCTCACTGAACTACAGAAGAGAGTAGTACGCCTTGAAACCATGGGAATTGTAATGTCTAGCGGAACTACCGGAGTGGCGCAAGGACCAAAAGTGAAAGTGCCTCCATACGACGGCACTACTTCGTGGAACGCTAATCGTCGACAATTCCAGACTGTTGCTACTGCCAACGGATGGACGGAAGAGCAATGCCTGACCGCTCTCACTGTTGCGCTCAGAGGGCAAGCTTTTTCGGTTCTGGAAGCACTGTCACATACAGGAAACGGGTTCCAAGACTTGATGGAGGCACTTGAATCCCGATACGGGGATCGACATCTGGAGCACGTGTTCCGTGCCCAACTGCGTGACAGAGTTCAACGCCCAGGAGAAGGACTACAACAATGGGCATTGGAAATCGAAAAACTCGTTAGGAAGTCACACCCAGGAGCAGACACCAAGATGGTAGACACGAATATTGTTCAAGCATTTGTCGGCGGAATCAAAGACCTGGAGGTCAGAGCTGCAGTGAGGCTTCGTCACTATACATCGTTAAAGGAAGCATTGGCGCATGCTTTGGAGGTCGAGGCTGTTGGCCATGACATACGGCATAAGATCCGCGAGGTTTCTGAGGAAGTCAAGGTAGTTAAGGCTCCTAAGAAGAAAATTTCTGGAGTAATGTGCTACAAGTGTGGCGAGAGGGGCCATCTTCAGCTCAACTGTCCGCAGAAGAAGACCCAGATAGCACGGATGAAAAGGATAGAGGAACAAATAGAGGAGCTGAAGAAGCAAAGGGCTTCGCCTCCTGCCCGGGATCAGGAGTATGACTTCAAGACGAAACACCGCAGCGGGAAGTTGTATGGGAATGCCGACGCACTCTCACGAAGGCAGTGTTCGGAAGTCTGCAAACATTGTGTTAAGCAGGATTCTAATGAAGTAACATTAAAGCTAACAAGAACAAGTCCTTTGGGTCTCTGGGAGAATGATGCTATGAGGGAAGCTCAAGAAAGAGATGACGACCTTCGGCACATCATCACATGGAAGAAACGGGGTGACGTAAAACCAATCTGGAGTGAGGTTGCACCCACTGGCGCTGTCACTAAGGCGTACTGGGCGCAATGGGACAGTCTGATACTTCAAAACGGAATACTCTACCGGAAATGGGAGAAGACTAACGGCAGAGAGTTCCACCTTCAGATAATTGTCCCAAGAACGAGAGTACCAGATGTTCTCCGTGAAATACATGATGGCGTATCAGGAGGTCATCTAGGTGTCAAGAGGACGTTAACAAAAGTGCGAGAACGATTCTACTGGTTGCATTGTCGAGATGATGTACAGGATTGGTGCCGCAAATGTACTACTTGCACTGCTGTAAAAGGACCACAGACCAGGAGCCGTGGGAATCTGCGGTTGTATAACGTCGGTGCACCGTGGGAACGAATTGCAGTTGACGTAGCGGGGCCATTTCCTGTAACGGAATCGGGAAACAAGTATTTTATGGTCGTCATGGACTACTTCACCAAATGGCCCGAAGTGTTCGCCATACCAAACCAAGAAGCTACAACAGTCGCTTCTAAGTTAGTCGAAGAAGTGATATGTCGCTTTGGCGTGCCTCTAGAAATCCATTCTGATCAGGGCAGGAACTTCGAATCGCAAGTATTCCAGGAAGTGTGCAGAATTTTGGGCATGCATAAGACGAGGACCACCGCGTACCGTCCACAGTCTGATGGAATAGTTGAGAGATTTAACCAGACCCTTGAGAGGCATTTAGCGAAATTGGTAGACGACAAACAAAAAGATTGGGACAAGTATATACCGCTCTTCCTTCTGTCGTACCGAACCGCCGAGCATGAGAGCATAAAAGCTACCCCGGCGTATGTTAATTACGGTAGAGAATTACGAATACCAGTAGACCTATTGACTGCAGGGTCACCGAAGGAACCAAATACCGTACAAGACTATGTCAGCGATTTAAGGGAAAAAATGCGCTATATACACGCCTTGGTTCGGGAAAATGGTTTACAGTCAAGTGAGAACATGAAAACCCGATACGACCGGAAATCTAACACGAGCGGCTTCAAGGAAGGGTCACTGGTGTGGCTGCATAACCCAACCCGCCGGAAAGGGAAATCTCCAAAGTTGCAGACCAAGTGGGACGGTCCATACAAAGTGGTTACCCGACTGAATGATGTGACTTACAGGATTCAAAAGCAACCAAGAGGGACATTCAAAGTGGTACACAGAGACCGTCTGGCGCGTTACCATGGCAGTAACAACGATGCTCGGGACGAGCATCTCTAAGAGGGGAGTAGTGTTACGAATACGCAAGGAAACTAGCGCCATCTAGCGGCAACCATTGAAACCACACAAAGACAGCGATAGCATGAAACTCTCTACTCAATACTAGATGGCGTTAGAGGAACAACTGTGGAACTCTATAGAAGTATAGTCTCGAAAACCGAGTACATGCGCGAACTTTCCAGACTGGTCTGGGCCTCGTCTCGGCCGATATAAATAGCCGCAGCGAGGCGAGCGAGTACAGTTCAGTTTGAGCGATCTTCGAGGCGACTTCAAGAGTGAAAACTAGTGATCAAGAGTGGTACCAGCGAAACCTACGACATTGGCTACGACTGAGGACATTGTGAGTGCTTAGTGTTTGAACTTAGTGCTTAGTGTTTGAACCTAGTGCTTTGTGTTGGACCTAGTGTTAGTGAATAAAGTCTTGAAAAGAGTCAGCAGGTCTTTCTCTCCAAATCCTTCGAACCCTAACACGTAACAATATATATATATAATATTCTTGTAAATATGTAAT
Organism: Melitaea cinxia; assembly: GCF_905220565.1. NCBI lineage: Eukaryota > Metazoa > Arthropoda > Insecta > Lepidoptera > Nymphalidae > Melitaea > Melitaea cinxia. Next base: position 5,388,240 of record NC_059423.1, read on the forward strand.
ATATTACAGTTATTTTGCTATTTTCTTTACGTTGTTGTTTCCTGCACTGTGTCCCCCGCTGTATGACACTCTCTCACATGGCCATTGGTTGACTAAAAACTCTAGATATCTTCTAGGGATAAGTCCATTATTGCCATCAACTTTAGGTGTAATTTTCTGTATATTATTTTTTTAGTGTTATATTGTATATAATAAAGAAAACTCAAAACGCTAAAATCACTTACTGAGTCACAGGACAGTACTGCACTTCTTCGGAACTGTTTGTCAAAACGTTGTACTTCCTTGCATCTAGTAGAAAAAAAAAAATTTGGATTACGTACGCGTTCAGTTTTACACATACTTTCTATTTAATATTTATCATTAAAACTACCCCCGGAAATGGAAAAGAACACAAATACAAAAATTTTTTACTTTGCAGATAAATCAGAGTATTATTATTATTTTTTCTTTTAGGGGGCGTCCATAAATTACGTGAGGTGTTTTTTAAATTTTCTGTCCCTCCCCCCCTGGTGAGATTTAATTCAACCCCCTCCCCCAACCCCCAATCTCACGTGAGATTTTTCAAACGTGGGTATCTTACGTAAACGCGTTGGATTGTTATTGTAAAAAGAAAAAAAAATTGCTTCGTGCTTTTATTTACGACTAGTTAAGACTAGTAATCAGATACAATCAACAAATCAGGCAGTCAGTAGATGTCTAACGTCGAAGTATGACTGAAATTATTTTCTTTCGAACGAATTAGTGAATGATCATAATCGTATTACGATTACGCTTAAGATTAAATCTTAAGCATGTACAATATGGATGAAATGGACCAAAATGTGCAATTTTTTTTGTTTCAATCAGAAAAAAAATTGCGTGATTTGCCGACCCCTCTTCAACGTAAGATTAGATGAGATTTGACACGACCCCCTCCCCCCTTAAACATCTCACGTATTTTATGAACGCCCCATTAGATTTAACCACAAAAGCATACATACGATAGTTACAATATGGCAAAAATTATTGAATAATTTAACAAATTAATATAGATTTTTAAAAAATAAGTATTATAAGAAGAATATGTTTGCCGAGCTTGCTGTATCGCTCTGGTGTAGTGATGCAAGTGATCGCCTAAAACACAGCTGGTTTGCAGGTTCGATTCCCGCTCGGGATGGATATTTGTATTTGCACAAATATTTCTTTCCGGATTGGATGTCCGCTCTTGTGAATCTCCCACCGTGCCTTGGACAGCACGTTAAGACGTCGGTCCCGGTCGCTATCATGTACACCTGATAGCGATCGTTACTTATAGTAGATAACATATCCGCCAACCCGCAATGGGGCAACGTGGTGGGTACATGAAGAAAGAGACCTATGCCCAGCAGTGGGGTGTTAGACGCTGAATGCGATACTGGTATTAATATAATTATTTATTATTACATTTACCGTGTCCGTGTATTTGACTCCACACAGGCGTAGGTTTACGCGGGAGACAAACACCGCCAAGAGCGCATAGAAAAGATGTGATGTTGGCCCATTCTTGAATTTGCATCTGGATTCAATCAATCAAATCAATAAATAAAGTTACTTCATTCGATTAAGTTTTAAAAAACAGTTTTAAAATCGTCACTTTAGTCGTTACTCAACCAGGATAATTGTCCTTGGTTATTAATTTAGTCATATTGTTGTATGAAATACAGCACTAGTTGCGCTGCATTTCAGTAAGCCTACACAATTTTTTCATTATCATAATCCTAAACTTAATAATATGTTTTAGCTATTAAAATCTATTTAATATTCGATAACAGTAGAAACTTTGTATATAATTTCCGATACCGCTTTTGAGTAGTGGGGCGGGTGCGGATTCGATTCTCGCTCGGGATAGATCTGGATGGATGGCATGGGTCTGTTCTTGAGGGTCTCCCAATCGTGCCTCGGTGAGCAATTTAAACTGTCTGTTCCAGTTGTAATCATAGACACTTGCTAGCGATGGAATAAGCTCCGACTCTCCGAAACCTTACAGATGGAATGAGAAGCCTATGCCCAGAAATTCTACGATATTACACATACAGGCAGAATCAATCAATGATGTCTCTGTGTGTGTGTGTGTGTGTGTGTGAGAGTCCGTGTGTGGGTGTGCGTGTGTTCGAGTACGTGTGTGCGTGCGTATGTGTTTGTGTGTGTGCGTGTGTGTGTGTGTGTGGGTGTATGTGGATGGATGTGTGTGTGTGTGTGTGTGTGTGTGTGTGTGTGCGTGTGTGTGTGTGTGTGCGTGTGTGCGTTCGTATTTGTGTGTGTGTATGTGTGTGCGTGTGTGTGCGCGCGTTGATGGGTGTGTGCGTGTTCGTGTGTGGGTGTGTGCGTGTTCGTGTGTGGGTGTGTGCGTGTTCGTGTGTGTATGTGCACGTGTGTGCGTACGTGTGTGCGCGCGAATGTGTGTGCGTGGGTATGTGTGTGTAGGTGTGTGTTCATGTGCGTGTGTGCGCGTGTCGCGCGTCACCTCGATGTCCTGGTCGGAGCAGGGCGCGGCCACGCGGCGCTTGGCGGCGCGGTGCGGCGGCTCGGGCGGCTCGTCGCCGGGCACGCCCTTCGGGTACTTCTGCAGCAGCTTGCACACCGAGTCCCTGTCCCGCAAGCGTACGTCGACTGAGTCAGACACCGAAAGCGAGAGAACGCGACCGAGATATCTATTTTGGTTCTGGTTTTTTATATAGTTTTTATGCGTAGATATACTGTAAGTGGTTTTTATTATTATATATATTATATATATATTAGACGAACAACAACTAACAGAACAGACAGGATTCCGCAAAGGCTTTTCGGTGTTAGACTAAATCTATATTGTAAGACAAATTATAGGAAAATACGCTGAATACCAGCTTTGTATATTTATAACGTTTATTGACTATAGTAAATCTCTGATACACTCGAAAATCTAGGAAGCACTAATGGAATAAGGTATATAGCACAAATATATAAGAATTGTAAAGAATATCTATAAACACAGTTAAGCTTATATCCGACTAGAAAAAAAAGGAAAAAAAATCAAAATACAAAGAGACGTGAGACAGGGTGACCCCCTTTCACCAACATTCTTTCTGGCAGTACTAGAAAATATCTTCAAGATTTTGAAATGGAGATACAAGGGCATATCTAATAATGGCGCAAAAACAGCAGAAAATCAAAGCAAGATCATAAATGATTTAGCGTCGGAAAATACAAAAGCCGAATTGAACGTAAACCCAAAGGAAACGAAAATCACTACCAATGGCAACAAAGAACCTGTAACAGGAGAACAAAATCAAATTTCTCATGTTGAAAACTACATATACCTAGGACAAATGATGTCTCCAGAGGATAACGAAAACAAAGAAACCGAAAGAAGAGTTGCAAATAGCTGGAAAAAATATTCGGGCCTAAAAGAAGTTATGAAAGATAAGATAACCTACACATCTCAGCGAAAAGTAAATTATTTAACACGTGCATCCTGCCTGTGTTGACATATGGGAGCCAAACATGGGCTTTAACTAAAAACGTAACAAATAAACTCTCCGTATGTCAACATGCCATGGAAAGGATGACTGGGATCAAAAGAAATGACAAGATTAAGAGTAGCACTAGTAGAAATAAAACTAAGGTCCAGGACATAACTCTAAAAATAAGAAGACAAAAGTGAAAATGGGCAGGCCATGATCAGTGGAACAGATAAATGGAGTAAAATAGTCACGCAATGGTACCCAAGGGATGGAAAGAGAGAGAAGGGGTTGACCACAAAGTAGATGGGACGACGCCATTAGAAAGGTCGCAGGAATAACATGGGGTAGAGTGGCCATGGAAAAGCCAGAATGGAGAAGATTGGAAGAGGCCTTTGCCACCTGGCAAACGGACACCCAAAAGTGGAGCAAAAGGAAAATTTACAAATAACTAGAGAAATATTGTCATGTCCAAATGAAGGCCATTTGATTGATGTATTAATATAATCATAACGAGATGACTTACCAGCATCTAAAAGTCTCTTCCCACACCGGTTGGACGCCGTCCACGCAGTGTTCTATCTTCCTAAGCAACGCCGTTATGCGCTTTTGAAGGGCTGCAGCTGCTTTAAATAATTATAATAAATGTAAAAAAATTGTTTACATTTTTAATTAAGACTAGTTGAAGAATAACTATTTAATTTTTCATCACTTGAGCTATTTTCTTTTTACAACAACTGTTCTGACAATAAGAAAAACGAGAAAAAATAGAATTAACTAATTTTATGCAGTCTTTTGGATGTAGAAGCGTACAAACATTTCAACGATACACTTTCACGAATAAAGGATGCACATTTTTTTTATTTGTATTTTTAAAAATCCTGGCGTCATTATTACCTTTAAATGATAACACAATTATAACTTAAAAAAAAAAAAAAAAAAAACGATTAGTAATATACCAAAGTTACTATCAAAGAATTTTTATTATTAGAAAAATAATACAAGTCTGAATAATTTTACAAGTTTCGATCTTTATACAGAAGTTTGAATGATTTTTTTTTTTCGCCGAATAGAATTTTCAAAAGTAAATTCAATTTACGTGTTCTCATTTATAATCATTGGATATTTCTATCTATAAGGTTATTTTAGCTATACTTACTGTCTATGTTTTTGTAGAAACATCCCCTGGCCAAATCCTGACTCGCTGCTTGTAAGTACAATCAAAAATTTGATATGAACAATAGACTTGAAATAAGGGGTGGGAAAATTCGGTTGGCACATTTGGTAACTTTTTTAATTTAATTTATATTTTATGAAAGTACAGTTACCCGCTGTTAAGGGCTGTGCTCAAGAGGCAATGTAAATAGTCTAGAAAAAAGTAAACGTAGTATGGTTTGAGCATTTTGAAGGTAGATAAAAAACTTTATCACAGTCAAGCAGCACACTCTCTCACACTCAACGAGGTGCAACTGTACCGGTGGTGAGCACGGTGGAGGTGTGCGCGATCTCCTGGAACACGGCGTAGTTGGGCAGCAGGCTGTGCACGGACACGTCGTCCGTTTAGTTTATCACACTCACACTCACTCTCACACTCAACGAGATGCAACTGTACCGGTGGTGAGCACGGTGGAGGTGTGCGCGATCTCCTGGAACACGGCGTAGTTGGGCAGCAGGCTGTGCACGGACACGTCGTCCGTTTAGTTTATCACACTCACACTCACTCTCACACTCAACGAGATGCAACTGTACCGGTGGTGAGCACGGTGGAGGTGTGCGCGATCTCCTGGAACACGGCGTAGTTGGGCAGCAGGCTGTGCACGGATACGTCGTCCGCACACGTCACGTCGGCCTGCTGGCACAGCAGGGCGAAGCACGACATGGCCACGAGCACGATCTCCGTGTCCACGGACCACAGGCACATGAAGAACACAACCTGTGGACCGAAAATGTGCTATACTGAACGTGCCAAAATTACCTGTTCTTGGTTTTTTGGTAGCTGTTACATTGTGACTACTATATTAGGTATCTGTGATCCAAGGTTGGCGTACTCTTTGTGCTTGGCGACGATATCATCGCTATTTGTAATTTTGTCCAACTTACCTCCAACTTGATATGAGCCTGCTTGCATATTGGTATCTTTGAGCCAATTTGGGCGTACTCTTTGTGTTTGGCGAGGAATTCGTTCCTACATGTAAGAACGTCCCTCAACCACCGCAACACCTCACGATAATTGCTTAATTGTCGCTGTATCAGCTTCTGACCTATGTTGTATAAAATTTGGGAGCTGGAGAGAAATTAATATTAATTATTTTATGGTTAACAAAATAACAAGACAAAATGAAATATAATATTAGCAGTGCATTGAAGACAGTAAAAAAATTCGTTACAGAAATATAATAGAAGAGAACATTATTTTTCTAGAATTTCCATTGAAGTTGTTCTTACCTGATATCCCAAAACGTGCTCAACGGTGCTTCAGGGTTCCACATGTGCACCATATCCGGCCTATGCAGAGCTAGTAACGCATCCATCGCTTCCTGGGATATCTCCCCCATTCCGGTGTGATGGACGAGTGACACGAGGCCGTTTATTAATTCCGTTGTGGATGATTGGATTTCAATTCCAGAACGACCTGGATTCTATAAAAGTGAGGATCGTATTAGTAAAAGCAGCATTCAAAGTTGACGGAATCAAATAATAGATAGCGTTGAAATTAGTTTGAATTGCACTAGCCTGTTAGTTAGTACAGGCAACAAAAAATTATTATTATCAGGTATTACGTCATAGCTGAAAATATTCTACCCAAAGTCTGGAATAGCCCGACTAACTGGAGTTTATAGAATATCACAGCTGAATAACACTGCTCTCGAGTAGTGTTGTCTTCCTGTGAGTAAGATAGAGAGCTCCCGGGGGGGAGGGGGTAGGGCCGGAAACGAGCTTGGGATGTCCTTGGCGTCAGACTAATCTACAGGCTACCGTATCCACTTACTATCAGGTGGACCGTACTCTTGTTTTCCACAATAGTGTAGGCAATCGAGTTTACGCTTTTTAAAATCAGTTTAAAATTAGCAATTACTTACACTCAACAGAAGCATGGGATCTGCGTGTATTAGCTTCACTAGAAGCAGAAGTAGATTCCTATACGCCGGCATTTCTTCTGATTTATTAAATTTTGCTTGAACTTCTTTCGACTTGAGAGAGAGGGAGATCATTCGCAGAGGTGTGTGAACTATATAACCCTAAATGTATAAACAGCCTTTATAATAATCATTATGGTAATAATAACAGTATAAAATACAGATCTACCAAAACATCATTGAGATAAGGCACAATAGGAGGAGAGATGTCTGTCACAAAATTTGGAGCAGCCCGGCTGCGGAAGTACCTCAACTTTACAGAAGACCACAGCTATACAACACGGCGCTCAAGCAGTGTTTTGTTTCTGTAGTGATTAAGAGTAACCAGAGCTCCTGGGGAGGGTCAGGGTAGGGTCGGCAATGCGTAGCAAGTAAAGCGGCTGAAGGCTCTCCCGCAGGGGTTTTGGTCGGTTTTGCACCCCCAAGTGCCGAAGCCGACACACAGTTTAGGAATGCCTACCCGGGCATCTTGGATATCACCCGTAATTGAGTTTCCATGCGATACCAATGAAAGAAAAAATTAAAAAAAAGGGTCGGCAATGCGCCGTTAATGCTCCTGATATTTCAAGTATCCACAGGTAACCGCTCACCATCAGACGGACTGTACGCTCGTTTGCTATTATTACTGTATAAAACATAAACTATATTTATACCTGTGTAGCTTTATTGAGTGCATCTGTGAACATAGCCCTCAGCTCAGCAGCTCGAGGGTAAAGGAGTTCTATCTGCGGCCACCAGGGTAGACGTGGCTGTTTTATTATCCTGAAATAATTCGAATCAATTAAGGCTACGCATCGACACCATTGTGCTTTGGCCGTAATGCCCAGTCGTAGCGCGATCGATACTACGCTGAAACACAAGTAGGAACAGAAGTAGAGTAGCGGATGGCCGACCTGAGCAGCGAGTCCACGATGACGTAGTGGTAGGAGATGTGCGTGTTGAGGTTGAGGCAGACCTTGAGCGCGTCGTTGGAGTGCGGCATGATGCGGAACAGCGACACGAAGCAGTCCGTGAGCAGCTCCGGCTCGCTGCAGGCGGCGCGCCCGTACGGCTTGCTGGGGTTGAACAGCAGGCTCTGCGGGCGGGGGCTCGTTGGAGTGTGAGAGCAGAGACTGGGGAGCGGGGTGGGGGAGGTGGGAAGAGTGGGGAGAGTGGGGAGAGTGGGGTGATCGAGGAGAATGGGGAGAGTGGGGAGAGTGGAGAGAGAGTAGAGAGAATGGGGAGAGGTGTGACGCGTTCGGTCATCTTGCCCGGGTTGGACAGTACATTTGGGCGGGGGGAGGGGGCAGCAGAATGTACAGATGCGAAGAACAAAAGTAATAAATTAGGAAAGAATAACAAGGTGTGACAAACGTTTTAAATACAATGGGTTAGTTAGTAAATTTTAACAAAATTTTTTCCAGAGTATGGTGAGATCGTGGACATAAAAGATCACAGACGGTTTAAGTGGGCAGCAGGAAATGAACAACTAAGACTAGAGTGGAAAACTGATGTTGGTTACTAGGTAATCAACTGTACAATGTATCCTTATCGGTAAAAAAACACCGTTGGTACTAGTGACTAGTGACGACATGTGATAACAGATATTTACGAGAACAAAAGTTTTACACAATACTAAAACGTTAACATATAGTGATAAAATCAAAATCAGATAGGGCCTAGTGGTATAACATTCTACTGGTACAACCAAAAATCAAGTGGTGCCCAGCAAGAAAACCTGACTGAGGGAGTGCCCCGACTGTACAAAAGATCACAATCAAATGGTACTGCTCTGAAGTAGCCTTGTGTACCTGCCTGTGGGTAAGTTAGGTATTCAGAGCTCTTGGGGGCGATTTGACAGCGGTGGTATGGTCCTATTATTGCAAGCGTCCAAACATACGGTAAACGGTTACCATCGGTTGGACCGTACGCTTGTTTGCCACAATATTGGTAAACAGTCAATTGGTGTTGCAAGTATCAAAATATACATGTACTTGCTACCACTAGCACCATCTCTTAACAGACTTGTAAACAAGTTATTATCTGTATCCTGTTCCTTTTTTAAATAAAGTCAGTGATCTTGATCAACGAACGTTGTTATTTTAATTGATATTAACTTACTTCAAGGTCTAAACATTTTTGAATATCATATCAAAAATTGACCGCTCCAGCGGGGTTCGAACCCGCGTCTCCGACTGACCGTGTCGGCGCTCTAGCCAATTAAGCTATGGAACGATGTACCCGCTAGATCGAAATTTTTGATATGATGATTTTTATATTCAGCTTAAGCGAACCGTGGCGCCGTCTAGAGTAAGCTCTTTACAGAAACCCGTAACTATTCAAAGTTTCATATTACAATGAAAATCTTTGACATGAGACGACACCATGCTATTTTTAATATCTACGATTTTATTATGCTGGAGTGGTCAATTTTTGATATGATATTCAAAAATGTTTAGAATTCATAATGTGTGGGTAACACAAAAATAAAATCGTAAATATTACCTTAAGGTCGTTTATGACTGACTTCACAAGGACAAATGTCACGTTGCCGGAATCAGCTATGTTCAGGTAAGTTGACGCCTTGCACAACTTTACACACGTCACTATTGCAGCTTCTGTCATCTGCTTCGAATTGTTTTGAGGACCTGGAGAAAGTGAGTGAATTATAAATAAAATATATTTATTTTAATCTCTGTGTTATCGTTGTCAACTCTCGGCCTATAAAATCGATTGATGGCTGCGCGTTGTATTAATACGCAACAAATCCGCTAGATGTCGATAGTAAATCTAACGTACGCCGTAGTTTACCTCAAGCGTTTAAATAGGTACGTAAAAGTTTTCAGTTGGAGAACAGTGCAGGCGAGTTGAAACGCGGGAGGTCATTCGGATAGGGGACGCCGTTAAGAAAAAATGTAACTAACAAAAATGTGGACTGTCTGTCTGCAATAAATGATTATGATTATTATTATTATTAATAAGCTTTTGAAAACACATTGGCGCAGCTGTCACAGCTTTTATTTATCGAAGATAGATATTAAATACTTTTCAACAGTAAAATTAAACACTTACTTAAACCACGTTTGACGGTATCAATGAAGTGTTTCTTTTTTGTGTGTCTCGGACTGCACGGCGCTCCGCTGTCCGCGTTTACTATTTCTTCGAGAACTTTCTGGAATATAATTAGAATAAACTTAATAACTTTAGTCTCGTATCGGCACGGATATTGAGCGCTGACCTTAAAGGTAACTTCAACGTTTTACGAATATCGACGTAGATATTTAATGAGTACTAAATTGACAAAACAAAACTATTTCCTTTTTGCGACTTTGCACTTGACCATCATTGATTAAGTAATTCATTGATTCCGTAGGAAGGGATCAGAGTTTAATCCGCCACGTTCCTCCTCTGCAGGTTGACAGATATATTCCTCTTTTATTCCCGATAGCTATCAAGTGTATATGATAGCAATCAGGACTATGCTCTCCAAGGCACGGTGGGGACACCCATAATGGGAGACGCCCAGATCGGAAACAAATATTCGAACAAATATAAATGTCCATCCTGAACAGAAATCGAACCTGCAAACCGGTGTTTAAGCTCCTACACTACACAAGAGCGGTGGTCAATTTGACCCTGGTATTTATTTATTCATTTATGTGTATACTCACAGGGTTTAAAATGAGTAACATAATTTGTAGCGGCCACATCGCTACTCTAGACTTCTTGTTGTCTGAGAAACTGTCTTGTAGTATGTCAAATAGCGTGTCACAGCATTTACTTAGCTCATCGTTAGGCCGACGTTGTACTTCTGCGAATTCCTAAAACAAAACAACATATAAATAAATAAATGGGTTCACACTTAACTGCCACCACTAGGATTTACTCCTATGTCAGGGTCCGGAAACACACACAATGCACAAGTACAAGACCAGAGAGAGATCGAACTTGCTACCGCCAGGGTAACAGCCATATGCCAGTGCTGTAGCTGTCGCGCTGATGCGTCATCATCATCAAACATAATAAGTTTTGTAAATATGGAAGATCGCTGCTTTAGCGATAAGGCCGCCTGTTGCAACTAATGCAACTTTATTATTTTTGTTTTACTAATTTATGTGAATTTTTGTGTTTGTGTGCCAAAAAGTGTAAATAAGTAAATAATCTATTAATCTATAATAAATAATAATCAAATTACTATAAATACTAAACTTATTAAATATTAATTAGCGTAAAAATACACATAAATTAATTAAATCAGTATATATTTAAATCGCAAATAAAAATAATTGCATACAATAAATAATGAAATTAATAAATATACCTATTATTTGATTAGACTAAACTTTATTTATTGATTAAGCTAACAGAAGTCACATACTTTTTGGTTTCGAATATAAAACGAATCATTAAAGTTGGTACATCCTGTAGAATGCTATGAGGTAGCGCATAAAAAAAGTAGGGCCAAATCGCGAATTACCTTACTATTTATTACCTTATCCATTTCTTCCATATAAAACTAATCAATGATATGATCATATATATATTTAATAAATTAACATTGTCAGAAAAATACTCCTTAAACATTAAGTGTTATCTACTTCAAGATTCAAAACTTGAGTAGATTTGATACTGGGAATTCCGCAAGGGAGCTAAAGCCAAAAAAGAAAAAGAAGAAGAGTAGATTAATAAAAATACAGTAACGATTGAAAATTTATACAAGACTAAATAAATACATATCGAGTGTGAACTGATAGTAGAGAAAAATAAATTGTAGCACAACACATATTGTATACAAAAAATACATTTTTTTTTAATATTTGAAAAGTTATACAACACCTGTGGATATGTATCCATCCAATTCCATACAGCCTTCTCCAATGACACCACTAGCACAATATGCGCTGATTTCCTTAATAATTTGAGTTTTTGTATCGATTCTGTAACGAAAAAAAGTGTGTGTCAGTTTTGACACGTGACATGAATTATCTCTTAAATAACGATTACAATGAAATTTAAAAAGGTAAGGTTTAAGGTGGGGGGTACTACCCCAGTCGGGCTGCTCCATATTTTGAGCAGAAAATTTCCTGCCGTGCTCTACCTCAGATAAATGTCCACTCAAATGTTGTGAAACTGTTTATTGGCTTATTTGTCTGTAAGAGTTATGTTGTTCATTGAATGTATCAACTTCGAGAGACTACCTTTAGAGTCATTCTTTCCTAGTATCTTTTTTGTTAATAATAATAATAATAAAGCCCTTTATTCTAGGATTAAAGATAATGTACGCGTTTACATCATTTATAACTTATGTCTCTAATAACCGTGTGCCTCTTGGCATAGGCCTCCTCTAATAATCTCCACTGTGGCCTGTCCTGAGTTACCCGTCTCCACTTTGGGCCAGCTGTCATTTTGAGGTCATTCTCCCATCTTATGCACTGTCTTCCACGGCTTCTCTTCTTTGTTACACTGTGACTCATCATTACAGCCTATACAGTCCACTGCTGGACATAGGCCTCCACAAGTTTACGCCACAAATAACGTGAACTCACGTGTTTTGCCCATAGTCACCACGCTGGGCAGGCGGGTTGGTGACCGCAGTACTGGCTTTGTCGCACCGAAGACGCTGCTGCCCGTCTTCGGCCTGTGTATTTCAAAGCCAGCAGTTGGATGGCTATCCCGCCATCGGTCGGCTTCTTAAGTTCCAAGGTGGTTGTGGAACCTTGTTATCCCTTAGTCGCCTCTTACGACACCCACGGGAAGAGAGGGGGTGGCTAAATTCTTTAGTGCCGTAGCCACACAGCACACTGTGACTATTATATCATAACTAGCTGCCCGAACAGACTACGTTCTGTCAATATTTAATAGTAAAGCTATATATTTTTAATTTTTTTTTATATATAAAAACTTTCCGTGGGCTGTGGCGTAGCCGAATTAGTCGAGCCATTCTTGAGTTATTCGCTTAGCAACAATTATTTTCATTTACATGTATAGATTATGTTGCTTATTTAAACATTTTAAAAATTTCTATATGTTGAAACTACTTAGCGTATATACAACTTACATAAGTAAATTTATTATAGTTGAAATAAAATTAGACCCTTACCTGTTAAAAGCCGTATAAGCCTCAAAATGTCAACATTTACGTGTTGTATCAACTCTATGTCTGTGTAGTCGGGGTTTTCTTCGGAGCTAGATGCTAGTTCCTGGACAATATAAAATATTTAAATGTTAATCATATAAAGATATACTGTATGATATAAATTATATAATATAAAAAGACTAGCTGACCCTGCAAACGTTGTTTTGTCATTTAAGTTATTAACCCCCTTAACCCCCCCCCCCCCTATAACTCAGGGGTATGAAAAATAGATGTTGACCGATTCTCAGACCTACCCGATAAGCCCAAAAATATTTATAATATTTTTTTTTATGTCACTAGGTCAGCAAACAAGCGTACGGCTCACCTGATGGTAACCGATTACCGTAGCTTATAGACGCCTGCAACACCAGAAGCATTGCAAGCGCGTTGCCGACCCAATCCCCAATCCCCAATCCCCCCAGGTCTGGTCACCTTACTCACCAACAGGAACACAATACTGCTTGAAAACAGTATTATTTTGCTGTGATCTTCTGTAAGGTCGAGGTACTTCCCCTAGTCGGGCTGCTCCATATTTTGAGTAGGAAATTCCTGCTGTGCCCTACCTCAGTTAGAGTTAGTTTCGGAGGAGTATTTTCACTAACATTGTGACACAAGAATTATATAAGATATAGATACTGTTATATCAGTGGTGTGGCCAGGTCAAAAAAAATTAACTTTCCATTTAGAAAATAGTTTTTTTTTTTCGTAAAATGATATAGAAAATTCTTACGAAATTATTAAAGGATTTTTTTAACATTAAAAAAAATTTGTTAGGTATACAAAAATAAAAGCCACGCATACCTGTAATCTGGCACTTATCCTATTAAATACTGCATTAAAAAAATTTAAACTAAGAGCAAACAGTACTTTGCTGGCCAACTGTCTGAGGAGGATATTGTTGACATTACTCTCGTTTCGGAGATCTGCAATGAAAAATTATATTTAAACAACATACACTTAGCATTGTCTAATATAGATGTTGGGAAACGGTATGTATTTATTTTTTATACTGCAAAAGTTGCAAATAAGCGTACAGCCCGCCTGATGGTGAGCGAATACACAAAATACTTAAGCCTGTAGACCCCTGGAACACCAGAAGCAGTGCAAGCGCGTTGCCAACTCTACGACTGACCCTCTTCAGATCTCCACCTTACTTAGTTGCTAAGATTCAGGTAAGATTACAAAAGAAACTGAGGTACTTCCGTAGACTTGAGGTACATCGAGAAGCCCCAAGTTATTGACTATTTGTTTATATATTATTGTAAACTCAAAACTGCATAATACACACTAAACATAGTTTTAACATAGTTACAGATTGTGTGGGCGGACTTACGACTATTTAGCTATTTCTTCCTGACAACTCAAGTAAAGGAAGTATATGATAAATATTGAGGCCGGGTAGGTTGGGCAGTATATGTACAGCTTACATTAATTATTTAGAATGATTTTAAGATTAATAATCCATTTAAACACACTTCCGAATTCTCTGACCTAATAATGTACAAATATATCAGTCATATGCTAGTAAAGTTTATCTAGCAAACAAGTTACTGATAGGATTTATCAGCAGGGGGAAAAACATATTCTTGAAACAGGTTTCACCTAAACTAAGAACTTATACCTAAGATTGCAAAAAGAAATATCTAACAGATGGTGTTTGATAGTATAAAAAAAACTATACCATGTACTTTTACCTATCGTTCTCCTATACAGAGAAAGAGGCTTAAGCTCAGCTGTGGAATGTTAAAAGTTGAATCGATTGATAAATCAAACGTTTATCTGCTGGATACCGTTATACTACTTTATACATATGTATAAATATGCACTATGTATCATCATCATCATTACAGCCTATACAGTCCACTGCTGGATATAGGCCTCCACAAGTTTACGCCACAAATAACGTGAACTCATAACAGCAAGATTGACAAGGCTACAATAGCCTTCTGGCAGTGCTGCAGAATGATAGGTAAAAGATGGGGTTTATCCCCAAAAATCACTCTGTCGCTGTACCAGTCCGTCATCAGGCCAATTATCAGCTATAGCGCAGTGGTTTGGTGGCCGAGAACCAAACTAATCACCGGCGAAGCAAAGTTACAACGACTTCAAAGGCTGGCTTGCATGGCGACTACGGGCTGCATGAGGACCACTCCGACTGCGGCCCTGGAAGCCCTACTGAACTTGCCGCCGCTGCATCTGTTTATCCAACGGGAGGCGGGAGCGGCTGCGGTAAGACTCAGGAAGCTAAACCTATGGAGAAACGTAAAAGTAACACATACAGGTATACTTGGTGAACTGGCGAACAGGGAACCGCTCATCGGAGCGGTTACGGACAGGATACCCAAACAGTACGTATTCGATAAAAAATACAGAATACAATTACATGAAGACCCAGGGGAAGGCCTCAACCTCAAGGAATTGAGAATGTTCACAGACGGGTCGAAAACATCAACAGGTACAGGTTCTGGGGTTTACTCAGAAGACCTGAATATCAACATGTCATCGCCATTGGGAATCCACAACACCATCTTTCAGGCGGAATGTATGGGAATCATAATGGCTACAAAAGCGATCACTTCTAGAGAGGTACAGGGTTTTCCAATCCGTATTCTTTCCTGCAAGCCCTACAGAGCGACATTATGACAACCGGGCTAATATACGAGTGCCATCGAGCTCTGACGAAGGTAAGTGAAACAAACACCATTACCCTTCAATGGATAAAGGGCCACAGTGGATCGCGAGGCAACGACGCAGCCGACCGACTCGCGAGGAATGGATCGGAGATGAGGGTCCACGGACTTGAACCCATTCTGCCTCTGCCTTTCGGATAGCTGCGCAGCCAGTTGCGACACAACACCAAGGTAATGCACCAAGAATATTGGACAAACCTAACTACCTGCAGGCAGACCAAGGAAGCTCTTCCAACGATCAACCCAGGATTGTCCCGCAAACTTCGCGGTTATGGGAGAGGCCAGCTCCGACTACTGGTCGGGGCTTTTACCGGACATGCCTTGCTTAACAAACACTTACACAATTTAGGTGTTACAGACAGCTATGCAGAGCGTGCATGGAGGCAGAAGAAACGGCCTCACACATCCTGCTGAAATGCGGTAGTGTGGCGAACTACAGGGCACCACACCTCGGGACACCGAGGTCACTCCGGGAAGTCGTCGGCAACACAAGGGGTCTGCTAGGCTTCCTCAAGTTGCTAAGCTGGCATGAATAAGGCCCCCAGCCAACCACGCAAAATAGGCGCACTGAGACGTAATTAAATAACAATTACCGATAAACTGGCAAACTTCTCTCAATAGAATCTTTACGTTCATAGCCTCCTCATACTTGGCCGTGTCCTTTGGTTGCGAACTGAGACATATCTCGAGGGTATCCAACACAATCACCAAGCTATCGTGATACCCCTTTTCTTGTTCCACTTGAAGCCGGGTGACGCATGTTGTGGTAGACGGTTGGTACTGAAAATATAATTTACAAGTACACTTTATTGTTCACCAAGAAATCTTTCAATTATAGACAAAAAAAATTAAAAAGAGAAATGTACACTTAACATATGCATATACTTAAGCTA
Organism: Melitaea cinxia; assembly: GCF_905220565.1. Taxonomy (NCBI): domain Eukaryota; kingdom Metazoa; phylum Arthropoda; class Insecta; order Lepidoptera; family Nymphalidae; genus Melitaea; species Melitaea cinxia. The sequence goes on from NC_059423.1 coordinate 5,404,530, forward strand.
AGTATTATTGTCTTCAAGCACCGCTTGCGATGCTTTTGGTGTTGCAGGCGTTTATAGCAGCGGTTCCCGCTTGCCGGGTCACAACCCAATACTGGGCCTTTATAGTAAAATGCCGAGTCACAGCATTTCCACTTTGTTTAAAAAAATAACACCTGCTACTGATCGACCAATCGCAAATATTCAAAAAAAGGAAAAGGAAGGGGCAGTGTGATAATTGCCTGGCCATGGCAAAACAATGTTTGGGAAACACTGATTTATAGGATACCGTAAAAACTTTTTATACAATAAATGTTTATTGGTTTGCATGTAAATAAGATAAAATAAATAAAATAAAATTCAGTTTAAGAAAACCGTGTATCAGTGCTCAGTGTAAAAACTACGGTAATGGCTTACTATCAAATGATCCATACACTTATTTGCCATAGAAGTGGTATAATTTTTTTTAAAATATAGTTATATTTAATACATATAAATAATACATAATTTATATATAAATACTAGCGACCCGCCCCGGCTTCGCACGGGTGCAATGCTGATACTAAATATACTACAGAATGTCTTTATTTATAGTATGAAGCTAGCTTATAGCATGGTTATTAACATAATAACAACATTCAAATATGCATCATTAGATTACACGTTGTTACAGAATGTGTTGAAGAAATAAAGGTTCACTGCTCGTTCCCCGTAGGTAGGATAGCGTCATAATTTTTAGCCTATATGTTGACCAGACTTCTTAATAATATTCGTGACAAATTTGAAATAAATCCATGCAGTACTCTTTGAGTTTATCCCGGACATACATACAGACAAACAGACAAACAGACAAAAATTCTAAAAACTATATTTTTGGCTTCGGTATCGATTGTAGATCACACCCCAAGTATTCTTTTAAAAAAATATTCAATGTACATTTTTGACTTTCCTACCATTATATTACATGTAATGGTATGGTAGGTAGGTATGTAATGTATAGATATAAGACAACTAGACTTGTAGCATAAGTTGTATCCACAACCCTGAAGCAGGAAACAGGATAGGCACTAACTGTACTAATGAGCTAATTAATAATAATTAAAAAAGGTTTGAATATAATACGTACCAATTCATTTAATTTCTGTAAAATTTTAGTTAGGCCAGAGATTACGAGTGAAAAACGGTGTCGACTAATTTGCACTAAGCACGCTTTGCATTGTTCTTCATTTATTCGAGAATGGAGATGTTGAGCTCCAGTTTTATATGGTAACTGTAATAAATGTATAGGTATTTACATTAATATTGTTATTGTTACTTATTGATATATTCTGGATTTTAAATTACTATTAAAACATTTGAGTTCATTTTTTGATTATCTTTTTTTTTCTTAATTTCTATGATAACATGTCAAAGGCTGATAAGTACTATAGGCATTCATAAAAATAAAAAATAGAATAATTTCTACATATTAAATTGCGACATTCGTTTAAATGAGTAATTTAGCTAAAAAGTATAAATATTTATAAGCGATTATAATACAGCAATTTTGAATATAAATATAATTCAATTTCCTAACAAAATATTAAAAAATATATGATTTCGGGAAAATTAACTTAAAATAATTTGCGTAGGCGTTAAGAGGAATATCGCATTTAATTAATTACAATTAGGTTCTTAAGCTATTTGTATAGAAACGAATATTAACGTAAATTTATATAAGGGTCTTTAATTTTTAAATACATTTTAATATTAACAGTAAAATGTTTACATGAATACACTTAGGGTGGGTCAGTTAAATAAATAAAAATATAACAATATCAATAATTACTTGTTCCTCAAACCGAGCTATGAGTGTGTTAGCCCATTCTCCGGGTTTTTGCGTGCCCATTTTATTTGTATTAATTGTAATTTCTTTGTAAATAATTAAAAAACAATTATTTTGCGCGATTCCATGATAGTTCTTCGATCTATCAAGAATTTTCTGGGTGACCAGATCTAAAGTTGATTTTCTGAGTAAAATCAAATATTAAAAACAGCACACATATTTTAGGAAATAATTGTATTCGAATCAACTATAAATAACTAATAAACAGTAATTGGAATCAATTTTTAAATACGCATATTTAAATAGGTTTAAAAATTATTTTGTAACAAAGTGAAAAAAAGATAATGAAAATATAAAATAAAAAAAATCATAACGTTGTTTAAAGCTAAATAAACCTTGAATATCATAGGAAAATAATCAAATATACTTGTCGGCACCAGCGTCGTCGTAGGCAATTAGCAAAGAATTTATATACAGATGCACGATCACGCCACCTAGTACATCGTTCGATACTCACCTACCCTCACGCATTTTATTACTCGAATTCTTCTGACGTGTATAAAACGACCAGTACAACTACAGCTATGGGTACCTGGTGGGGCCTCAAAATACTCGCTACAGCGTATTTTGAGAGAGCGCGCAGTCACCCAAATCCTCTTGTAGCAGAGGCTTGCAGATACGTAGGTAGAGGAAACTTACAGACCGTACAAAGGCGTCCCATGCACGTCTTAACCGACCCTGACGATAGGATCACGGCGCTTAACGCCATATACACCAACACACACAGGACACACACACACCGCCCCCGACGGCGAGGGCGAGGTCCCCGCGTTCTGACGGCTCGCACGCGCCTAGGCGCGTAGCTGACCGTCCGTAAGCCGTCTCAGCGTTCCGCATAGCGCCTCCTCCACTCCGACGACGCTCTAAGCCGAGGTGCGATCTCGCTAGGAGACACCCTTAGGGCGGGCGTCTTTCCCCTCCGAGCCCTCCCAGAGGGCTCCCATTCTTCCTTCGCGGCCGGCTTGCCTAAGTGCCCGGCCCCTCTCACCGGTGACGCTGTAAAGGCCGCTAGGGCCAACAGCACTCTTCACTTCGAAAAAAAAAAAAAAAAAAAAAAAAAACAGCTATGGGTCACTTCAAAGACGCTCCAAGCCGAGGTGCTAGGGCCAACAGCACTCCACAATTCGAAAAAAAAACTTCTAAGAGAGTCTTGGCTCTGGTTTGGCACAATGCAATTGTTGTATCCTGCTAGTAGCTTAACCTAGATCTTTCAATAATTAATTAGTGCAAAGAATGAATTGTTAGGTATTCTATTACGATGTATAATTTGGCTAGACGAGGCGGGCAACTCCAAGCAGTGAAGGTGAGCGTTGATGCACATCTCAAAGGGGGCCTCCTTAAAACTAAACCTAGGTTGTAAGTCTAAGTTTCACTCAAGAGTTTCTCCCTCTGCCACACGATGAGCCCGGCACCCACACGGTGAATTTATCGAATGCTAAGAATTTAGTCTTCCCGCCCCTCAACTAATAATTATCGTGTGTTACCTTACATTGTAATTAACCAGTGAGACCTCATTTCTAATGATGATCACACTTTTACAATTTCATAATATCGGTATCGTAGAAAAATATTATTATTTATTTTTTAAACAATGTTATACTTCACAGGGTATCTGAAGTGAGAGTGTCCTTTAATTTTCACATAGAGCATAATTTTTTTTAATATATAGACTAGCTTTATTTTTTTCTCTGTGTATGTATTTTTCTTTGTTATCAAATTATTATGTGTTTTTGTAGGTATTTGTGTACGTGTATATGTGTGTATTTGTGTAGGTGTATTGTAGGCTTGTAGGCCTCTGTTTCGTTTCACCTAAAGTCGATAATGGTCATCGCGAGCGATCGCTCGCTCGACGTCGTATATGACGTCACTGTTCGCGAGTACTTCACCTAATAAATATTTTTAAAAATTTTGAGAATAAAGTTCTTTAACCTTCTTTAAATATTGGTGGGTCAAAATTGGCTTTCTCCAAAACGTAGCGGGAATTTTAAAAAAAAGCTATCAATGTCAATTTCTGAATATTATCGGAACTTTATGAACTTTTGGAGTCATTATCTCTCAATAGTTTTGTCAGAAATGCACCGATAAATCCATGCTAAATTAAATTTAACTTCAATTCATATGAAATATTTACTCGAAATCCTCAGTTGCATGTTTTTATCATGCCAGCATATTGCGAGCACAGAGCGCTCAAATTTGCGTTCCTCCTATAAAATTCGTCTATAATGGCCGCAGCGTTTTACTTTTAATGTTAGTGGAACGGCATGGCAGCTTTCAGTTTCAGCTGTCGTGGCGTTGTAGGGGTTAAGTGGAACGTAGCCCTTGTCATTAAAATGACAATAAACTATTTGACAAACATTGTTTAGTGAATTTTGGAGTGTAGCCGACAAATATTACCAAAATAATCTAATTCAATTAGGATACTAATATACTTACGATTAATACTAATAATCTTTCGTAACCAATATGATGGTAAGTCCTACATGGTCATGTTTAGTAACTTTTAAATGTTTTTTTTTTGTATCGGGGGGCGTATCCTTTAAGATTCCACTTGGATAACTTCATAGATCTTGTTAAGAAGTTATTTTTTGATAATAAAATTAGTCAGAATATTGTCCTTCATATCTGTCGAATATAGTTTACTCAAAGTTCTACTAATCGTAATAGAAAAACAAATGACGTGGATGATTTTCTTATTAACACAGTTTTTTTTCGCTATCATTATAATTACCGAAACGAAAAGGTGTAAGAGAGTATTCGACCGTGATACGTGTTTTTTTTCGTAAACTCTTTGAAATTGTGTTAAAAATATTTTATTTTCTTTTGTTTATTTTTTTAATACCAATTAAAAAAAATGGTCATTAAATTAAAACGATTTTCTATTTATAAAATTACTTTCTATTGGCCGTAACATACTTTTATTCTAAAGATGTCAATATGAAAAGTAGCTGAATATTAATTTCTAAATTGAATTCATTATGTAAGTTTCTAAATGCATTTTTGAAGTCTGTTATTTGTTCCGAGTAACTGTTGAAGCTACAAAAACCCTTGATAGCAGTGATTCCTTTTATACATTGCTTAGATTTAGATTCATCATCACTACAGCCTATACAGTCCACTGCTGGACATAGGCCTCCACAAATTTACGCCAAAAACAACATCAACTCATGTGTTTCGCCCATAGTCACCACGCTGGGCAGGTAGGTTGGTGACCGCAGTACTGGTAGATTTAGATTAGATAAGGATTTATTTTTTTGAAACACCTGCGTTATAAATGAAGTTAATAATCTTTGCATTATTGAATAAATGTTTTTAAAATAAGTTACTCAAAACTAAAATTTTTACATATTATAGATTAGATTAGATTAAAATGACTAAATGGGTCTTTTAACTGTCTGAAATTAACTGTATCACTATATGATATGCTCCCCAAAAACATTCCGCGGCCGGTTAATGTTTGTTTTCTTCTAACTTTAGTGCCATCTTCTTTTTGTGTTGTCTTAGCTAAGTTTATTAGAACTAATGATATAAAATTATAATTTACCAATAAATTAAAATTAAATAATCATGTCAAATATTTTCAAATAACTGCAGCTTAAGCGGCTTATCCCACTATTGCACTGTCAAAAATGGACCGTTTCCGGATTTATACACTTTCAGTACTTGTTATTGGTAAAATCATCGGCGAAAAGCTGATGGAGCCAATGTCTTTAAAGAAGAAGAAGACTAAATGGGTCATTGTTCAGATTAATTTTTTTTTATACAATTTGATCCGCAATCAAGTGTACGACTCGCCTGATGGTAAGCGATTATTTTATCTTATCGCCTGCAACACTAGAAGCATCGCAAGCATGTTGCTGATCCGACTCACCATACCCAACACAGGAACACATCGCTGCTTGTAAGAAGTATTATTTAGCTGTGATCTTAAGGTTATCTGTAAGGTCAAGGTAGCTACTTCTTCTGTGGGGCAGTTCCAGTTTTCTAATTTAAAAGAATTATTAATATGTAAAAAATTTAAGCATTAAAAAGTTATTATTGTCTATAAGTTTATGTCATGTTTTTAAGGATTGCGTGGAAGATAGCACAAACGATCCTCTATCAGTTCCAGTGGATTCCTCCCCACCTAGTGGAGATGTCAAAACAGACAAGAAAAAACCCAGCGAAAATGTATCCTTAACTGACAACAGCTTGCTGGTTTGTATACCATTTATACTTATTGTACTGTAGGTAGTCTAAATCAAAATAAGAATTCCTTTATTCAAGTTTTTTTAATTCTATAAAGATGGTGGGCTTCAGTCTGTAATATCCCACTGTTCGGCAGAGGCCTCTTTCCCCATGTAGGAAAAGGATCAGAGCTTAATCTGCACAAATGCGGGTTGGCTGATATATTCTCTACTATGAGTGAAGATCACTATAACTATACATGATAACAACCAGCACCGACGGCTTAACGTACTCGCCGAGGTACGGTGGTGAGACCCACAAGGACAGCACAAACACCCAGACCACGGCAAACATCTGTATGGTCAATACAAAAGTTTTTCATGTGCGGTCATCGAACCCGCAACCGCAAGCGCAACAGCCACAAACCAGTGCTGTGACCAAAGGTGGTAAACAAGCATACAATCCACTAGATGGTAAATGGATAATGTAATCCATTGACACTAATAACACCAGGAGAGATTAAGATTCCCATTTTTAAACAAAGCCATTAAACCAATCAATGAATCAAATTTGTTTACCATTGTCATTTGAGATGGAGCAGGTACAGCCTTGAATCTAAGCTTCCTTAAATAATTAAACTTCGAGCATGTGAATCCCAAGCAAATTAAATACATTATCTTCTTTTTTTTTCAGGTGGACATATCAGATGCATTAAGCGAAAAGGAAAAAGTAAAGTTCACAGTTCACACGAAAACAACTCTGCCCGAGTTTCAGAAGTCTGAGTTCTTTGTAGTGCGACAGCATGAGGAGTTTGTGTGGCTCCACGATAGATACGAAGAGAATGAAGAGTATGCTGGATATATTGTGAGTTTTATTTATTAAATGAGTAAGCAAACTACATTCTGTCATAATTTTTGTGTCATTAAACTCCATAATAAATTATATAAAGTACATAATTTTATCATCATAATCATTCATTCGGTTCGCTTAAACTGAATATAAAAATCATCATATCAAAAATTTCGATCTAGAGCGCCGACACGGTCAGTCGGAGACGCGGGTTCGAACCCCGCTGGAGCGGTCGATTTTTGATATGATATTCAAAAATGTTTAGAATTCCTAAAGTGTGGGTAACACAAAAATAATATCGTACATTAAAAAATAGCATGGTGTCGTCTCCTGTCAAAGATTTTCATTGTACTATGAAACTTTGAATAGTTACGGGTTTCTGTAAAGAGCTCACTATAGACGGCGCCACGGTTCGCTTAAGCTGAATATAAAAATCATCATATCGAAAATTTCGATCTAGCGGGTACATCGTTCCATTGGCTAGAGCGCCGACACGGTCAGTCGGAGACGCGGTTTCGATGGTGGTGTGGGTAACACAAAAATAAAATCGTACATCATCATTCAGCCTATTGCAGTCCACTGCTGGACATAGGCCTTCACAAGTTCACGCCAAAAATGGCGTGAACTCACGTGTTTTGCCCATAGTCACCACGCTGGGCAGGCGGGTTGATGACCGCAGGGCAGGCTTTGTTGCAACGAAAACGCTGCTGCCCGTCTTCGGCCTGTGTATTTCAAAGCCAGCAGTTGGATGGTTATCCCGCCATCGGTCGGCTATTTAAGTTCCAAGGTGGTAGTGGAACTGTGTTATCTCTTAGTCGCCTCTTACGACATCCAAGGGGAAGAGAGGGGCTGCCTATATTCTTACTGCCGTAACCATATAGCATATAAAGTACGCAATTCGAAAAGAATATGGAGAGTGAAATCATGTGAAACAATGAAGCAGTAGTGACGTTGAGAGTTACGCTGAAGAGTGATGCTTTACACCGCTTTTACCAGCATTTTACTGTACCAACACTCTAAAATCAAAATGTAAATTGACGCTTTTTGGACATTGGATTAGAGTTTACTTTTTAAAAATGTTAGATATATAAAAAATATATCTATTTTTTTTCGCAAGAGCGTTGCGTAGTAAAACATCATTCTCAAGGCAGGTCAACAAAAGGGGCTAAGGCTTAATTATATACCCTATGGACTTCCTCGGTAAATGTAGTACCAAAATAGTTTTTCAATTCGAACCATTACTTCCTGAGATTAGGGTGTTTAAACAAACAAACAAAAAACTACAGCTTTATAATATCAGTATAGATGTGTTTGTGTGTGTTAGATTCCGCCCGCGCCCCCGCGGCCCGATTTCGATGCGTCTCGCGAGAAACTACAGCGGCTGGGAGAGGGTGAGGGCGCTCTCACACGCGAGGAGTTCCTCAAGATGAAGGAGGAGCTTGAAGAGTGAGTGATGATTCCCTACACCCCAATTCTACTCCTCACTTCCTAACTCCCTCACACTTCCTAACTCCCTAACACCTATTCTCTCATTCCACTTACTAAGTACCTCACTCGACTTACCCCCGTAACTCCCCCTTTTCCCTCACTCTCCTTACTTTCTCACTCTCTGTACTCCCCATATTTCCCTTTCCATTCCCCACGTTCTCCCTTTTTTACGCCATTCGTTGTTTATTTGGATTCTTTGTTGATTTTTTGGCTATTGTAATAAATAGACCTTATTATATGTCCGGTCCGGACCTATAGACAACTTAATACTTGCGTTCTAGGCAACAGTCGACTGATATTCGTATTTATATATTTTTATATGTAAATGTAAACATATAAACCACACTGCTTACATAATACTGGAGGGGAAATTAGGTTCACTGCACCAATGAGTCCATTTTATTGGTACAATTTCTACAACATTGGGGTGGCAAACAAGCATCCATCTAATGGTAAATGGATACGGTAGTCCTTCAACACCAGGACTCTGCCCCCGACCCTTCCCAGGATCACTAAACCTTACTTCCTTACCACAGGGACACTATTTCAGAGCAGTGGTTATTTGGCTGTGATCTTCGGTATCGGTAAGGTCGAGGTACTTCTCCATGTTTCTGTATGTACATGATCATGACATCGCTTCTGTATGTACATGATGTACTTCCCCTGTTCCCGATTTTGAGCAAGATATTTTCAGCTATACCCTACCTAAATATTATTATTATCGTTTATTACACAGAGAATACCTGGCAACGTTCAAGAAGACGGTAGCAATGCACGAAGTATTCCTACAGCGGCTGGCAGCTCACCCAGTGTTCAGGAACGACGCTCATCTGAGGGTGTTCCTGGAATACGAACAGGACCTGTGCGCTAAGCCCCGGGGGAAGATGGATCTCATTGGTGGTCTGGTGAGTCGGGTAGCGAGTTTGACGCCCATTTGATAGATGTTAATTTAAGGCCAGTTTTAGCAATATCAAAGTGGACTTTTAAAGTATGTTTAAATTGTTATTTTACAAATTGATATATATTTTTTAATGAATTAATTAGTTAAAGTAAAGCTATCACTGATTCTGAATGAAGAGTCTGTAAGAAATTCCGCAATTATATTTAAAAAAAATCTGTCGTTTATTATAAATAGCGGTTTCTGGTACATCTCTTTAATGATGTATCATTAAAGAGATGTACCAGATCTATGATGTATCTGTAGATAGGGATAGGGGATTAGCGACTATCTTGGGTATTGAAACTCCCTTAAGGCCTACTTCATCACAACAATAAGACTACAAAATTTCGTTTAAAGAGGTTTCTGATAAGAATGTCTGATCAATAAAGTGTGGGTAAAACGAAAAATTAAAAATAACTTTTTACTGCTCTATGATATTATATTTTTTCTAAAATAATAAACACTCTAATGGCCTAATTTAGTCCCTGCTGTTAAAATATATCCATAACTTAAAAAATATATGATAAATTCTATTCCCAACTTTAACACTTACTTATTACACCACTTTAACAGGCCCTAAGGGAACGTTCAAGTGTTACGTAACGCAATTTGAAGAAAGGGGGTACAGAAAAACGTTACGACTCGTTACGTAGAGGGGGGAGGGGTGTAAAAAATATTTTAAAATTTGCGATATGTTGATTTTATACTTGAATGATTGATGATTATTATACTTGAATGGCCAATAATGAATGGCCAACAATGCGAAGTCGAAAACTTGATACAGGTTAAAATATATGTCGAAGACGTCATCTATCGTTATCGTTATCGTCTATCGTTAGACATAATGTGGGCGAAAAGTGAATAAAAAACGATAATTGTCTTCGTTTTGATAATTTTCACAAATTTCTTTTCAATTGTGCGATGCGTCGACGTCAGAAGTCTTTGCTTTTTAATATGTATTATTATTATTTTTTAAAACTATGGCAAACAAGCATACGGCCGACTTGATGGTAAGCGGTGCCTATAGATGCCTCCAACACCAGTTTTTTTTTTTTTTTTTTAATATGCAACTAGGCCAGCATCTAGCCAGTTACCGTAACCTTTAGACGCTGTGACCTTAAAAATGTCACAAGCTCTACCTTACAGGATCTCATAGCACTATTTGAGAGCACTGTTATTTATCGAATTTCTGTAACATTGAGACACTGTAGTCGGGTCGCTCCAGATTTTAACAGGATATTTCCTGTGCCCTATAATAATGACCTAGACGGGTCCTGGAGTGGAAGGAGATCGCGTCTTGGCAAACGCAGTGTGGGACGTCCTCCGGCCCGTTGGACCGACAATCTACGTAAGATTGCCGGTGTAGGCTGGATGAGGATTGCGGAGTACCGGGATGTTTGGCGCGAACTTGGGGAGGCCTATGTCCAGCAGTGGACTGCAACAGGCTGAGCTGACTGGCTGATAATAATTTCCGATATTTGTAACTGCCTAGGTCCGGTCAATGACTACAACAACGGACGAGATCTACTTAGGTGCGACAGTGAGGGATGTCAATGACTTCTTCGAGCAGGAGACGGCCTTCCTACAGGAGTACTACTCGCATTTGAAGGAGGCTGTGGCAAGGGTGGACCGTATGACGTCCAAGCATAAGGGTGGGTGACTTTTATATTGGCGGGCTCGATACAGGCTTCAAAAACAAAAAATAAAAACCATGAGAAATCAATTGACAATTTAAAAAATGCTACATTTTGTCTATATCTTAACATTGAAGTCTGTTCAACAAGAAGAGATACCAAATGTAAACAAAGCCCATCATTTTTTCGTAGCGACGACGGAACAAACAAAATATAGTCTATCTCTTTCTATCTTGTTTGTTTGCTATCTGCTGCACGTCTCACTGCAAGGTCGAACGATATATTTTAACTGGCCTTGAAAACAATCGGACCGCGTACGGCCCTTTGATTTTGTATTATTTATTTTTATTTCATTTCGTGTCCTGAAGTGCTCGGGTGATTTTTATATTATGATAATTATTATTTAAGAAGCATTAAATCTTAAATACATAATTATATTTAATCAATTATATTTAATTCAGTAATTACAAAATATAAATATATTTTACATTTAAAAATTTTGTGTAAGTAAAAAAAGGTTACAAAACCCTGCATAGTTGGATGACCTCGCATTTGGTTTGTTTACATTTGGTATCTCGGCTCGTTTAACGCACTATAGGTATATTACAAACTTGGCTAATACACAAGGGTCTTGTGCAATAATCTTGAATTGCTTTGTCGGGGGTTCGGCAACGCAATATACAAGAACAACCCTATGGAAAAAAAACTCCGGAAGACCGGATCCCCATAGAAAAGTTGAAAATATGCTTATAAAAATATTAATATAATTGCAGAGGTAGCAGACGCTCACATAAAGCTGTCGTCATGTATCACTCAACTGGCTACCCGGGAACAACCCCCCACAGAGAGGTTCCTTACAAGGGCAGCTGAGACGTTCGATAAGTGTCGGGTATGTCTATGTCAAATAAATCGTTCGTCACCAGCCTATCGCAGTCCACTACTGGTAATAGGCCTCCACAAGTTCGCGCCAAAAATGTCGTAAACTCGTGTGTAGCCCATAGTCACCATGGTGGGCAAGCGGTTTGCTGACCGTAGCTGGCTTTGTTGCACTGAAGGAATAAATCATAACAAAAAAATATATTTTTAATGTACTTTAAAAGAAAGGTCTCAATTCATCTGTAATTTTTGAAGTGAAAGACACACATAAATGTATAGAAGAGAATGAAATAGAATACTGTTACGTGTTAGGGTTCGAAGGATTTGGAGAGAAAGACCTGCTGACTCTTTTCAAGACTTTATTCACTAGGACTATGCCGACTTGTGTGTCCTTAACACTCGGTCGTACTCCTGAAGCTGCTCAATCCATCGAGCTACTTGACCTTCTGGGTTCTTGAATTGCAGTAGCCACTTCAAGGCTGCGTGATCAGTCGCAGTAAAAACTGTCTGCCGATGAGATATTTGTTGAAATGTTGTAGCGTCTTTACAACAGCCAAGAGTTCTCTTCTTGTCACACAGTAGTTTCTCTCTGGCTTGGATAAAGATTTGCTGAAATATGCAATAACAACTTCTCTTTCACCCTGTTTTTGAGATAACACCCCTCCAATGGCCGTGTTCACATTTTCAACATCCAATCCTAACCCGGTAACTCGTTCTTCCACTACGTCGACATCTTTTCGAAGTTTAGCCCCGCCCACTGACCCCGCCTATCATCGGCATACTAAGGACACACACATCGGTCGGCATTCCCATGCATCTTTTCGCTGCGGTGTTTCGTCTTGAAGTCATACTCCTGATCCCGGGCAGGGGGCGAAGCCCCTTGCTTCTTCAGCTCCTCTATTTGTTCCTCGATCCTTTTCATCCTTGCTATCTGGGTCTTCTTCTGCGGACAGTTGAGCTGAAGATGGCCCCTCTCGCCGCACTTGTAGCACATGACTCCAGAACTTTTCCTCGTAGGAGCCTTCGCCTCTTTGACTTCCTCAGAAACCTCGCGGATCTTATGGGTCTGCCGTATGTCATGGCGAACAGCCTCGACCTCTAAAGCATGCGCCAATGCTTCCTTTAACGAGGTGTGGTGACGAAGCTTCACTGCAGCTCTGACCTCCAGGTCTTTGATTCCGTCGACAAATGCTTGAACAATATTCGTGTTTATCATCTTGGTGTCGGCTCCTGGGTGTGCCTTCCTGACGAGTTTTTCAATTTCCAACGCCCATTGTTCTAGTCCTTCTCCTGGGCGTTGAGCTCTGTCACGCAGATGGGCACGGAACACGTGCTTCAGGTGTCGCTCCCCGTATCGGGATTCAAGTGCCTCCATCAAGTCTTGGAACCCGTTTCCTGTATGTGGCAGTGCTTCCAGAACCGACAAAGCTTGCCCTCTGAGCGCAACAGTAAGAGCGGTCAGGCATTGCTCTTCCGTCCATCCGTTGGCAGTAGCAACAGTCCGGAATTGTCGGCGATAAGCGTTCCACGAAGTAGTGCCGTCGTAGGGAGGCACTTTCACTTTTGGTCCTTGCGCCACTCCAGTACTTCCACTAGACATTGCGGCTCCCGTGGTTTCAAGGCGCACTACTTTCTTTTGTAGTTCAGCAAGGACGGTTTTCACATTTTCCACATCTAATCCTAACCTGGTAACTCGTTCTTCCACTACGTCGACATCTTTTCGAAGTTTAGTCACCGCGTCACTAACATCTTTTACAGCCCAAAGCGTTTTTTCTTGGAGCTCTTTTTGTTGCTCTTGTAATTCTTGCAATTTTAAACTTGTTTGCTCTTGTAATTCTTGCAAAGCACCACGAATTTCGGCCTTTTGTTGCTCTTGTGATTCTTGCAATTTGAAACTTGTTTGCTCTTGTGATTCTTGCAAAGCACTACGAATTTCAGCCTTTTGTTGCTCCATTAATTTAATTAAACTTCCTAACTGAAGAGCCACTTGAGAGTCTGTAGAAGCTACGGGGTCGCTGGTGGACGTGGTAAGGTGGGCGGATCCAGTGGGCGGGGCTTGAGACAAAGTGGGCGGGGCCCGAGCCTGAGTAGGCGGGGCTGCGTCCGAGTGGGCGGGGCCTGCGTCCGTGTGGGCGGGGCCCGAGCCCGAGTGGGCGGGGCCCGAGCCCGAGTGGGCGGGGCCCGAGCCCGAGTGGGCTGGGCCTGGGGGGCGTGGTCAGTGGGCGGGGCATGATAGGCGGGGTCAGTGGGCGGGGCTTGGTCCATGGTGGGCGGAGCTTGGTCCCTAGTAGGTGTGGGCTCCGCAGCTCGTTGTGCCCTTGTCCTGACGCCCTTGAAGTCCTTGGAGTCTTCTCTCGGAGTCAATGGCATCTCCAAATCTCACTTCCGACACCAGTTGTTACGTGTTAGGGTTCGAAGGATTTGGAGAGAAAGACCTGCTGACTCTTTTCAAGACTTTATTCACAAGCACTAGGTCCAACACAAAGCACTAGGTTCAAACACTAAGCACTAACAATGTCCTATGTCGTAGCCAATGTCGTAGGTTTCGCTGGTACCACTCTTGATCACTAGTTTTCACCCTTGAAGTCGCCTCGAAGATCGCTCAAACTGAACTGTACTCGCTCGCCTACCTGCGGCTATTTATATCGGCCGACACAAGGCCCAGACCATTCTGGAAAGTTCACGCATGTACCCGGCTTTCGAGACTATACTTCTATATAGTTCCACAGTAGTACCTCTAACGCCATCTAGTATTGAGTAGAGAGTTTCATGCGGTCTCTGTATTTGCGTGGTTTCAATGGTTGCCGCTAGATGGCGCTAGTTTCTTTGTGTGTCCTTAACAATACTTTACAAAGTATTTTATATTCTTGGTGAAAAAAAAATCTCTTATACTACTTTTCAGAAGTTTTACTGGTGTGTGTGAATTGCATACACACACTTTTTTTATGTGTAAGCTAATTAGTATTATTTATTAAAAATATAAAATATTAATTAAAATTTTAAAATAAAACTATTTTATGAAAAGGTTATAAAAGACTATTTTTTAATCCATTAAACTGATTTAATTTGAAAACAATCAAAACGCCGTGTTCACAATTCCATTGTCTCCTGTAGATAACATACATAAAAGAATACATTCGACGAGAACCTCTCGTTTTTGAAGTCGGGAGTTATAATTTTTTATTCTCTGTGGTTGTAGAAAATCGAAGGTCGAATGGCATCAGATCAAGACCTGAAGTTGGCAGACACACTACGCTATTATATGAGAGATGCCCACGCGGCCAAAGCGGTACTTGTTAGGAGACTGAGGTATGGCTCTAGTCATAGTTGGTACGGCATCATATTTTAATTTATTTGTAAAACTAAAATATACATAACTAGCGACTCGCTCCGGCTTCGCATGGCTGCAATGCTGATACTTAATATAAAATAAATATTTGAATTGTAAGCACATAAAAATATGTGTTTATTTACGACATCACATTAGAAACCTCTAAAACTATCAGTATTCCTCTACTATTATGCATGCATTATACATAAAAACCTTCCCCTGGAATCAATCTATTTATTAAAGAAAACCACATTAAAATCTGTTGCGTAGTTTTAAAGATCTAAGCATACAGAAAGCGGGAAATCGAAAATTTATTTAAACATATAAATGTTATTTCAGATGTCTAGCTGCATACGAGACAGCTAATAGGAATCTGGAGAAAGCAAGATCGAAGAATAAGGACGTCCACGCTGTGAGTACATGTGTACACATTAACAGACAAATACAAAAGCTAAGAAACACTTTTTCTACCACTAGGTATCGGCACGGATGTTGAGCGCTCGACGACATTGGGGATCGCCTTGTACATCGTGGAGGGTCGTAAATAGGAATTAGTTTTGTTCAGTACAAAAGCTTCAAAAGTAAAAAAGTACGTTTGGATCGTCATTTTACATTTCCTAAAATATCTATGTCCATAAAAATCTTAAAGTACATTTGAAGGTCAGCGCTCAATATCCGCGCCGATAACTATACCGCTCAAATTGTATTATAAATTTCCATAGAGATAGACAGGTCACTTACGAGTCACTTGAGGTCCATCCATTGTCCATAAATTACGTCACACGTTAAGGGAGTAGGGGGGATCGACGAAGTACAACATCGTGTGACAAGGGGTGGGTAAGGGTCCAACACTTATATATCTAATTGTAAGCATTAAAATATGATAAAATTATCCGAAAACGGTGAGGTAAATAATTGTTTTAATAATTTTAATAATAAAGATAACCATGATAATTTAAAATCCTAAATTTGATATTTTAACTTCATACATATTAATGAATAACTTAAAAAATTAAAGTTTAAATTGTTCTGTTGGTGAATCGACTCTCGCTGTTCTATTTTTAGGAGTTTTATTTTGATTACGAAATTTCATTTCTGTTTGATTGTTGATTTTATCAAAAATGAATTTAAATTTAGTTAAGAACACTGTCGAAACGGATGTGTACGATTGCAAAAGATGTGACGTCACAATTAGGTAGGAGTCTCATAAATGTGGACAACTGTAACAAGGATATGAGAGGGGCCAAAAACTCGTGAAATTCGTGTGACGTAATTTATGATGGTCCCTAAAACTTTTCATAGTACAAATCGTACAATCCTTTTCCCTTTTTACTAGACTTTTGTACATACTTCATTGAATCCTAATTGTATTAATAGGTCTTGGAGTTCATGGCTGGTGACGTACCTTTTACCTATATACAACGTGTTTACTAAACTGGCGTCCTTATATTTAACTGCGATATCAGAATCGGTATTATTACCTAAATATGAAACTTACTTGCCCTGACGCTTTAATAAAATCTAGTGGTCGCCCAATAGACGAAACTCGACCATAATTAAAAATTTTAATTACCAAAAAAAAAAAAAAAAAATGAAAATAAAGAACCTTTTTTTATTTTTTTCAAATTGACTGCAGACTTTTTAGTCAACAATCAACAAAAGGGTATAATATGCTTGTGTGCGTCTTAAACATGGTAGTGTGAGTAATGTTTTTTTTTTAATTGATGAAATATATTTTTATACATAATTAAAAAAAATATATATATTAGCATTCTGAACTCAAAGAGGTACAAAGTTTTTGCTTCACGTATTTATATATAGATAATAAAATTAAATATGAAATAAATATTATGTATAAAATTACCATCGTGTGTATGTTAGTGTCGCGTCAAAGATCTAGTCTCCTGAGTTTTAGAGTTAAGTCAGTTTTTTATAGCCGTTCTTCCTACGTCTTCTGAACTTTTTTTTTTTCAAATAACTTGATTTTAAAGTTTATTTGTTTATTTATTTGTGAATCAAAAACCTAAAACTAACATTACAGTGAACAATGCGTTAGTTAAGTTGATCGCAAATTCTACATTTACAGATTTTTGTTTACAAATAACATTAAATTTAACAATGAATTTAAACAATTCAGTAAAATCAATTAAAGTAATAATAATAATTTTAAGTCTTAATTCATAAAAACAAACATTCAATAACAATACTGTTAAATAGCTCTTAATACAAATTAGAACATTTATATTAAGAGCTATTTCACAAAAATCGATAACGATCCGCGAAATTGTAATATTTTGACGTCGTTAATTTCAGTATTGGATGCATTAATGTTATTTATATTTTTGAAATATAATAGAGCAACCTTTGTTGTAGTGAGATAATGGATCAGAATTATGATTTATATTGTCCTCCTCATTGATTTCGATGACGGCGACCATCGTTCTATAGCTTAATTAGCTAAAGCGCCGACACTGTCAGTCGGAGTTGCAGGTTCGATCCCCGCTGGAACGGTCAATTTTTGATATGATATTCAAAATGTTTAGAATTCCTAATGTGTGGGTAACACAAAAATAAAATCGTACATATTAAAAATAGCATGGTGTCGTCTTCTGTCAAAGATTTTCATTGTAATATGAAACTTTGAATAGTTACGGGTTTCTGTAAAGATCTCACTATAGACGGCGCCACGGTTCGCTTAAACCAAAAATAAAATCATCATATCAAAAATTTCGATCTAGCGGGTACATCGTTCCATAGCTTAATTGGCTAAAGCACTGACACGGTCAGTCGGAGACTCGGGTTCGATCCCCGCTGGAACGGTCAATTTTTGATATGATATTCAAAAATGTTTAGAAAGAAAGAAAGAAAGAAAGAAAAGTTCTTTATTGGCCATTATCATTTAAAATCTTAATAATAAATTAAATAATTAAGTTAGAAGGCCAACCAGGTCTCTGCTTCAGCATTGCTTAGCAGCAAATTGTTACTGCTAAGGCGCTGCTCTTCCGTCAGAGCCTGCATCGGCGACTTCAGACGCCAAACGCTACAAGAACATTAAGTGCTTAATAAAAAAGAGAATATAAAATAAAAATCAACGAAAGATAGACACGTAAAAAAAAAAAAAAACTTAATAATGAGAAAAAAATAACAGAAGTAACAATAAAAATATTCCAGAAAAAAGAAAAGAAATATATAATAATATAACAGTCATACAGCCTGACTAGACTCACACAAAAGATGCTCACTCATATTTAACAGTCAAAGTCAATGTCAATAATATACTTATAGTAAATAATTAAAGAGATATATATGTAATACATAAAATAAATAATAACATTAAATCAATAAAATAAATAAATAAATAAATACATAAATAAGAAAACGTATACGGAGTGCAAGCTTCTGTCAAGGCTGTCACCAAAAACGCACACGTCCAGAGCGACAACCCGCTAACGCGAGAAAATGTCACGTCACTGTCATCAAATAAGAGTTACGACGACATATTTTGTACAAAAAATTGTTGTATTTTTGCAACGTGGTCGTGACGTGGACAATAGAATTATATATCATAACGTGGCAGTGGTTATAGAGCATAGTAGGGACCAGTCAAGGAGTGCAAACCCCCCGGAAACCGAGACAAAGTCCGCCCCGGCAAGTCGCGTAGACCCGTAGGTAAGTTAGGTTTTTTGCCAAGTTAATAACTGTATCTTTATAAGACGTTTAAATGTGACTCTGGATTTTAGATCGCGCATTGGGGGGCGGTAAATCGTTCCAGCACCGGGAGGCCGCAAACCTGAACGATCCACGAAAGGCAGCAGTTCTGTGCGCCGGCGTCTCGAAAACACTATACAAGCACGCCTGGGGTACCCTCCATGCACCTTAGTCCACGCCAATTTGCCAAATAGATATTGCGGTGTGCCAGTGCTCAGTAAGTCGAACATCATTGTAGACAAGTGCATCCTCCGGCGAGACTCCATGTTCAGTATGTTCCTATTATTTAATACAGGTGTGACATGCGCTCGCGAGGACAAACCAAAGCAATACCGTGCACAAGCATTTTGCACTCGCTGTATGAGTTTTGAAGTTCTAACAAGCAAGCATGGACCATAGACGGTATCACAATAGTTTAACTTAGATAATATGAGTGACTCGCACAAGGTTAGTCTTAGTCTCTCGCTGATATAGGGTCTAATGTTATATAGAAGCTTCAATCTATAAAAGCAGTTACGGGCGCACTCCATAATATGTTTCTCAAAGCGGAGGTCGCCATCGAGCACCAGGCCCAGACCACACGCTCCACCCTTTCCCCACCTATCATTATGTTTATGGGTATGTTATCATACAGAGCAATCTTTTTTCTAGAACCAGTTACGAGGAGCTTGGATTTCTTGGGGTTCAGGACAAGACAGTTTGTTTTGCACCACCTTGAGATTGTCTTTAGGTCGATATTTACCTTATCAATAGCAGAGTCATAATCAACTGGCAAAAACGAATAGCACAGCTGCAGGTCGTCAGCATAGAGATGGTAATTGCAAAAGGTGATGCATTCTACTATGTCGGCACTGTACAACGCATAGAGGATCGGCTCCAGTATAGAGCCCTGAGGGACCCCACGACCTACAGACTGAACTCCCGACCGATACCGTGACCCATCAGCTCTAACCAATTCTACATACTGCTGCTGTCACGGTTCCCCTGGTCTATTAGAGATGTAAATAAAACCAGGGTACCATGAACTAAAAAAATTTATTAAATTAATTAACCCGGTGAGGTAGAAAATAAAAAAATGTACGTATATGGGCGGGGTCGAGCACCCAATTCACACAAGCTCCAAATGCAGTTCGGCTCAGGTACTCTCCTGGTTCGCCGTGCAGGTGAAAATCGGTGACCCAATCGTCGAAATCGGTGACCCAATCGTCGAACCCCAGTTTGGGGGCGATAAACACTGACACTATAATATTTGTTAAATCGAGACAACGCTAAGCAAGGATCACACAATTTTATAAAATATGGTTACGATGCTTAAATATATATTAGCCACCGTATTAAGAGACCGTAATAAAACAGGTGATGTGCGTTAACTATTTCTTGAGACGAATTTCCAAAAATGAATGACCCGGCGGCGACCAGTACTGCCGTTTTTATAAGCAGAGACAAAAGATTCATTGGAATTTTTGAAAAAAAGATAAAATGTTGCCCGCGCGAATATATAAATGCCGGATGATGAATTTATTATTTTTTTTGTAGAAAAAAAAAATAATTTATGATAAAATAGTGTATCATAAATTACTGTAGATTTTAATTTCATTTAATTATAATAAACTAATGTTTTTTTTTTTTTTAAAGAAAAATCATTTCACGTATTAAAATATTAAATTTAAACATATTTTAATTTAGCAGCACAAATAATGTACGTATAACGTTACATATACCCCTCCTCGTCTCGAAAAGGGTTTTGTTCTTAAATAAAACCCGCCTTAGACTGCTCCTTGCATCTTCTCATTCATTCGTTTTCATTCTTCAACTTTCATTTTTCAACTTTCAGTCTTCAACTCTCAATCAATCATTCAAAATCATCATTCAAAAAATTAAAGCATCAACAGCATTACATACGCTATTGGCGCGTCCTGTCAAACTTAAAGTCAGTAGTTATTATAAAGCTAGTGACTCATGCTAAAGAACAAGATGTTATAGAGGATTAATTATTTCTTCATCATCATTTCAGTCTTTCCCTGTCCGTAGCCCGTCTTCGGCCTGTGTGTTTCAAAGCCGGCGGTTAGATGTTATCCCGCCATCGGTCGGTTTCCCAAGTTCCAAGGATGTAGTTGAACCTTGTTATCCCTTAGTCGCCTCTTACGACACCCACGGGAAGAGATGGGGTGGCTAAATTCTATTCTTAAGTGCCGTAGCCACACAGCACATTTCATCATTCAGGATTCATTATTTATCATTATTATAGTTTTTATTTATTATTATTATTGGAAAGTTTTAGGTCTTTAATATGCCAAACGCCTATGTTTTTTCCGGACATATCTTCTAATACATATACAAGCGGTGATCGTTTTTCAATTACTCGACATTTAATATATTTAGGAGCCAACTTTTTACTGAAGTATTTGTCTTTATCGCTTAATATGTAAGTACGCTTAAAAACTACGTCACCGACGTTGTAGTCAGCTGCTTTTCTGCGCAAATTATAGTGTGTGGTATTCTTAACATGTGCATTCCACAATGAGGCCTGCACATCGTTGAAAACTGATGAGAGACAACCGAGGTTTTCCGCGTATATGTCGCGTGGTAAGAACAAAACTTCGTCACCTAAGTCAGAATCTATATAGTGCGAACCGCATAATACTAACTCCCTGCCATACACTAAGAAGGACGGAGTGTACCCAGTAGCTTCGTTTACTGAATTATTAATGGCGAATTGCACCTGGGGAATGAAAGTGTCCCAAGACCTATGGTCATTTTCAACGAAGGTTGATAGGCTAGTGACTATAGTTTTGTTGTAACGTTCCACTAAGTTTATTTGAGGCGTATACCTTGGTGTGAAATATACATTAGGGACTTTATATTTCTCAAACAAAGCTTTAGTTGTTGAGCTAATGAAATGACTGCCATTATCTAAAAAGATAGTTTGTGGTATACCGTAAACTAAAAATATCGATTCCTCTAAAATTTTCACGACTGCATCTGCAGTAGCGCGACGTAGTGGGAAGATGTTACAATATTTAGTGAAGCAGCAGGTTACTACAAGCATGTAACTATTTTGCTTACGAGTGACAGGTAAAGGACCCACAAAGTCAACTGAAATCATTTGATGGGGGCGTGAGCAGTGCTTTGGACGACCCATTTCTCCCAATGTAGTGTGATTTTGCGACTTGTAAGCTAAGCAAACCGAACAGGAACCTACGTATTTTACTACACTTTCGTGCATACCAGGCCAGTAATATGACAATGCCAAACGATTGTAAGTTTTAAAAATGCCGAGATGACCAGATGTTGGTACAGAATGGTTCTCACTTACAATTTGTTCACGAAATTCCATAGGAACAACTTCTTTCCACGCGAATTCAGATGTAAGATTTGATTTATTTTTAGAAAGCCGAAATAATGAGTTATTTTTAATAGTAAAATTTGGATAATTTTTAGGATCATTAAGACAACCGTTATATATCTTTTTGTACCAATCATCAGAAGTAGTGGAGATAGAATTTGAAAGTGAGATAGCCGAAACGGGAACAGCACGTGAGAGAGCATCGGGTATCACATTATCAACGCCCTTTCGGTGCTTTAATTCAAAGTTGAATGAGGATAACCTTACTCCCCAACGCGCTAGTCTTCCGGTAGGATTATCTAATGACAGGAACCATTTCAACGCAGAATGGTCAGTGTACACTACGAACTTTCGGCCATTTTCGAGATAGCATCTCCAGTGCTCGAGAGCGACTAACACAGCAAGGGTCTCCCTTTCTGTGATACTGTAGTTTTTCTCGGCACCGGAAAGAGATCTACTCATGTAGGCAATGGGGTGCTCTTTACCATCAATATTCTGCGTTAACATGGCTCCAATGCCATAATTACTAGCATCTGTGTGGACCTGGAAGGGCTCAGTGTACACCGGGCAAGAGAGAACTGGTGCGGAGACGAGACACTCCTTCAGAGCATTAAAAGCTGCATCAGCCTCTGGCGTCCACTGAAAAGGAGGTGACTTTTTCCCGTTTGACGTTAGTTTATTAAGTGGACCAGCTATAGTACTAAAATTAGGAACGAAACGTCGGTACCAGGTAGCGGTACCGAGAAAGCGTTTCAGTTCCTTTTTGCTTGTGGGAACCGGAAAATTTAAAATTGCCTGCACCTTTTCTGGGTCCGTGTGTAGACCACGAGCATTTACTACGTATCCTAGGTACCTAAGTTCGCTTCTGAAGAATTTACACTTTTCAAAATTTACGGTCAGATTAGCCTGTTTTAATTTCTCTAAGACACGCAACAAACGAGACACGTGTTCTTCGAAGGTCGAACTTATAATTATAATATCGTTCAAATACGCAAATGTATTCCCTTCCATGTCACCGAAAAGTAAGTCTACTAATCGCTGCTGAGTTGCTGGTGCATTTGTCAGTCCAAAAGCAGTGGTTTTAAACCGTAAGCTGCCTCTGCCTGGTACATAAAAAGCAGTCTTATCGCGATCCTTTGGTTCTATTGGAATCTGCCAAAAAGCTTTAGAAAGGTCTACACTCGAAAGATACTTTGCGTCGCGTAAGTTATCAAGAATCTCTGAGACATAGGGCAAATTATAGGCATCTTTCTTCGTTACAGCGTTGAGCTTCCTACTATCGAGACAAAACCTGGGCTGTCCATTTTTTTTAGTCACAATAAGTACTGGAGAAGACCATGCACTCTCACAAGGCTCAATCACATCAAGCGCTAACATTTCATCGACTTGCTCTAATAAAATGCGCTGTTTTTCTGGAGACATTCTATAATAACGCTGCCTTATGGGCTGAGCATCTCCAGTGTCTATTCTATGGGTTATCAAATTTGTTCTACCTAGTCCTTTCTCCTCTATAGATATAGATTTAAACTGAGCTATAATATTGTCTGCTATTGACTTTTGCGATGCTACTAATTGGTCGTATGAATTAATGAAAGTTTGTGATTTATTAAATTTCACTTCAGCTAATGAACTATTAGACATTGTGATACTACCTAGATATTTGGGACAGATTTGGAAGATACGCCAAAAGTCAATACCCAATATAATAGGTGTTTCCACTTCAGGGACCACATATGCCTTAATTACATGTAATTGGCCTTCGAAAGTAACGGGTAAATACATGTAACCGATACTCTTCAGTGATTGTCCGCCAGCGGCTACCATTGATATATTGTCATCCTGTAGCAAAGTGCAATCAACAAAATGTAAATGGGAATTGTTACCTAAAATTGTCACGGCGGCACCAGAATCAAGAAGACCACAAGCGTCAACATTGTGAATTTTAATATTTACATAAGGTCTAGGGTCATTTGTAGGTTTCGTGTGCAGAATTGTAGATATTCTATAAGTAGAAGTAAATGTTCTAATAAATGAAAGCCAAGTTTGCCAGTCTTCCCTATTGAAATTTCTACAATTCTGCTCATTTAGTTTTTTGAATTATTACTTTTGTTACACACTGGACACTCAGGTGTCTTTACATCCTTCAATCCGCATTTAAAACAAAATACGTCGCGACTTGCTTTACATTGTCGGATATGATGTGAGTTACTGCGACACCTAGAGCAATATGGTTGATGTTTATTTGTTTGAACAGAGTGTATAAAGTTTTGCTGTTGATTTTTGGTATTATTTTGTTGATTAAAGTTATGATTTTTTGAAAATTGAGTTTTATTATAATTATTTCTATATGAAAACCTTTGTTTATCTGTATCTATGACAATTCTATTAGGATCTTTATTTCCCCCCTTAAAGTACGCAAATTCGGGTGCAACGGTTTCAGAACTCACACCAGGAGGTTCATGAAATTGTAAAAGTCGGGAATGAACAATCTCGTAATTACGACAAAGCGCGCGTAAGGCATCTATGGTATCAATCTGAGTCACTGATGCGGCTAATGTGCTGGCATAACAAGGCCTTATATTATGAAGCAGGATCTCTAGCTGCTCCGCCTCGGTAAAAGGCTTAGAAAGACGGGAGAACATTCCACTCATAATCGAGAGATAAATGGTTATGTTCTCGCGTTCCCCTTGAGTGCGCGAACGAATTTCTGCCTTTAGACGGTAGTCGTAATCCGCTTGATCAAAATCTTCCTTGAGCTTAGAAGAGAGCTCAGACCAAGATGAGACTTTGTCTTTTACCGAACGGTACCAGTGAAGAGCGTCATCCTGAAAGATTTCCGTAGCAAAAGCTAATATTTTGAAGGAATTATATCCCGTGCAATAATAAACTCATCAACCCGCTGTATGAATGAGCGCACACAAGTTTTACCATTAAATTTTAATTTATTTAAATCAACTGCAGTACGATCACACGTCACCGAGATTAAGTTTTGCACTTCCGGTGCCAAGGTCGAGGAGAAACTAGGGCCCGAGTCACTAGTGTCACGGTTCCCCTGGTCTATTAGAGATGTAAATAAAACCAGGGTACCATGAACTAAAAAAAATTATTAAATTAATTAACCCGGTGAGGTAGAAAATAAAAAAATGTACGTATATGGGCGGGGTCGAGCACCCAATTCACACAAGCTCCAAATGCAGTTCGGCTCAGGTACTCTCCTGGTTCGCCGTGCAGGTGATATTCCCGGGAGTCGCGTGGCAGGATTCCGCTTTCGACCGGGGGCGGCAGGAACGGGTAGTTCAAGACCCGGCGGAGTGCACTCTCGTCGTCGGGGTTATGTGGAAACGTCGAAATTGGTTTGAACGTCGTAATTGGTGAGCCAAACGTCGAAATCGGTGACCCAATCGTCGAAATCGGTGACCCAATCGTCGAACCCCAGTTTGGGGGCGATAAACACTGACACTATAATATTTGTTAAATCGAGACAACGCTAAGCAAGGATCACACAATTTTATAAAATATGGTTACGATGCTTAAATATATATTAGCCACCGTATTAAGAGACCGTAATAAAACAGGTGATGTGCGTTAACTATTTCTTGAGACGAATTTCCAAAAATGAATGACCCGGCGGCGACCAGTACTGCCGTTTTTATAAGCAGAGACAAAAGATTCATTGGAATTTTTGAAAAAAAGATAAAATGTTGCCCGCGCGAATATATAAATGCCGGATGATGAATTTATTATTTTTTTTGTAGAAAAAAAAAATAATTTATGATAAAATAGTGTATCATAAATTACTGTAGATTTTAATTTCATTTAATTATAATAAACTAATGTTTTTTTTTTTTTTAAAGAAAAATCATTTCACGTATTAAAATATTAAATTTAAACATATTTTAATTTAGCAGCACAAATAATGTACGTATAACGTTACACTGCCTGTTCTGCAGATAACTGTGAAACCATCTTACAGCGTGGAGATCGATACCATAGTATGTTAGCTTAGACAGCAGCAGCGCAGTGTTTATTGAGTCGAATGCACGTGAGAAATCAAGCAATATGAGAAGGCTGACCATCCCCTGATCCTGGGCGGTAAGCAAATTATCGACAATGTCCGACAAGGCAGTTGCCGTGCTGTGTCCCTTACGAAAACCGGATTGTAACGATGGAAGTAGACTATTGCTCTCAATATAGTTGGTTAATTGGTCACAGACAATGCGCTCTAATACTTTTGACAAGCAAGGTACTAGACTGATGGGCCGCAAATCCTGCACAGAAGTAGGGTCATTAACTTTCGGTATGGGTTCCTGAGAATTCCTAATGTGTGGGTAACACAAAAATAAAATCGTATATAGTTTTATTTTTATTTTAAATTGTTGTTACATAACATACTTGAAATTCTTAACAAATTAATAAAAAAAAAACATTTTATACCATAGTTATTAATTTTTATTATACATTAGAAAAAAAGATCAAGATGGTTTTTTTGTTGTCACACTATACTTACTAGCACAAAGATCGCGCGGCTCGTATGACTCGTGCGATGCGACCAAATTTACCTAAACATGCAGAGCGTAAAATTGTGAAATGGCTCTTAATGCAATTAAAATCAATTTCAATCTGTAACATCAATTATAACAATTAATTTAAACAATTCAATAAAATCAATAAAAAAATGTCTAATTAATCAAATAACCAAATTAAAAAAAAGTTCCACTACATCATATTTACTTAACTTGCTTCATTTTTTTTTCACGCATAATTTCGGCAAGATGGGATGCATTCGTGGAATGTATAGAGGAGATATGTATCTCTACATGGCCCTAAACGGAAGGACGCCAGTTCAATAACACGCTGTATAAAGATGTATGAAATTAAAAAGATATAATTTAACTATTATATAATACTAGCTGGGCTCTGCGGTTTCACCCGCGTTGATTTGTGGGAAAAAAATAGCCCCCTTCTTCTTAAAGCATACCTAACCTTCCTTTTTAAATAGTTTAATTTTTTTTTAGTTGTGGATGCCGGTAGAGCAAATAGTTATCTATAAAATGATATGTAAATTATGGGGAGTAATTTTGAAGTTTTTTTCTTTTTAAAGGGACGCAAACAGCTTAACCTAAGTGTATTAATATTATATAATACAATAATTTTGTTAATTTTTTTTTTTAATTTGACACAGTTCCTTAAAACCTAAAAAAAACCTCTTTTAACCTACCACACACATTCTATATTCTAGAAAATTATTCATATATCAATCGTATAACGTGTATAGAGAAGTGGTGTTTTCCTAATTTTTCACTTAAACATATTATTAATGGTCACACAATTTTGTTCCGTGCACACACAGCCGATGGAGGTACAGGAGGTAACGCACGCTTTTTTTTATATGCACATAGTTTTATTGTATAAGTTAGAATAACATTTTATGCATTTAAAGAAATGTGTGTGCGTGTGCGCGCGCGCGTGTGTGCGTGTGCGTGTGCGTGTGCGGGTGCGGGTGCGTGAGCGTGTGCGTGTGCGTGTGCGTGTGCGTGTGCGAGTGCGTGTGCGTGTGCGTGTGTGTGTGTGTGTTGCGTGTGCGTGTGCAATTCTCACACGGCAGAAGTGAAACTTTTGAAAAGGCATAGGATGGTAGGTCGTTGTGATTTGTCCTATCGACGATGATCACGGAAAAAGGTAAGCGCCATGTAAAACGCGTTTTAAGCAGTGATGTCTGCTATCATTTTTTCCTATACGTTTATGTATATTTATTTCTTTATCATTACGCATTCTTTTCTTTGATTCTAAAGAAGTTTCACTTCAAAAAGTGAGGGCGTCAACTTCTTAAATTCCTTCTGTTTGACTGGAGCCGAGTCACTGGTCTATAAAATAAAGATATTTCTAATTTAAAGATTAAATATTTTATTTTTTAAATGCACGTCTATCATTAAGTACCTCGACCTTGCAGGAGATCACAGCTAAATAGTACTGCTTGAAGCAGTGTTGTTTTCGTGTCTGAGTAATGTGACCTACCCCTAAGTATGTCGACGACATCGCCGTCCGGTAAAACTCGAATGAGTTTACGGCACGTAATTTATCTTTCCTTTATGTAACGTAATAAATAATAAAAAAAAAGTTTTGAAAGTGATCCACAGTGTGTGCGTATTGGTGGATATTATATATATATGTATATATTTTTTTTTATAATGTTATGGGCTTACTCTTGACCTCAGTCTAGCTCTAGAGCACAGACGAGGTCGAAGATGGAGCGAGTTCGCCCAGAAGAAGCCTGTTCACTCGCGCTTTAAACATGTTCGGGTTGTATGAACTCGGAAATACAGACGCCATTATGCTGCTAGCTTCTGATACATGGTGTGTGCGGATTGGTGGATATTATAGTGCTAGCTGTGTCCCGCGCTTAGGCTCGAGCTACTATATGTTTAGTTGGATGTGTGGAAAGTGATGTGCGTGGCTGTCGGTAGGCGGAGCAGGCGCAGTCGGAGGCGTGCGCGCGCTTCGAGCAGTTGTCGGCGCGGGCGCGCGAGGAGCTGTTGGACTTCCGCGTGCGCAGGGTGGCCGCCTTCCGCAAGAGGTGACTTGTTATTGGATGTCTTATTGATTGTTAATTAATTGGAATGTTCTTAATTTAATTGGAAGGTGATGCTCGTTTTTAACCGACTTCATAAAAGGAGGACGTTACTCAAGAAAGAGGCCCAAGCTCAGCTGTGGAAAGTTAAAAGCTGAATCGATTGATAAATCAAACGTTTATCTGCTGGATACCGTTATACCACTTTATACATTTGTATAAATATGCACTATGTATCATCATCATCATTACAGCCTATACAGTCCACTGCTGGACATAGACCTCCACAAATTTACGCCAAAAATAACGTGAACTCATGTGTGTTGCCCATTGTCACTACGCTGGGCAGGCGGGTTGGTGACCGCAGGGCTGGCTTTGTCGCACCGAAGACGCTGCTGCCCGTCTTCGGCCTGTGTATTTCAAAGCCAGCAGTTGGATGGTTATCCCGCCACTGGTCGACTTTTTAACCCAAATATATATATATTGGGCCTACTGATTGATTCGCTCGACTTAAATAAGCAGATAAATCAAAATACTGTCGCACGAAAACTCCTACTTTTCCCCATCATTCAGCTAATTTTCTAATATCATTTCGTAAAATATTTCATATCTAATCCTATAGAATTATATACGTATATATATTACTAGCCCGTTGGCGCGATGTGGGCTCGATTCCCGCCTGAATCTGGGTGTGATGAATACATTTCTTTATGTATTATTTATGTTAATATGTGTGTATATTTATCTAGAACATAACTTAATCAACGTTTTCTATGATAGTTACCAGTCGGTTTAATTTACTCCGACTTCTAAACTATAACTATATTATTATCAAATTTCAACCAAAATATAAATAAAAAAACTAACAAAAATACACTAAAATCTCCCTCAGAAATCGATCTGTCTGTAATGAAAATCGTGTCGAAATGCGTTTAGTAATATTCGAGTTTGTGACGAACAAATTGACAGAGAGACACGACCGAAGACTTCGTTTTATAATATGTTAAGTATTAAATTATATTTCTAACCGACAGCAAAAAAGGAGGAGATTATCAATTCGACTGTATTTTGATGATTTTTCTTTTACTTGTCTGTGGTTTCATTTAAATTTGATCGAGCTCTGACGACTAGTTTTTGACTTATCTCTAATAATGACTTATCTTTAATAATGACTTATCTCTAATAATGACATCTCTAATAATGACTTAACTCTAATAACGTATTTAATTAACAATTTCTTTCGACTACTTACGTTGTATTACTTGCCAATTGAATTGAAGTCGTTTTTTTTTTTCGTTTATTATTAAAATGCTATTATTTCTTTACAGTTTGATAGATTTGGCGGAACTCGAGATCAAACACGCCCGCGCTCAACAGGAGCTCTACAGGAAATCCCTTCAAGTTCTCAAGGAATGCCAATAAATACAGCTTTTTAATAATAAAATATTTTCAATTGGATTATTATAATTACTATTTTTTTACAGATGGATTTTGGATGTAACTATTCCATTCATAAGTTGATTTTAGACATGTTTTTACAGACGTTTTCAGGACAAAATTAAAGTAATGAAGGACGTTTAAAAATTATTTGTTATTCCCGGTGTTTCTAATATTATAGCAATACATATATATATATTTTATTCTTGTCGATTGTTAAGAAAGCAGTCTGAATTCTGGCAACGCAAGTTTAGTTATTAAATATATTGTTATGATTTAATTATGTATTAAATGTTTGATGAGTATATAATGTACGTCAATAACGTTCGTAAGCATTTTAGTAATATTTTATTTGAGATTTAAAATACAGTCATTGAAAGGGGATTGCAAAGATAAATTTAAGTTCACTCCAAAATGTATATGACTAACTGTCCCGCGGTTACGCTTACGTTAGTTTGGAGGGAAATAGATACTAAAGTCTGTTCAACGAGAAGAGATACCAAACGTAAACAAACCAAATGCGAGGTCATTCAACTATGCAGGGTTTTGTAACCCTTTTTTTACTTACACAAATTTCTAAAATGTAAAATATATTTATATTTTGATAATTACTTAATTTAATATAATCAATTAAATACAATTATTTGTATAAGATTTGATACTTTTTAAATAATAATTATCAAAATATAAAAATCACCCCAAGCGCTTCAGGACACGGAATGAAATAAAAATAAATAATACAAAATCAAAGGGACGTCCGCGATCCGAATGTTTTCAAAGCCAGTTAAAATATCGTTTGACCTTACGGAGACGTGCAGCAGATAGCAGCAAACAAGATAGAAAGAGATAGACTATATTTTGTTTGTTCCGTCGTCGCTACGAAAAAATGATGGGCTTTGTTTACGTTTGGTATCTCTTCTCGTTGAACAGACTAGAATATTATATAGCCTAGGTAAAAGGACTATCCAATAAATAGACAATTTTTAAATTCAAACCACCAGTTCCTGAAATTAGCGCGTTCTAACAAATAAAAAAAAAAAAAAAAACTAAAATTTTCTGTAAGTCAAATCAGGACATTTTGAAAAGTGAACTCCTCTGAAGCTATGCTCTCCTGGTACTTTTCGGTTTGTGACGTCATCGTTTGACTCTGGTTGAGATATGGCGGTAATAAATTTGGTTTTTTCTATAGATATTATATATACTTTTAAATGAAATATTAAAGAATAACTGTGGTGATAATATATTTTTTATTTTATTCGAATAAAATATACCAGATGCTTCTACTGAGGAACTGAACTTTATTTTTAAACTGTCTATAATATAAATCAGGGGCGAGCAACCCGCGGCCCGCGGGCTGCATGCGGCCCGAATAGAGATTTTGTGCGGCTCGCCACGCCAGAGTTAATAAAATTCAAAACTGTCGATTATATATTTTTATAAGGCACACTAAAATTCAATACTTTTACCATCAAGTATTTTCCATCAATCTGTGCTTTTGGCACAAATATATATTTTTCAAAATTTCGCGGCCCTTTACTAAAAAAAAGGTTGTTCACCCCCGATATAAATTATTCATAAAAACAATATTATCTAATGTTTTGATCGGCAATGTCGTCACTTAAAAAAAAATATTCTGCATATTAAAGCAAAACAGCCAAACTCTCGACTGTTCAGAGAGTAAATGATAAATAAACTTACTATGTTTAAATTGAGGAAAATTGTATACCAGTGGAATTTTTTTTTTAAATAAATTCAGAAAATTAAATAATATTTATTCATAAACTGTAAATCTTTTGAAATTTTATTTCGGTATTTTAATCCAGTATTTCGTTGGTTTTATGGAATTATTTTTCTCGATTTTGTTATGAAAAAATTAGGTATCGATTTTCTCGGTTAATAATTGAAATTACGATTTTTTTTTTTCGTTATAGGATACTTTTAGCTGTAAGTAAGTTAAGGCTATGTGTATATTACCCGACTGTAAAAATATGGGTTAAATTGTATCCCAAGTTTATATTGTAATCACTCGTTTTGTCTTTGCATGAGACGGATGGATTCTAAGTCCAGTTCCTATATTAAAACTATTCGTTTTGCTCAACAACAGCTCGTGTTAATAAAAATGGTTTGTAAGGGGTGGTTTATAAAAAATACTTTCGCACATAGAGGGTAGGTGAGTCGAGATATAACGAGGGGAACATTTATTTAATATATGGTCAAAATAAAAAATATATTTATCAATCTTTATTAAGTTTCGAAATCACGAAATCGTAAATGGGATGACGCCTAGCTTTTGTGACGCAACATTTGTTACTGGGTGGGTTGGCTTTTGGGTACACGTGTTGTGGGTCACTGAAAGTGTGACAGCGTGACAAGAGGGTGGAAGTCTAGCACGTTAAAATCTGTGTGACGTAATTCATAGATGGTTACTAAGCAAAACGACTCGTTCTTGAATATAGGAACGGAGTTTTAATGTTTTTGTAAATGATAAATGTAATAAATGATTTTTTATTATAACTTTTTTTTTAAATTCTATCCCTTCTAAAACTTACGATTCAGCCTGTAATATCCCAGTGCTGGGCATAGGCCTCTATCCCTATGTCCTACTATGAGTAACGACCATTATCAGGTGTGTATGATAACAACCAAGACCGACGGCTTAACGTGCTCTCTGAGGCACGGTGGGGAGACCCACAAGGACTGCACAAACACCCAGATTACAGCAAACATCTGTATGACTAGTGTTGCCCAAATTCAGTCTTGGTCTTGCAGTCTTGGTCTTGTTCTTGCGTTTTTGCAAGACCAAGACCAAGAACAAGACCGCGTATTTTTAGCAAGACCAAGACCAAGACTGACCGTGCAAGACTTGAGCAAGAACAAGACATAGCCTGCAAGACTCTTGCGTCTTGCAGCTAGGACTTAGCGCTATTTCACTGAGTAGTTAGGTGTAACAGTTCGGTGTATAGGTAGGTACGCTTAGGAATTCTATGAGACGCAAAAACTTTATCAAAGAATATGAAAAACTGGACCTATGCGCATTACGACTAATACCATAAACATAGCGAATAAAAAAATATCTATTAAAATCAAACTGAGTGCATGCATAGTTATGTTTTAACCATCGGCACTTTGATAATGCGGCATCAAAGGTTTTGTACTTACTTCTCAAAGAAATTTGCCGCTTTTCGGAAGTACATGGTTATGATACAAGCGCTTCTTTTGAAATCTAAAACAATCGTTGCCGCCACGCCGAAATCATAACATTTGACACTATTTGATTGCCGCCATAGGGCGTAGGTATACTCATGCAAAATAATTTCGAATTTTAAGAGTACCTACAGGTGTTCCAAAGAATAAATAAGTTTCAGAGTGCTTAGAATGATAATGAATACATTATACTGATCACGCAAGTAGTATTATGATTAGGATAAAATGGTAAGGATAGGTAGTAGATGTCATATTAATTCATTCTAGTAAGTATATATTATAATATTGATTACTTATATGGTTTTAAACTAATTACTTAGGTACTATTATTGTACATTTAGTCATTATATTTCTTAAGTTTTTACAAGAAAAAATAGCAAAAAGTGTTCAAATATCACCCGTTTAATAAATATTGTAGCTACTTTTAAATATACTTGAAACGTGTAAAAAAATCCTACAATACTAATAAAATAATATAAAAAGCGTAGGTACTTACCTACTAATAAAATAAAAAGCCTGCGATAAGAGTTTTGTATTACTTACCAGCCCGAATATCTCTGAGAGAGATGATGAGAGTAAGTATTTACTAGCTGTGCCCGCGACTTCGTCCACGAGGAATAGTAACTTTGGAGGTATAGTGACGTTCAGGACTTATTTATTTATTTTAAAACTTCTGTCATCAAACATACAAACGAACTCTTCAGCTTTATAATATTAGTATAGATGTACGCCAAAACATTCACTTATATGTAAAGAATAGTGATTGGCACTAATTCTTTACATATATTTTATTCACGCGTCGCGTCTGTACAAGTAGGTAATATTTAGTGTGTGTTTGTACGCCGCACGCGGCATTGTTTGATTTGCGGCGGCATCCTTTTCATAGAGCCGGCACGTGGCGAGGCGGCGCGGTAGAAAGCAAGGAAACGTACTATAAATAAAGGAATTATTTTAATTCCAGTCATTTCCAATTGAGCTGTGCTTCGAGTCTAACTTAATAATTGTTTTTACTAATTCTCGTTGTTTTCTAAAAACGTATCACGTGTACAATTTAATATGAGTGACGAAGATTCAAATTATTCTAGTCCGAGTAACGAGAGTTTGAGTCACAGATCTAAAAGACCCAAAAGCAAATTTGAGGAGTTTTTCGAAATAATTCATGCATCCCAAACTGCCTTCTGTAAATTGTGCCAACATAAAAAGATTGAAATAAAAATGAAACACAGAAGCACTTCAGGCTTAAGGAAACATCTAATATCTTTCCACAAAAAGGAATCAGAAATATTTCTTCCTGTTAAACCAAAATTAAGTGGAGATATCACAAGCTTTTTAGTAACCGCTGGAAGAAGTGGACAGGTAAGAATATTTTTTTAACAGTTAAAAGAATTTTAACTCTGCGTAGCTATTCATGCGATACTTTCAAAAAAACCTAGTATGTTTTAAATAATAACACAAGATTTATTGTTTTGTTTCAGTCGGAAAACAGCAGTGACAACATCACGACAGCTACAGTTGATTGGGTGGTGAAAAAATATCTTCTCTTCTCATTTTTCGATGAAGAAGCTACACAAGTATATTTTCGATGTATTTGCCCTAATATGGTGTTTCCTAAAAGGTCTACACTTAGAAGGAAAGTCAAAGAGCGATTTGAAGAGCTCCAATTGAATCTCAAGGAACGACTTCAACAATTATCATCTAAAATGTCTTTTACCATTGATGGGTGGACGTCAATTGCTGGTAGGAGTTACTACGGGGTTACTATTCATTATATAGACAACGAATGGAAGTATCAATATGTAGTTCTTGATTTTATACCATCACGCGGTCGACATACTGGGGAAGATATTGCAACGATTTTCCATGAATGTTTATTGGAATATGGCATAATTGATAAAATACAAGGTATCACGGTCGACAACGCAACTGCAAATACCAAATTTATGTATGAACTGGGCAAACAGCTGCCGCCACACTTTGATTCAGACAATCAACATTTCCGGTGCTTTGCTCACATTTTAAACCTTGGTGTACAAGATTTATTAAAGACCTTAGCATTACACTGTGAGTCTGACACTAACGCGCAAGATCAGCAGTACGAAGACTATGCAGACGAAACTGAGGATGAGGAAGATGAAGAATCTGCACCAAATATTGCTGACTCGCGTACACCTGTAACAAAGTTACGCAGTATTTCCAGTAAAATAAAAAGAAGTGAGATAGTGAAGAAGAAGTTTCAGTCTGCTTGTGAAGCAGCTGGCGTGCCATCAAATCTAAATGCCATTCTTGACTGTCCAACGAGATGGAATTCCACACATGATATGATTGGATTTGGTTTAAAAGTGAGAGCGGGCATTGACATATTGTGCAGTTCTGTCACTGAATTAAATGATTTTCAAATCACAGCTAATGAATGGCAGGTACTCGAAAAATTACATAAATTTCTAATAAACTTTAAACTTTTAAGTACAAAACTTGGTGGAGACAAATATGTTACATTACCGCTAGTCATTGTATCATTCAATCTCTTGCTAGATAAAATTGAATCCATGGTAAAACAGTTAGATGAGAAACCTAATCGATCTGAAGTGGATGAAAGGCTCATTCTAGCTTTCCAAGCAGCTCGAGACACAATGCTTAAACATTACAAGAAGAGCAACTGGATTTATTGTACTTCTTTAATTTTAGACCCAAGGCATAAGGCTCAGACTTTTGACCTGACAATGTGGGGGAAGCAACTTAAAACAGAAAGTCTGCGCAAGTTCAATGAACTTTATGAAGAATATAAAAGTCTACACTCACTGAACAAATCTCTGGAATTACCAGAAAAAGAAAATAAAGTATGTGATGAAGATGAAGACGTAATAGACTTTGATAAACTCTATGAATGTCCCTCGACGTCATCTGGATCTTGTCTTCAAGGCTTAGTGATAGACGAGTTGGAGGAGTACCTGAGAAAACCAAGAACTGCCAGCTCGGAAGACATTTTAGATTGGTGGAGGACGCATGAGACAGAGTATCCGATTTTATCGAAAATGGCCCGTGATTTTCTCTCAATACCTGCAACTTCAGTACCTGCTGAGAGGTTATTTTCTAAAGCATCATTAGTAATTAGAAAACATAGAAATAGGTTAAGTGATGAGTCAGCCAGATGGTTACTTTGTATTAATTCTTGGTCAAAAAAATTGATATAAAGTATCATAACCTAATGATAAAGCTGTTGATTTGTGTTGTATTTTATTTTTTATTCAAATAAATGATAAATCGTAAAACTCTTTTATTAAATTTCTTATAAGTTGAGGGTTCAATCTCTTTCTAGACAGATAAGTATTGTTCTTTAAAATACAGTCAAGTTATTGTAATTAATTTGTTTTTTTACATGTTTTAGCAAATGTAAGCTTATAAATTATAAATGTTTATTAAGAAACAGTTACTTCCATGGAAAACGACATATAGGTCAGTTGATTTTTCGAATTTCTTATCAAATCTTCAGTTATTTATTAATCTGCTTGATCTTTACTATGGCTATGTTAATTCAAGCTCACAATGTTCCAATTCTAATACGTTTTTCTAAGATTTAAAGTAAACTTTAATAAATAGTAATAGACTAATAGGTAATTGCAAGACTTGCAAGACTCTTGCTGCAAGACCAAGACCAAGACCAAGACTGGGAGCGCAAGACCAAGACCAAGACCAAGACCAGGTGTATTGGCGCAAGACCAAGACCAAGACTGGCTAAGTCTCGTCTTGTTCTTGCATTTGGGCAACACTATGTATGACCAATAAAAATCTAACCTATCTCCATTTAGGACTTTAAAACTTCGCATCGTATTCAACCTGTAACACCCTACTGCTGGGCATCCTCTTTCTCCATTTAGGAGAAGCATTGGAGCTTAATCCATCACGCTGTTCTACTACGGGTTGGGTCAAAAACTTAAGTACTCTAAATTAGATTTAAAATGAATAGTTTGTCAAATTATAACAATTATTGTTGTTGGACAATGACAAGTTTGCTGTATTTTGTTAATATTCTTTTCTTTGCTATAATTAGATTGTGTTATAAGAGCGAAGTTTCCCAATATAGGGACAATGTACTTAACCTCGCGAGTGTCTAAACACCTTTTATTACGTGGGAAAAATCCATCATAGATACCACTTTGATGCGGGGGCACCGAAGAGGATGTGCCAGACTCCTACTAGTTAAAAACCAATACGTGTGAACAGACCTTGACAGACGATTGACAACGACTTGATAGACGTTGTGACAGACCAGGCTCGTGCTAGCATTCATCACCTCGTTCCGGCGGTAGGTCCGAATGAATCATCCGGCTCCCACAAGACCACCCCTCCCGACATGTGGGGTCTCAAGCCGGCCGAAGGTCCCTCAATTACCGCCCCCCCCACATAAAGGACGCTCAACCTGAAAAAATCTTCCCATCTCCAGGAGACCAGACAAGCCCGACCTCCATCGCTGGATCGCACCGAGCAACCGAGTAAGCTCCAGGGAACCCTTTTTTTTGTTTATGCTGAGGAAATCTTCAAGAAGATGCCCGGCTCTTGGGGTAGAACCGGGTTATGGGATTCCTACTCACTAAAACCTCTGCGATGGCCGTCTTCGATGCGAAGCTGGAGGAGCTACGGGATCGCTTGCGCATGCGCATCCGCTGCTCCTCCCGTGTCTCGCTCCATCCAAGATTGTTAGAGCCTATCATAGAGGGCAAGCATTATTATGCTCCCACCAAACTGCTCATTTGAGCAAGCAATAGCCCGAGGCCATCCCGGCTGCCACTGGGCTGTTCAAAAACAAACGTGCGAGTCCCCTCTCGCACGGAAGATCCAGGGAGCCCAGCGCGACTCAGCCGCCACGCCCTTTCGCGCCACAGGGCGAGCGAGCGAAAACACCCGCCCTGTCCCTCCAGGGGTGTAGGATGCGACCCATTTCTCACATCACACACTCCTTCGCACCTCTCTGCCAACCTCTCATGCGCTCACGGGTCCACTCTGATAAAACCAGAGCAGTACCTGGAGCGCGCCCTCTCTGCGCCACACACCTCTCCGCAACTCCGTGCCCGCCTCAGCTCATCCCACAGATACAGGGCGGGCGAGGAATTCACCCGCCCCGTCTTTCTGCTGGTTTTGGTCCGCAGGTTACCACTCACAAGCGAGTATCGTTCCTCTATCCACCACCACGCAAGGAACGCACCCAGGAGATCCAGCAACTCCCGTGGGAATGTCTTAACACCTAATTTAAGGTCGAAAACACTTTCGATATTGTGGCCCAATACAGTTTGCTGTCATGAAATGACGGCCCAGTGGCCTTAAATTTTGCCTCATTGTGGCTCTAAAAACAATGTCACCTAGTCTTAAAGCTTATTCCTTTGCAGTAAAAAAAGTACGGCTGAAGCCTGCATTATTATCCTCCTAAAAGTTCATATTTTTATTAATATTCCCGTACATTTACTAAGATCCATCTCTATTACTAGTACGTAGAGGTTTACTAACGACAAAATATTCAGCGATAATAGTCAGCTGCTACCTATGAAACAAGTATTAAGTTGCTTACTATAGGAACAGACGACCGTGTACAACCACAACCACTACACAAGCTTTGAAGTTGAAATTTTTTAACGGTGGCTAGGAGTAGCCTGTGAAACTTTAACATCAGTATTTATTCAATAGACTGTCTAATTAAAAAGTTAGTTTTGTAACGTATATTTTTATTCCTTGTTCATTCTCTTAACAATTCGTTCGTCAAGTTGCTATTCTTCGTGCTAGGCGTTTCGCTATTAGCGTGTTTTGTTTAGGCGGCGATTGGTGGGGTTCGCAGTGTAGATTAGGCTCGGCTCTATATAAGCGCTGGCGCTGTGCAGCTCCTTCCTTTTCCTTGGTCTTCAGCCTCGGTCAGGTTCAAGGTGCGATTTTGTTGGGTGAGTTGTTGTAATATTAAACACTTTAATTTAATCATAATTACTAACTTACTTTTATTTTATTTGCGAAATGTGTGTAGATCGTGTGTGTTAGATTAATTTTAATTGCTCAAAAGTTTATTGTTTTATTAAATTAAATTATTGTAAAATGTTAGGGTGTGCTTGTCTTTGTGGGCCATTTCCGTGTCAACCCAGTGACGTTCGGGGTTGACTACGGAAGTGCTCACTTTCTGGTGTGACCTTCCAGGGTCCTTGGCGTGAGGACACATGTGGTGCTGTTGTTGCCGGTGATACCACGTGGTCAGATTTTGTGGATTGGCTGCTAGGACCCCAACATATATAATAAAGAACTGCCCAACATCTATGATAAAGAACTGCTCAAACTCTTCGGATCAGCATCGGGATTCTTCCCTCTGGCCGAGCGAAATTTCTCATCCCTGGCTGACATCGTGATGGAAATGGTGTCGTGGAGCTTGGACATATGAACTCGAGGGAGTTTCTGCGAGCCAAGTGTCACCGAGACCCGCTATGATAAGTGACCACTATTAACCTCCACCCATGTTTCAGAAATAATTCGAACCCTCAGTGTAGTTTAAATTAATATTAGATTAATCAAAAATGTATTTCGGTCCATAGTGTTAATTTAAAATTATATTATATTTTTTATTAGATTAAAAAAAAATGTTGTTTGTTCATTCAAATTTGTATTAAGCTTAAAATGGTATTCCTTGTATTAAATTACTTTCTACATTAGTCTAATTTAATGTTGTTCTCCAATCCAATCTGATCGCTAACTTTATTAAATATATACTAGCTGACCCCGCAAACGTTGTTTTGCCATATATGTTATTAACCCGCTTAATCCCCCCCCCTTATAACTTAGGGGTATAAAAAATAGATGTTGGCCGATTCTCAGAACTACCCGATATGCCCACAAATTTTTTTTAAAATCGGTCGAGCCGTTTCGGAGGAGTTCAATGTTTAACACCATGACACGAGAATTTTATACATTAGATTTACCTCTCTGTGATTTAGTTCGTCACGTTAAGAAAGAATTTATATTCTCTTATTCTATACTTTTTAATTTAATTACATTTACATATATTTATTACTTATTTTTTTTAACGTGTGACAGTTTCACCGCGATTATTAAGTATTTTGAAAGGTTTTATTGCATTGAAGTAATATTGTTTTTGTTTCATCATCATCATTATCATCATTACAGCCTATACAGTCCACTGCTGGACATAGGCCTCCACAAGTTTATGCCAAAAATAACGTGAACTCATGTGTGTTGCCCATAGTCACCACGCTGGGCAGGTGGGTTGGTGACCGCAGTACTTGGCTTTGTCGCACCGAAGACGCTGCTGCTCGTCTTCGGTCTGTGTATTTCAAAGCCAACAGTTGGATGGTTATCCCGCCATCGGTCGGCTTTGTAAGTTCCGAGGTGGTAGTGGAACTGTGTTATATCCCTTAGTCGCCTCTTACGACACCCACGGGAAGAGAGGGGGTGGCTATATTTTTTAGTACCGTAGCCACACAGTACACAGTAGTATTTTTGTTTACTGAGTATCAAGTACCTACTTGTCATATTTCGAGTTTTTGCCGAATAACACTACTTTTGAATAGTATTGTATTCCTGTGGTGAGTAAGGTAGCCAGAGCTCGCAGGCAGGGTAAGAGGTAGGATAGGCAAGGCGCTTGCCATGCTTCTGGTGTTGCAGGTGTCTATAACGTAACGTGTCTACGGTAATCGCTTACCATCAGGTGAGCCGTACGCTCGTTTGCCGACCTAGTGACATAAAAAAAAATGCTTCTGATGTGGCTACGGGCTAACCATTCTATTAATTGTATATAAATACGAGTGTGAGATATACCGTATATATCATATACGAAACGTAACTGGTTATGAGAGAAAGAGAGAAAGAAAATGTTTGCTCACACCTCTCTTCTTTGCTCCGTTCGTCTCGCACGATCACACTTTTCGTAACGCTCTCGTCACGCATTCACTAGCATACTTTCCACGTGAAGCGTGCGTTTCACTTTAAAAAAATAAAATATTGACACTGATAACTTGTATAGTGATCGGAACCGGAAAAAATAGAGGGCGCTGTACAGATACTTGTACACAGCCGCCAAAGATGGTGCTTGCGAGGGGATTTTAATATTAAGAAGTAGCAGTGGTAAAAAATTTAAATGAGATAACTCCTCTCCTTATTGCCTTCACTGGTGACAAGAGGGCTGGTGCATTTTTTGCCCAGATAATCGGAATAGCG
Source organism: Melitaea cinxia (assembly GCF_905220565.1). Taxonomy (NCBI): domain Eukaryota; kingdom Metazoa; phylum Arthropoda; class Insecta; order Lepidoptera; family Nymphalidae; genus Melitaea; species Melitaea cinxia. The sequence goes on from NC_059423.1 coordinate 5,446,135, forward strand.
ATTCAACGGGGAAATGCTGCCAGCATTCTTGACACAATTCCACGCGGACATGAATTGTAACAAAACTATCTGTAAATATGTAGTTCTATGTATAATGTTTAATAAAATATCATCACACCATTTCAGCCTATCGCAGTCCACTGCTGGATATAGGAAAAAATATGTAATAAGAATCTAAATGTAGACAATAATTAAAATTCCTTCTCATACTTCTTCTTTTTATACCAACTCTTTTTCGGTACAAGCTGTTCGGTTGTGGAATGCTTTACCCGTAAATATAAGGCGGGCACAATCACTAGACACTTTTAAAAGTTACTTAAAGAAACACTATTTAAACTTATGAGTCACATTATAAGTTTATAAATTAATTTACTACAAATATACATTACTGACAATGACTTTAGCAGGTATTCCTCTCTTCTGTCGTATGTCGCGTATTCGTATTTTTATATTTTTTATATATTATGTTTATATATATTTGATATATAAATATATATGTAATATGTATATGTATTTATATTTACGTATTATATGTATATATTATGTATGTACACCTCCATGCCGTCTAATTCTTTTGTCATGTCCTTTTCATGCTAGAGGTTGTCTGGAAGAGATCGCTCTTTTAACGATAAGACCGCCTTTTGTACATGTCTATATTTTCTTTTTCGGTGTAAAATTTTTCCTCTGATAGTGTACAATAAAGAGTATTTGTATTGTATTGTATTGTATTGTATAATTAACAATGGATATATAGCGGTCATTAATACTGTTATTACGGGGTCAAACTCACTAACAATGCTTAATTATTAACTTATTCGGTGTTCATGTCACCAAGCCACTACAAGACACAATATTGTAAATAATTGTGTTTGCAGGCAAATGAAGAAAAACCGACTTCAATTATATCGACAAGTAATACAACGTAAGTAGACGAAAAAATAGTCAGATTAATATGCATTATCAAAGATTACTCCAATAATTGTAATCAGATCTCAATGAAATTTAAATGTAACCATATGGTAAACATCGGCTTTCGATTAAATTAAAAATCATTAAAATCGGTACACCCAGTAAAAAGTTATGCAGGTTTACGAGAGTTTTTCTCGATTTCTCTGGGATTCCATCATAAGATTATGGTTTCCTTATCGTGGTACCAAACTAGGGATATCTCCTTTCCAACAAAAAAAGAATTATCAAAATCGGTTTATAAACGACGGAGTTATCCCCGAACATACATAATATATATATATATATATATATATATATATATATATATATATATATACGATCGAATTGAGTAGCGTCCTTCTGTTTTGGAGTCGGTTAAAAACAGGCATCAGCTTTCAATTAAATTAAGATTATTCCAATTAATTAAAAATCATTAAGATATCCAATAACAAGTTATGAGGATACAACATAAGTTGACGAATATATAGACTAGTTAATAAGCATTTTTAGATATAATTTTATAAGCGCTTGTCAGATCTCTATTATATTTCAACAGAATCACTATTTGATTAAAAAAAGAATCATCGAAATTGGAATACCCAGTCAAAAGTTTTGAGGTTACGTACATAGAAAAAAAATAACTCGAATTTAGAACTAATCCCTTTTTTGAAGTCGGTTTATATTCGGTATCAGTATTTGATACTCTTTAAATATCTTTATCTCTATCCATATGATGTTGAAGTAAAGTCGACGGTTAGCGCTAAATATTCATACTGATAATTATACAGTTTTATATAAAAGACGGGTAAGCTTTGTGGTTATAACAACTGGCTGTGTCTACTGTTGTGTTATGTTAGGCGTAGTGTGTTCTTCCGGTTGGTACAGATCCTCTCATGGTTGCTTTGAGAAGTATCTTAGAAAAATTGCTAAAACTGATGGAAAATTAAAAAAAAATCTGTGTCCATATTTGTACTTGAACGCCACCTCCGTGTCAAGTAGACACTGTCTACGTATTGTTGTGAAAGGAGAGACGACAGCTCAAAACTACAGTGACATAATTCAAGACCTTCCATTCAGTCGCTGGCTACAGACGGTTACAGGAAGTTTGGACGGTTGTATACTTAATACGCAGTTTTTGTAAATATTGTGTCGGTGAGTTGAGATATAATATAAAAGGGTTTTGGTTTTTTTTTGGGTGAGGTGATATCATTTTTTTTTTTGTTATTTTTTTTTATTTTTATTCGATATTTTGTGTTTGATAGAAATGTTTTTTGGATGAGGTGTAATTTTATACATCCATTCATTATCTTCTTTTTTTTTAATTTTTATTTCTTTTTTAAATTATAATTTTTATACAAGATACAAACTTTTTTGTCTGTCGGAGTAGTTAACAATATAATTTATTTATCAAACCTAAATAAGGAAAACGAATGACATATTTAACATAATTAAATGAAAAATATAATAATATGCAAAAAAAAATGATTAGTTTTAAATATAATATTTTAGTATTGTCAATTAACCTTATTACTAGGCACAACATTATACAAATGACTAGCTGAGCCACTGAAATTTGATAATTTTCTTTCATAGAAACTATACAACAAATTAAAAATTAAATAATTAGGTAATAATTTAATTAGGCAGGTGCGAAAGTCATGCGCGTATATACATTTCAGCAACTCGTTTTTATTAACATAGACCAACGGATTTTGATGCTGTTTAATTAAAATAGTGAATATACTGAATTTAGAAGTAACTTAACTACTATTTCTTTAGATTGAAGCTAGTTTTTCTGGTTTGGAGTGGTTCTCATTAATTAATTAATTAATTAATTTATACACATTTTGACAAAAAAATTAAACTAAACAATTGGAGTAAAAGGCAAACTTAATGCTCAGTGTCACTCTCTCGTTAACCTTTCAGCTTTATCTCTGGTTTCCCTTCAAAACGCATAAATCTTTTTTTTAGGCTTAGAGTAAAAAGAATAAAAAATATGTAAAATATTCTAGTGACATTTTATTTTTAAATAAACAAACAGACAAATTTATTATATTACATTTGAATTTGGAATCTGCCATTCTTGGAACGAAGTTCCTTACGGCAGGCTTGACATTTGGCGGGGCGACCGAACTGAAAAAAATGTGATACAAAAACCTTAAGCAAAATATATAACGAAAGTGACTTAACATCAGTCACACGGCTGTATAATATGACGTTTGTAAAACTAAAATATTACTAGTAAACTTTTTTTAAGTTATTTATGTAGTTTTATACTGTCGACAAAAATGAATACACACGTGTTTTTTATTTCACTTAATAGTTTGAATTATTATTATTATTATTTTGTTTGATTTATTTTATTTTACGGTATTTGTTATTTTCTAAAATACCAAATTTCCTAAATATTTTTATGTACTTAATTAAAAACCAATCAACAAAATTAAAAAAAAATCAAGAACTAGAAAATATATATAAAATTCAACAATTTTTTTTTCAAATTGTGTTGCTTCTATACTATCCGAAGGAACTTCGTTCCTACCTGGTGTCCCATGACACCACATAATTTTTTTATATGATTGTTCATTGTTGGTTTTCTCAATTACGCGCCAATACATTGTAAAATAAGTTTCCGATATTAAAATGAAGTGCGGTGATAAAGAAAACCGAATCGAAGTGTTTGCATTACAGAAAATAGGTATGGAGCTCAATACAATTTTTAAAAATCTCCATACGCTTGGTATTAGTCAAATGTGTGTACCGAGATATTAATAGATACAATGAAACCTCCTCTGTTTGTGACAGAAATAGGTCTAGCCGTCCACGTAGTGTTCGTATGAAAAAGGTGATCAAAGCAGTAAGGGAAAGAATTCAAAGAAATCCTGTCCCAAAACAAAAGATCTCCAGAACCATGTCGAGAACCTGTTTTAAAAGATGACTGAGACTTGCAGCCTATAAAGGACACACTGGTCATTTCTTAACGGATAAATTAAAAAATAATAGGGTGGTAAAATCAAAACAACTAGATACGTAAACGGTACGCAAAGAGAGGTTAAAGAAAAATTTAGTTTACGGTTGAGACATTTTTTACTATTGACCAATATTTTAACAAACAAAATGACCGTATTTATTTATGCTTAAAACTCTAACGAAGCTTCCCAATTACTCACCAGAGTACAACGTGGCCCGTGGGGACTTCACTGATAGTTTAGTGGGGTGTTAGCTACGAAGGAGCGACTGAGCCACATTTTTGTGAAAAGGGTATCAAAACATCGATTCAAGTGTATCAAAATACCATTCTTGAGAAGGAGTTAAGCCCCTTAGCAACACCATGTTCAATAACCAAGAATGGTCCTTTCAGCAAGACTCGGCGCTGATATAAAGCTCCACCCAATCTTGGTTAGAAATCAACGTTCCGAACTTCATCAGAGCTGAAGAATGGCCGTCATCTAGTCCCGATCTTAATCTGTAGTAGTGTAGGTTTGTAGTCAGTTTTAGAGAGTATGACTTGCTCTAAATGCCATGATAATTTGTAGTACCTGAAACAATCCATACAGAAAGAGTGTGTGCTTCTATTGATAACTGGCCTCAACGTTTAAAGTACTGTATTTCAGTCGATGGAGAGCACTACAAATCATCATCATTGGCCTTAGTCCGTCTATTGCAAATGATTTAGACAGTGTCAAACAGACACTGTGTCGCCTAGGACACTCTTCAGGAAAACGCAGAGTTGCCTAAGCTCTGCGCCACCCTCTCGACCTCACTGGCAAATCGATACGTATGGAGCCAGTTCGGCTTCAAATAAGCTTTATATATTTTTAATGGATTTATATTTAAAGTATTAATCTAACACACTGTGATATGCAAAATAAAAAATGTTTGTTTTTTTGCAACAATATTCACGGCAATACTATGTATACGATTATGAATGTGTAATTGTAGTAACCTTTGCCCTATTAAATTTATTTTATTCAAATGACAAGTGGAAGTCGTTATTTTATGTTAACTATATGATAAAAATGTAAATTACAACAAGGAATGTATTGAATTTTTTTTTAATGACAGTGAAAACGTTTGTAAAATAAAACATATACATATTTCATAATGAAAAGAAGAGTATTCGTAATACAGTGCTGGAATTTTTTTATGTTGTAATTTTCAGTGTCCATATCACTGTTTATTTAAAAGTGAATGACTGTAAAATTATTTACTCCGTGTTTAAATAAGAAAATCTTATATAGGTATAATAACGAATAACTTTAAGACTTTATACGAGCTTACTGGCCGCGGTTTTCCCCGCGTGGATGACACGATTTTGTCCCGCTTTCTCCCTTTAAATATAAGGGGAGGGGGGCTAAGGTCGGAATCGCGCTTGCGAAGCTTCTGGTGTAGCAGGCGTCTATAAGCTACGGTAGCCAATTACCGTCTGATGAGCCGTACGCTTGTTTGCCAATCTGGTGGAATAAAAACGACTTACCACAATTTTCAAAGTCGCCGATATATCGGGTGTTTCTAAATGATGATTGAGTTAACTACTACTGTTAGTACTGTGTGGCTACGGTACTAAAGAATATAGCCACCCCCTCTCTTCTTGTGGGTGTCGTAAGAGGCGACTAAGGGATAGCACGGTTCCGCTCCTACCTTGGAACTTATAAAGCCGATCGATGGCGGGATAACCATCCAACTGCTGGCTTAGAAATACACAGGCCGAAGAGGGGCAGCACCGTCTTCGGTGCGACAAAGCCAAGTACTGCGGTCACCAACCCGCCTGCCCAGCGCGGTGACCATGGGCAGAACACATAATTTCACGTTGTTTTTGGCGTGAACTTGTGGAGGCCTATGTCCAGTATTGGACTGTATAGGCTGTAATGATGATGATGGTGATGATGATTAAGTCCCACTCGCTTAAGTAATAGTATTATTTTATGCTTGTAATAAAAATCTAATTTCGCGAGATAGAATAATAAAAAATTACCTAAACATTTTTTAATATCATATCAAAAATCTACCGTTCCAGCGGGGATCGAACCTCCATCTCCGACTGACTGTGTCTGTGCTCTAGCCAATTAAGCTATGGAACGATATACCCGCTAGATCGAAATTTTTGATATGATGATTTTATTATGTACGATTTTATTTTTGTGTTACCCACACATTAGGTATTCAGAGCATTGACAGTGGTGGTATGGTCCTATTATTGCAAGCGTCCAAACATACGGTAACCGGTTACCATCGGATGGACCGTACGCTTGTTTGCCACAATATTGGTAAAAGGTCAATTGGTGTTGCAAGTATCAAAATATACATATAGTTGCTACCACTACCACCATCTCTTAATAGACTTGTAAACAAGTTATTATCTGTATCCTGTTCTTTTTTTAAATAAAGTCAGTGATCTTGATCAACGAACGTTGTTATTTTAATTGACAATATTAATTAACTTCAAGGTCTAAACATTTTTGAATATCATATCAAAAATTGAACGCTCCAGCGGGGTTCGAACCCGCGTCTCCGACTGACCGTATCGACGCTCTAGCCAATTAAGCTATGGAACGATGTACCCGCTAGAGCGAAATTTTTGATATGATGATTTTTATTTTCGGTTTAAGCGAACCGTGGCGCCGTCTATAGTGAGTTCTTTACAGAGACCCAAAAGACCCAAGGTAACACAAAAATAAAATCGTACAAATTAAAAAATTACCTACCTGCCTACTTTCCTGTGATATCAAATAACTTTTTACTGGGTGTACCGATTATAATGATTTTCTTTTATTCAAATTTTATCGAGATCTGTTCCAAATTGCTCCGAAATTTGAGCAAGACGTTTCCGTTATGACATTACACCCACACAGCATAGTTTATATTTTGTTTCATAGATGGCGCTAGCTAGGCAGACTCATGTCAAGATGGCCGAAAAATTAAAAGGTGGCGTCGAAGATGATTTGTCTGAATCTCAGATTAGCAAAATATTCGTCGGAGCGACGGTCTTCTTGACTGGTGGGACTGGTTTCTTGGGAAAACTACTCATCGAAAAATTACTGAGGTAAGCTTATTACTACTGTAAATAAACTTAGGTAGGGCACAGCAGGAAATTTTCTGCTCAAATATGGAGCAACCCGACTGAGGTACTTCGACATTACCATTACAGCGACTTTTTTTTTACGAAATTTGGTGATAACTTACCTTTTTATGTCCAAAACACAGTATTTTTTTTGATTGAATATATTTATTTTTTCACCATACTTTGACCTCAATATCGAAAAAGCACCCTAATTTTCAATACAAAATTCTCACGTCAGAATTTCAATTTTTTTAAAAAAGTCGGTAAGATTTTTGTTCGTTGATTTCTCTACTTTCTGAGTGTGTAAAAACATTTCTATGGTAAATGTTGTCAGAAAATGCAAAGAAATAATTGGTAGGCATTAGATGAACATTGAACGATTACAGTTTTTTTAAATGTATTTGTTGGCACTTACGCTGTCGTAGGTAATTAGCAAGGAATTTATAAACAACAGATGCACCGATCACGCCACCTGCCACATCGTTCGATAGTCACCTATCCTCACTCATTCTATTACTCGAGTCATTCTGACGTGTATAAAATGAACAATGCAACCGTAACTAAGGTAGTTTTGGCTCTGGCTTGGCATGGTGCACTTGTTGTATCCTGCTGGTAGCTTAACCTAGACTCTTTAAATAATTACTTTTTGCGATCGAATTAATTGTTACATATTATATCACGATTCGACTAGGCATTGCGGGCAACTCGTGCAGTGAAGGTGAGCGTTGATGCGCATCTCAAAGGGGGTCTCTTTAAACCTACACGTAGGTCGCAAGTCCTGGGAACTGTTCAGAGTTTTTCCCTCTGCCACACGATGGAATCGACGCCCTCACGATAAATCCATCGAATGCTAAGAAGTTAATCTCCCCGTTAACTAATAACTATCTTGTATTACCTTACATTGGAATTAACTAGTCTGACCTCCTTCTTTCCTACATACATATTTATTTACTAGCTAACTCGGCAAACATTGTCTTGCCGCTAAACGCAATTTAAAATAGGGGTTGGCGGTAGAAGGGTGAAAATTTAGGGTTGTATATTTTTCAACGCCAAATCATAATTAAATAAAAAATAAATAATTTATCAAAAAATTAAACAAAAAAATTTAGGGGTAGACTACCCTTAACATTTGGGGGGATGAAAAATAGATGCTGTTCGATTCTCAGACCTACCCAATATGCACACAAAATTTCATGAGAATCGGTCAAGCCCTTTTGGAGGAGTTTTACTACAAACTCCGCGACACGAGAATTTTATATGTCAGCAATAGCACTGTCGTACGCAATTATTCGATAGTCAACTACCCTCACTTATTATATTATTCAAGCTATTCTGACGTGTATAAAACGAGCAGTGCAACTGCCGCTAAGGCAGTCTTGGCTCTGGCTTGGCACGATACACTTGTTGTATCCTGCTAGTAGCTTAACCTAGACTCATTCATAATTAATTTGTGCAAACGAATTAATTGTTATCTATTACGATTAATTTGGCTAGGCGAGGCGTATAACTCGAGCAGTGAAGGTGAGCGTTGATACGTATCTCAAAGGAGATCTCCTTAAACCTACACCTGGGTCGCAAGTCCTAGGCACTGCTCTGAGTTACTCCCTCCGCCACACGATAGACACGTGTTCGGTGGACGTTACAATTTTGTTATGATCTTTTTAAGTACTACCTACATAATATTGTAAAGAGTGTGAGTATAACCTACGCCCGCGCCCTGCAAATATAGAAAAGGACCTTCCAAAATAGTCGAAAGACTACATCAGAAGTGGGATAAGATCCACCCCCACTTTCAAAATTTAACTAATTTAGTTAGTTACATTGAACGAAGAAATGTCTCTCTTCGCTTTCGGTATGGAAGCTATGTCAGAAAATAGCTGAAGTTATAGGCCCACCTCCTGACGATACATCTGTTTTTAGCGAGTGTGCAAGTTAGTTGCATTATTTTGTGGTGATTAGTGGGTACATCGATCATCGTTTTATTTTCTTTTATTAGTGGGTACATCGGTATTTTAGTTCTTTTCGGTCGTTCTGTAATATTCTTATCGGTTAGTTAGCTGGTTGAAGGGGCCTTGTACGCCCGGCCCACGCTACAGAGTGAGGGTGAAGGGGCCTAGCACGCCCGACCCACGGTTGTTAGCTGGTTGAAGGGGCCTTGTACGCCCGGGCCACGCTACAGAGTGAGGGTGAAGGGGCCTAGCACGCCCGACCCACGGTTGGTAAGCTGGTTGAAGGGGCCTTGTACGCCCGGGCCACGCTATAGAGTGGGGGCGAAGGGGCCTAGCACGCCCGACCCGCTAGTGAATTACGGTCTCAGCGTTTTGGTCAGGAATAGCCGAACAGTTATTAATGTCACCCGTTACTGTTGGTCGGTAGGTCGAGAGTAGTAACGCCGAGTTGGCGGATGCACGACATGGACGCACGAGGTCGTGCGATTGTCAGGGTTGGCCGTGTCAGCAATTGCACTGTCGTACGCAATTATTCGATAGTCAACTACCCTCACTTATTATATTATTCAAGCTATTCTGACGTGTACAAAACGAGCAGTGCAACTGCCGCTAAGGCAGTCTTGGCTCTGGCTTGGCACGATACATTTGTTGTATCCTGCTAGTAGCTTAACCTAGACTCATTCATAATTAATTTGTGCAAACGAATTAATTGTTATCTATTACGATTAATTTGGCTAGGCGAGGCGTATAACTCGAGCAGTGAAGGTGAGCGTTGATACGTATCTCAAAGGAGATCTCCTTAAACCTACACCTGGGTCGCAAGTCCTAGGCACTGCTCTGAGTTACTCCCTCCGCCACACGATAGACACGTGTTCGGTGGACGTTACAATTTTGTTATGATCTTTTTAAGTACTACATAATATTGTAAAGAGTGTGAGTATAACCTACGCCCGCGCCCTGCAAATATAGAAAAGGACCTTCCAAAATAGTCGAAAGACTACATATATATTAGATTTTGTTTATTTATTTATTAGAACACCAAAAAAAGTATACACCATATTTCAAGTATACCATACAATAACAGTAAAGAGTGTGTTTTAATTATCACTACATGGTATAAAGCAAAGTCACTTCCCGCTGTCTGTGTGCCTAGATCTTTAAAACTACGCAACGGATTTTGATGCGGCTTTGTGTAGTAAATAGTGATTCCAGAGAAAGGTTTATATGTATAATTCATGTATAATATAGGGAACACTGATAGTTTTTGCACCCGTGCGAAGCCGGGGCGGGTCGCTAGTAGGTTTAAACTAAGCGGTTTATAAGCTAATAGGTATAAAGCGGAGTTGTCGTTTATAACTACTCGAAACTATAACCTCTAATGTCATTTTACAAACAAAATTGAATTGCAAATAGTGCTGTACTTTGTAATAATAAAAAATAATGTGAACATTTTTATTGTAACACAATTACAGTTGACGTCATTATAATTTTTTAACGGGTACAGAAAATGTATATATATATGTGGAATTTGCCAGAAAATAAAAAAAAAGTTTATATCACAGACTAGCTGGGCCCTGCGGTTTCAAACGCATTATATTTGAGTGAAAAAAATAGCATATAGCCGTCCTCGGCAAATAGGCTACTTAACACAAAAATATTTTATTCGATTTGAACTAGCAGTTCCTGAGATTTTAGGTTTATACTATCAGTATATATGTATATATTTGAGGGTTTCGCCCATAGTTACCACGCTTGGCAGGCAGTCGGTGACCGCAAGTCTGGCTTTATTGCACGAAAGACGCTGGTGCCCGTCTTCGGTGGTATTAAAAAAAAAAACCAGCTGTAGGATGGTTATCCCGCCATCGGTCGGCTCTTTAAGTTCCAATAAGGTGGTATTGGAACTTTGGTAATCCTTAGTCGCCTCTTACGACACCCAGGGGAAGATAGGGGGTGGCTAAATTCTAGACTGTCGTAGCCACACAGCACACTTCACTTCGAAGATTCCGCAATGCTTGAAAGCAAAAGGCGTTGAGCAATACGTCCTGCCTGTATTAACATACGGAACCGAGACGTGGACAATGACGATGGGACTAGTTTTCGAAGATTAGCCCAGACAAACATAAAGATAGATAGACAAAAATTTTAAATCGTTTATTTTTTTTAGTCGATTAGGCTACAACTTTACAAGTCTCTGGTGGAATTGAAGTTATGGTTTATCAACTAATGCAGAACGTACAAAATTCTCTTAGATAAAATTATATATACATTACAATTATGAATTCTAAAAGAAATTGTTTCTATTAACATTAAAAATAAATTAAAATATAATTACCATCAATAATTTGAATTTTGTAAAATAATATCTACATTTTAAGTGAAGAATTTTTTAACGATTCCTTAAAAGTATTTATGAATTTAGACCCCAACAGTGTACTGTTACCGAAATACAATTAATTAATGCTGTGATAGTAGAATTATGTACTTTAGCATTAACGAATGTTTATTGATAATGTCGACAATACTATACGGTAAAACTCGAATAAGTTCATATTACGAGTACAACTTATTATTAATAATAATATTATTGTAATTTATATTCTTTCATGTATCATAATAAATAAATACTATAATGTAAATACGTATGAGTTATGGATTTGGAAAACACAGTTATTTTGAAACAACAGACGCGGACGCTCCAATTTTATTTATATGTGTAGATGTATAAATTATTTAACAGTTAGTTTAGTGGCGCAGTATTTTAGCTACTGTATAATAGAAATGCTGGTGCGTAATATTTTGCCTGAACAAAAATTCCACAGAAGATAAACATCTACTCCGACCTAAAATCGAACCTAAGCTAGAATCGTCATAAATAGAAATATATGTGTAGATAGTAACCCATAAACCCTGGAGACTAATACAAGGTGCACTGCACACTCTGTCAATGGGCTAGTTGAATTTTAATGCAAAGAAAAATCATTTTAGTATCTTAATTAAGAGTTAGCAAAACGTAGTGTTATAGTTTTATTAATTATCAATCATCTTTAGGAACGTGGCAATGGCTCGTTAGTAATATAGCCTTTACTTTTAAGCCCAGCTCAGGCTATTTATAGGTCATTTCAGTTAAGTTCAATTACGTTATTACTGAATTTTATTTTCAGATGCTGTCCAGCTATCAAGAAGATATATCTTTTAACAAGAGCAAAGAAGAATAAAAGTATATTGAAGAGACTGCAAGAACAATTTGATGATGCCGTATGTAAACTTAATTGAAAACTCTATTTACATAAACATCTTTAAACCTCAAATTTTTAATTTTAGTTAGATGAAGTATTTAATACATGTATATAATACTGCCCTCAAGTAGTGCTGTGTCCCTGTGGTGAGTGAGGTGGCAGAGCTCCTGGGGAGGATCGGGAGTAAGGTCGACAACGCCTTTACGAGGCTTCTGGTGTTGCAGGCGTTTATAGGCTACGCTATACAGTAACCGCTTACCATCAGGTGGTCCGTACGATTATTTGCAAACCCAGTCGTATTTATATATTTTTTAATATTTACCAATTCCGTTAACAGGTATTCGATACTCTTCGTAAAGAAGTGCCGGATTTCATTGAAAAGATAGGAGTAATTGAAGGAGATATGGTAGAACTGAATCTTGGAATAAGCGACGAAGACAGGACGAAACTAATCAATGAGGTAAAGTACTCGTGTATTGTACCTGATTAATATTAACATAATGAAGAAGTTTCCATGTTTTATGGATAAATTATAAAAACTTAAATAAAATAAAACAAACACATCAAAAAATCGATAAAATAGCTCAAGAAATGCGAAAGTTATGGGACTTTAGTTGTTGCGCTTGCAAAAATAATTTTGTTACAAGCGGCGCTCCAGCGTCTGACGTCATTCGACCTAGACGACGCAGCACGTATTCGCCGAGTACGTCCGAATGAATGTATTGTTGTGTAGTTGCTTACGCCGTTCAATTCGTATTTTGTTTATTAATCGATAGCAAAACTTTAAAAAAATGCCTACAAATATTGTATTGTTCATATATGTCAAAGCACAATAGTTAAAAATCCCAATAACTTTTAAGCAAAACGTCTTTACGCACGCTTGACTTGAAAAGTAAGCTGGTGAATACATGACGCGAGGGTTACGTAAAGTGTATTCGGGCGAGGCGAACGGAATTTGTAAAAGAAATATATAAGTTAGATGGATTTTAGAAGTTTTACGTTAGTCGTGAGGTCTAAAGCACACTCGCACAAAAAGGAAAAAGAAAGGTGATATATCGAAGTAAAGAGATGTATGTACGACACGATGACCGTTCGTATCCAAGACCAGAGAACAAGACCCATTTTTCTCCGGCATGGGTTAAGACAGGGAGATATAAAATGTTCACCACTGCACTGGAGAATGTCTGTAAGACAATGTATTGGGGAGAACGAGGCATCAACGTCAATGGCGAATGCATCTCTCACCTTCGTCTCGCAGACGGTATCGTCATGTTTGCGGTGACGTTGGATAAGCTAGCCCAAATGCTAGGCGGTTTAAACGAGTCCTTTCGACGAACCGGTCTCGGTATAAATTTGGACGAAACGAAAATTATGTTTAACAACCAAGTTATACCGACACCGGTAATCAGTCAATGGTATCCTTAACGAAGTTGTTTGAATTTCTTTAGGATTATGTCTACTTAGGTTACACCGTTCAACTAGACCGAAACTACTTCGAGAAGGAAACTGATGGGAGGATTTGGTTGGGCAGGCGGCATTTGGCGGGCTTCTTCAGTTCTTAACTTCGAAGACTCCGCAATGCTTGAAGACAAAAGTCTTTGAACAAAGCGTTTTGCCTGTTTTAACATACGGTGCCGAGTTGTGGAGACTGATGAGGGGATTAGTCTACAAGTTTCAAGTCGCTCAGCTATGCTTGGGGTCGTTCTTAAAGATACGATCAGAAATTAAACTATCTACGAGAGAACGAAAGTAACCGACACAGCCCACAGAATTAGCAAGTTGAAGTGGCAGTGGGCTGGTTACCTGTGTGCACGATCGATGGTCTTACAGCAGACGTGTCCTGGAGTGGAAACCGCGTGTTGGCAAACGCAGTGTGGGACGCCTTCCAGCCCGTTGGCTGACGATCTACGTAAGATTGCCAGTGGTGGCTGGATGAGAATTGCGGAAAACCAGGGTGTTTGGCGTGAACTCGGGGAGGCCTATGTCCAGTAGTGGACTGCGATAGCCTAAAGTGAAGGAAAAAGTGGTACAAACTTATGAAGCGTGATTTGATTGGCGATAAATACACTAAATATCTAAATATGCGTGTGAAGATCTTTTTGAAGTAACTATTAATAATAGCTGCCTACTTCTAATTGATATATCTATTGAGTCGTGAACAGGTTCGGAATAACTTATTCACAATAATAACTATATATTATTATATATTTTATGTAAATTTCTTAGTGTGTGTAACTTTATATGTATTATATGTACTGTAAAAATTTAATTTATTTATTGGTTAGAAATGACGCAGAAAAGTTAGTCAAATTAGTTTAAGTTTAACTTAGTCAAGTTTGTCCTTTGACAGAGCCTTCTTCCATTATAGTACACACTCATAAAAAAAGAAACAAATGACTACACACAGAAGCAAGAGCCCTAACGTGACTCTGAAACTAATACTTGTATGATTCGAGGTGCGATGACATCGAATAGGTCAAATGACGTCGAATGAAACTTGGTAAGATAGCTGGCGATCAAGAATTACACATAGGCTGCTTCTTATTCCTTACTTCTCACGAGATCGTTGGGCACAGCAAGTTGTAGGATAAAGTTAACTCCAGTTCAATTCTCATACATATCGTAAATGAATTACAGGTAAATTTTATATTCCACGGCGCAGCGACTTTGAGATTCGATGAAAGCTTAAAAACAGCAGTCAAGATCAACGTGCGCGGAACGCGAGAAATATTGAACCTTGCACGAGCTTGCAAGAAATTGCGCGCTCACGTTCACATATCAACCGCTTACAGGTAAATTTTACAACAGTATCATGACTGTATTTTACCCAGTAAGATTTATCGGTGTCTGTAAGGTCCTGTTACAGTAGGTGTCTTACATTTGGCAATACAAGTTGGAAGTTGTAAGTTGAAAGTAAGATGAGACGACGCAGCCCAAACCGATTTAGTATTACTAAAAGCTTATTAAATGTACTAACTCATCCATGGCATCCACTTGAGTAGTTAATTGTTCCTGAGCAAAAAATAATATTTGTTAAAAATAGATTCAGGAAATTCTGAGTTATAAATATATCCATTTAAAACTCTTCTATCAACACACAGTAAGAACGTAAAATATTAAGCTTTAAAGTCTTCGTTCGAATAGCAACAAGATAACAAAACGAATAAACTTAACAGTCGGTTACGTTATTTAGTTGGTAGAAATTAGGTATTTATTATCATTCTTATAATTCCAGTAACTGCACGAGAAAAGACATTGACGAGGTATTCTACGAAAGTGTTATACCGGGAGAGAAGCTGATTGAAATTGCTGAATACATGGATGAAAAATTATTAAACGCCATAACTCCAGGGTAAGACATTTTCAATATATGAGCTAAGTATCGCTGGTTTTTACATAAAATCTACTGCATAGATTTACTTAGTTCTGCAAGTTTTAAAATAATAACTCTTGTTCCTCGTCCGAATTTTTCAATTGAATCCACGCTCCAAATTCGGTGGTAATTTGATATGTGTATTGTCACTTTTTACCCGACTGCCAAGGAAGGGTTATGTTTTTCGCGCGTATCTTGTATGTATGTATGTAATATTCTTTACTACCTCATATTTCCAGAACCACTGAACGGATTTACATAATTGAGGTATCGTTAGGTTCGTCTTAGCTGCCCAAGTGTTCTTAGATAGGTGACATTAAAAAAAAAATCAAACATGGCGGCTGCGCGAAGCCATTGTAGTTAATGAAAAAACAATTTTTTCTCGAATACAACACATACAATATGGGTATCAAATTGAAGGGCACAATACAAAGATTTTAAAAAGGTATATCATGATTATTATGTGTTGTGTTTATTGAAAAAATAATTTAACTGAAATAATCAAATTAGTGCATTGTTCACGTAATGAGCGAAATTAATCTTTATACACAGTTTTTCAGTTATTTTGTAGTTTTCAATAAATCTTTACTGATACTGGTTTTTTCAAATCAATTCCTTGAGAAATAAAATGATACCTTAAGTCGGGTAACAGAGAGGGCTCTGCATGCCAGAGGTTTGACTACCACATTTGTGTAAAAGATGGTGCTTGAGAGTGGATATAAAAATTAGTCTTAGGTTAAATGTAGACATTAGTAGACAATAAATATACAATATATTTATCTCATCTTTTCGTTCTCGATATATCTGTACAAAATAAATAAAATTGAAGTGTCTTTTTGTAATATTAAAATAACCGCTTTTTACTAAATGCGTATGGATGTATACATGGTACATATACCAAAATTACATTTTTTACAATTATTGTCTGTCTGTCTGTTTGTTCCGGCTAATCTCTGAAGCGGCTAGACCGATTTTAGCCGGACTTTCACTATCAGATAGCTGACGCAGTAAGAAGTAACTTAGGCTATTTTTTTTAGAAATTTATTTATTTTATAACTGCGAACTGAACAATAAATTTTTCTTAAGAAGAAATAGGAGATCGGCTTCCTACCAATTAGTATACCAAATAGCAATATTTGTAAATATTTTAAGAACTCTAATTTACAGAAGTCGTTGTTAACAAATAAAACTTGATTACAGATTACTGGGTGACTATCCAAACACTTACGTGTACACAAAGGCGGCAGCTGAAGACATAGTCCGAACATATTCAAAGGTTCTTCCGGTCGCTTTGTTTAGACCGTCTATAGGTAATAACTTTGTACTACTCTAGATTGGACTATTATATTATATAATATATTAGTAGACCTAGGCATACGTTTCGAGACCAAATAAGGGACGTCTTGAAAAAAGTAACCTAAACCGAAGAGCTTGTATGAAGGAATAATGAAAGAGAACGAAGCGAAAGAAGTGTGTAAAGGTCGTAGCAAGTGGAAAATAGTGGTCTCTGCCTACCCCTACCCCTAATTCCAGGCGCTTATTTATCATCATATATTGTTTTCTTACAGTTTTATCAACCTATAAGGAGCCTGTGCCTGGATGGACAGATAATCTATACGGACCAACTGGTGTAAGTAAAATAATTTATTTACTTTTAAGTTAAATTTTTAAAAGGTTGATAGTTTAGTTTAATTTTTAAATAATAATTGTTTGCTCGCAAACGAAAAAAAAGCAACTTCGGTTGCAAATTAACATACAACACAAGTAATAACTTTGTCGCAACGCCATCTATCGAAATTAGGTCAAACTATTCGGTGACTATCGATCAAATGGCCACTTTTACTATAACGCAGTGAGCTGTATTATCCACTAGAGGGCAGACGCTGTCACAGAGGGTGTCTGTTTTTAATATTAAAATAACCTCTTTTTACTAAATGCATTTGGATGTATCCACGATACGTATACCAAAAGAACACTGTTTACAATTTTTATCTCTCTGTTTGTTCCGGCTAATCTCTGAAACAGCTGGACTGATTTTGACGGGACTTTCACTGGCAGATAGCTGATTTAATAAGGAGTATCTTAGGATACTTTTATTTTAAAAATATATTCATTTTATAAGACTGCGAACTGAAAAACAACTTTTTGTTAAATTTCACGCGTACGAATTCGCGGACACAACTAGTTGTAAATATATTTGAGCATTTAATTTTTGATTTATCGCTAGTAAAATATGTCCAATTTCAATTAAAAATTGTAAAAGGTTAATAGTTTAGTTTAGTTTTTACATTATAATAATTATATTGGCGAGCAAACGAAAAAAAGTCCGATTTCAATTATATCCAATAACACAACATAGGAAAGTACATAATAGGATAATAGGAATAGGGAATAATAAATAATTGTGTTTGCTCGCAAACGAAAAAAAAAACCGACTTCAATTACATCGAAGAATAATACAACGTAGATCGACGAAAAAATAGTCAAGTAACTACGCGTTATCAAAGATTACTCAAAAAGTAGATATCAGAGCTCAATAAAATTTATATGTGACCACATGACAAACGTCAGCTTTCGATTAAATTAAAAATTATTAAAATCGGTACACCCAGTAAAAAGTTATTGCGGATTTTCAAGAGTTTCCCGTGATTTCTCTGGGTTCCCATCATCAGATCCTGGTTTCCTTATCATGGTACTAAACTAGGGATATCTCCTTTCCAACAAAAAAAGAATTATCAAAATCAGTACAACCAGTAGAAAGTTATGCGGTATAATACAACATAGGTCGACTAAAAAAGCGTCAAGTAAAAACGCATTATTAGATATAGTTCGAAAAGTAGTTGTTAGATCTCAAATAAATTTAAATGGGACCAATTGACACACACCACCTTTCGATTAAAAAAAATTGTCGAAATCGGTCCACACGGTCAAAAGTTCTGATGTAACATACATAAAAAAAATACAGTCGAATTGAGAACCTCCGCCTTTTTTGGAAGTCGGTTAAAAAAAGTCAGCTGACCATAATATGGTGGATTATACGTCAGTTCATATTATAAATCCCTAATGCATTTTACGAAGTTTCGATTGGGTGGAAATTGGTCAATTCACCATTTCATTTTACATCAACGCATTCCTTTTAAACGCCTACGATTATCTCCTATTACTGCTATGTAGCATTACTTTCACCTGATTTCAATAGATTTTTATAATACTGTATAATAAAGTAAACGAATAACAATAATAGGAACTAATCTACAAAATCATTTTATTGTCTAGGCGATTGTTGGCATGGCTGTTCGTCTTCTGCGTGTTCTGAACTGTGACCCAAAGGCTGTAGCTGATATGATCCCAGGTGACTTCGTGGTGAACGGTTGCCTTGCTGTCGCTTGGAAGACCGCTAAGACTTATCTTCGTAACCACGAAGAAACGCCAGTGGATCAACTGCCAATGGTGTATAACAGTGTATCCTCGGTAGAAAAACCCATCACATATGGTAAGATATCAGATCGAACTGAACCGAATCCAGTAACGTTGTCGCGACGTTTTATCTACATTATTGTTCTCATGATGCTTTCCAGACTTCTACCGCGACAAAAGGATATTGTCTGGATAATAAATTTCAGAAATCGAGTGTTCACACTCACCTAAGTTCATGATCCGGTACCTTCTCCAGTCTGTTCCGTTACCAATGACTCGAGATGTCTAGTCATGTCAATGAGATCTGCTTCGCATCCTGTAAGTTTAAAAATACCAATGACGCTGCTGTATGCAACGCCATTGGCACATGAGGTCAGACCTCTGACCACCGGGGTGGTCAGAGTCACCTCGTTTCTCTTTGGGTTTCTGTAAACAATAGATTCATGGTATAGTTCGAGATATGGCTGGCACCTTCATGCCACACGGTTATATTTAGTCCTAACAACCTTTGTCCCTTGTAGAGGGAATTCCTTGTGTCCATAGTGAAACCATCTCAAGCTAGTGATCCTTGTCCCTCTAAGGGAATTCATTAATCCTTGCCTCAATACAAGAGGTCCTTGTCCCTCAAAGGGAATTCATTAAACCTTGCCCCAATACAAGGGGTCCTTGTCCCTCAAAGGGAATTCATTAGGTCCTACATTCTCTGGTGCGTCAAGCACCACAACCTGCACCAACCGAGGTGCCATTCTCAGTGTGTCAAGGAAGACACCCTTCAGTATAGTTAGTCAAGGAAGACATTCTTCAGTATAGTTTGTCTAGGAAGACATCATTCATTATGTACCTGCATTTATTAACAACCAGAAGTCATATATGTCATATATCGAACTATAATCAAACGGTTAACATTTAGAGGATAGATTCTTATATACTTAGAAACTCAATCTTAAATACTTCGGTAGAAACCCAAATACTTAACGGCTTATATATGCTTATATTATGGGTTGTCTGGAAGAAATGGCTAATTAGCCATAAGTCCGCCCATTGTACTTCACTGTCTGTAACTATCTTTATGCTTTGTTTGTAATATATTTGTGGTGTACAATAAAGTATAAAATAAATAAATAAAATAAATACTTAGATACTTAGGTACTTAGCTTTCAGTGAAGGTGACTCGTTGGACTTCTCTGGCTTTAGTTTAAATAACAATTTATTGTTATAAAGGTAAAACACTCTACTTTAAACACTATTTACTTTCATTTATAAATCCGCGTCCACCTTCGCCGATCACCCGCATGTGAAAAGAAAGAAATATGTCATACTCACAGACAGGTCGGTAAATTGGTGGGCTGTCAAAATATAGTGATGTTACATGTCATAGCTGGGTTGTCTATGGAATATCGCGAATCGACGCGACAAACGTCCCACAGCTGAGTGTAGGAGAAAGGTAGCTTAATCCACGCTGCTGCACAAAAGATGTGGGCAGTTTCTCTAGCACGAGTAACAATCGCTATAACGATTTCTGATAACAACCGGGACAGAAAAATTTACTTTCTTCGAAAAATTCGAAATTACGTTCTTCCCTGCGGTCACCAACCCGCCTGCCCAGCGTGGTGACTATGGGTAAAACACATGAGTTCACGTATTTTTGGCGCGAACTTGTGGAGGCCTATGTCCAGCAGTGGACTGCAATAGGCTGGAATGATGAAGTACGATGGGGAGACCTAAAACATATAATCATAGACCAAAACCAAATATTTGTAGAAATATATGGCCTAAACGTGAATCGGTAATACCGGATATGATCTAGGTATGTAGTGGTTTTAGGAGTAGCGGAGACAATTGAAACTCGATATTAATTCTTGATTACGATATATTTCAGATTATTCTGTGCTCAACTATATAATGTAGTTTGGTGATAGAAATAGTACAAATATTAGCCAAATAAAATAACTAATTACGAGTCATAAACTGATCGCGCGTCCCCTCTCTTCCAACACACATGTAGAGGTAGTAAAATATAGTGAGTCAATACTCGCTCACTAGCCAGTGTTCAAAGTATTTTGGCGCTGGGGTGTTGTTGAATGTGGAGCCTAAGATAAAGTGGCGTAAATATTTAACGAATCTTATAGGTACATTACGCGCACCACTGCATCAGAACGGTTGTCACATATATAATTAATAAATTAATAAGCGTCTCACACTTATGGCCTCCAGTAGGATTGTTTGTCGGGGGTTGGGAAACACACACAATACACAGTCACAAAAACCCAGATCACAAAAAACGTCTGTGTGACCTGTAGTCCTATACGAATGTTTGTTGCGAGCGCGGATCTAACCCACGACCGCAAGCGCAGCGCTGTGACCGCTGCGTCAACGGGTCGTCAAATAGAATTTGGGATACATATTTATCTCGGAAGTTAAATATGTTACACCTACATATGTGTGAAAGGAAATACTATGTACTATTTTTGTCCTTTATAAAACTTACATTATACTACTTATTACAGAGTTATTCGTCAAATACACCAAAGCGTACGACTTAGAAGCTCCGTCGACCAAACCTATATATCCTTATCTCTTCATCCTTATGCCGTATGCATTTTTCTACCGCTTGTTGAACTTAGTCCTACACTGGATCCCGGCTTACATAGTCGATGCATTTCTGGTGACGATCGGCAAGAAACGCATGTAAGTAATAGCAGTTGCAATAGTACAATCATTATATTACAAACATTTAGGAACTCTTTGTAAACTATATTTATGGTTCACCTTTCCTTTTTTTTAACGTGGTGAAAATCCATCATGGATACACTCCAGCGCGGGGGCGCCAGAGGGTCCCGACTATAAAAAAGGTCAGGCTCCACCAGATCATGTATCTGGACCGGATCAGGATACAATGTGGTATGCCGGATCCGGCAAGTTCTATCAGGACCAGGTCTGGCCCAGACAAGGATAGACTGCTGTAAAACATAATCAAGTATGGTAAGGCATACTGGATCAGGACCCGGTCCGGTCCAGATCAGGATAGCCTGATGTAAAATATAATCAAGTATGGTAAGGCATACTGGATCAGGACCCGGTCCGGTCCAGATCAGGATAGCTTTAAAGAAATTACGCGAACTGAGTCTGAATCGCGCTATTAATGTTTTTAAGCGCACTTAGTATATATACAGTTATCAGGACAGTCTAGCTGGGAGTCCATTTCTACACAGTGGAACAGCCGTAAGTAATAGGAAATAGTTAATTATTAGAAGTTAATAAATAAAATTTGATTAATAATAATAATTAATTAATAACATAAAAATAATTAATATTTTAAAGTAAAAACATAAATAAATAATACATTGGAAAAAATAAATGATATTACTTCAGCTAGTAAATAAATAAATAAAAGTGTGTGTGTGTGTGTGTGTGTGTGTGTGTGTGTGTGTGTGTGTGTGTGTGTGTGTGTGTGTGTATTTGTATGTGTGTGCATGTCCTCCGACGCACGACTGGAGCTTAACTCCAGATTGACTGTCTAAATAGGAATAAAAAAGGCTTACTAGTGTAAGAAAAAGATTAATACCATATCTAATGGTAAATAAACGCATCAAATAACACCATGTATCGGATCTAGATGGCGTTACGAGAAACGTAACGAAGTAATTCGTTCAGTAAATTTTACTCCTCATATTTTTTTCATACGGGGGCCTTATATGACAATCGATACTTAAGGGGTAAGCTCCAATTATAATACTTAACAAGTATTAACAATGTTTATCTTTGTTTCAGGTTAGTCAAAGCCTATACGAAAATAGCAAAATTTATAGCGGTAACCGACTATTTTAGAATTCGAGAATGGAAATTCAGTAACGACAATACTCAGAAACTTTTCAAGGAACTCTGCGACGTCGACAAACGTACTTTTAACTTTGACGTGAGCTCGTTGGATTGGAAGGAATACTTTATAATTTACATCAAAGGACTTAGGCAGTATATTTTAACGGATTCGCTGAAGACAAAAACCCTCAAGGTATGAGGAAACACTTTCGATTAAAAATACTACATTATATCGTTTTCGTTTTTTTTTTTATGAATCTCATTGGAAAAGTAATAGAATACAACGAACATGAAAGGAAAAATAAATTACGGGCTTATTATACATTAAATAAGAAATAACATGTAGTAAGGCCCAGACCCTCTGAGCCCCTTCCCCACTTCTCACATCAAATACCTTTTGATGGACTAAATTTTTTTTCATAATATTGTAGACGTCTTTTTGCATTTTCTGAAACTACCATAGTAATGTATATTTTTTTTACACCACCAGATAGTAGAGATTTCAACGAACAAAAAGCAGACTCTAAAAAAAAACTGATATTTTGACGTGAGAATTTTCGATTGAAAATTAGTTCTTTTTCGTTATTGAGATCTAAATGAATTAAGGTGAAAAAATAAATATTTTAAATACAAAAAAAAAAAAACAGTATGCTTGGGACATACAAAGTTAAGTTTCACTAGATTTCTTAAAAAAAAATGTAAAAGAAAAATAAAATACCAAAAACTCGGTTTTTTTTTATTTTTCACATGTAAGTACATGGTAAGTACTAAAGTTGTAGATCTTTTTATTCTTGATCTTGCCATTTATCTTTTTTTCTATAAGACGGAAGATATAATTTGGCCGGAAATTGAGATAAACCGTTTCTTACTCTTAAAACCCTCCCACCACTTTCCGACCTCACATCGACATCGCCCGTAATTTTTTGCCTTTCATTTTCGTTTTATTCTCTTCCTTTTTCAATAGGTTCCATCCTACTATATTTTTTTTTGTTTAAAAAATTCTCGACCCTGATCTATTACGTTTTTTATCGTTTAAACCTTTCCTGAACTTTCACAAATGTTTCAAGATCAAAATAAGCCAAATCGGTCCAGTCATTGTCGAGTTTTAGTGAGACAATCAGCTTTTATATATATACAGATTAAAATTTTGGGATGATTGATAACATAAATAAAATGATGTTCACTTCTTTTATTTTAAGTGAATTTAAAATTTACAATAAATACACAAAAACAGAATACAATAGTAATATCTTTATGCGGAATTACGGTAGTGACAGATATTATGTAACTTCAGCCTATCGGAGGCCACTGCTAGACATACGCCTCCACAAATTCGCACCAAAATAGCGTGAACTCATGTGTTTTTCCAATGGTCACTACGCTGGGCAGGCGGGTTGGTGACCGCAGGGCTGGCTTTTGTTGCACCGAAGACGCCGCTGCCCATCTTCGGCCTGTGTATTTCAAAGCCAGCAGCATGGATCCCGCCATCGGTCGGCTTTTTAAGCTCCAAGGTGGTAGTGGAACTGTGTTATCCCTTAGTTGTCTCTTACGACACCCTCGTAAAGAGAGGGGGTGGCTATATTCTTTACTGCCGTAGCCACACAACAGTATATTTACAAAGCATATATCTCTCGTATAACTCCATGCGATGATTGTGCCTCCCAGTTCTTGTATACTTTCCAGCCATTGTCTTTTATATTATGACAAAATGTTAATTTTTCTGCATCCCTTAAATTCCCAAATCGAACGAATTACCTTTAGGGCGTCAATTTACATAGTTCATTCCAACACTTTTTTCTTGACCGTAAAATTTTGCTAGTGAAAATTGCTTAGGCAACTTCTCATATAGGTTATGCAAATATCAAATTTCTCGATTTTTCTTTTTTTTTTTTGTCAGCTCAATAGCTCCTATATAAAGTCCTATCTTTGTCTATATTACCCTCATCCTCATCCGCATTGTGTAAGTTCTCATCATTATTAATAAAATGAAGTGGGTTTAACCCTGTGCGTAGCCTTTTTCCTCAATATCATCCATAATTATATTAATATCCTCAGGTTGATTACGATAATACAATGCGTGCACACGTTACTGTTACTGTACTGTGCACTCGTTACTCGATAACGAATTTATACTCATTTATATATACTGACCCCCCAAACGTTGTTTTGCTATATATTTTACTAACCTTCTCAATATCCCCGCCCCTTACAACATAGGGGAATGAAAAATAGATGTTGGCCGATTCACAGACCTACGCGATAAGCACACAAAATTTTATGAGAATCGGTCGACCCGTTTCGGACGAGTTTAACTACAAACACCGCGACACGAGAATTTTATATATTGTTTGTGTTTGTGAAAGCGTATAGTTTCATAAGTTTGTATAAAAATAAAGTTCAGAGAGTAAATGATAAAGACACGTACAATGTTTAAATTAAAAAAAAAATACCAGTAATATACCAGTGAAAAAATCTTGACTGGTATGGAATATATTTTTAAATGAATCAAGAAAATTAAATAATGTTTATTCAAAAGTTATTAGTATCTAAATGTTTTGTAATTTTTAAATGAAGAAATGATACAATCTTAAATAACTCCACCGACTTTTTTACATCTATCAAAAAATATTTTTATAAAAAAAAAAAATATAAAATCATGAAATGAGGTTTGAGGGTTATGCTGATATTAATGGTTTTTGTAAATTATGTTTTTGTATAATATTACAAGTTTTTGTTAATAAAATATATTTCTTATTTTTGTTATTATATATAAATGATTTTTATTATAAATGTTTTTTTCCTATCCCTTTTAAAACTTACGATTCATCCTGGAATATCCTACTGGTAGGCATAGGCTTCTAATCCATGTAGGAGAAGGATTTAAAAACTTAAGTACTTTAGATTAAATTTAAAATGAATAGTTTATCAAATTATAAGCATTATTCTGGTTGGTCAATGACAAGATTTTCTATTTTGTAAATATTCTTTTCTGTGCTATAGTTTTTTTTTCGTTATAAGAGTCAAGTCTCTCAATACAGGAATAATGTAGGTACTTAACCTTGTCCATGCCTAAACACCTAATGTAAAGTCCAACTAGATATTGTGGCCTAATACAGTTTACAGTCATGAAACGACGATCCAATGACTACTTGACAGAAGACATATCTTTACTAATATTATAAAGAGGTAAAGTTTATAACTTTGTTTGTATGGAGGGGGTAATCTTCGTAAATACTGATCCGATCATGAAAATTCTGTCACTAACAGAAAGCTACACTATTCAGGAGTGCTATAGGCTATATTTTATTGTAATTAAACAAAAAATTCAGTAAATAAGAAAAATATTAAAATATAATATCAAAATGGTAAATAAACTAGCGCCATCTATCGCTATTAGAAAACAATTTATTAGTCTTTTGACGTTATTAATTTAGTCTTATTTTAGTCTATCGACGACGTTTTCTCGATTTTTGATAGATGGCGTTAGAGCAACATATTATTTATTTAAGTGCTATAAAATTTGTTATTTGGTTCTGTAATTTAAAATAATAAATATACGATATTATTACGATTTTACTCATCACTGTAGGCGCCCGCTGCCGTAACTCGTAAGCCGCTGCTGACAATTGGACACTGCGCATCATTTACCGCGCATCGCATGACCGTTTTATTGTTTTTTCATCTATACGATAGGATGCCTCGCGGCTCACTCGCGCGGTCGGCTGCCTACGTAGTAGACGTCGACGAAATTGAAACAAAACATAATTGCATCACAAAGATAATAATTACCGCCCAACGAAGTGGGCACGCGTCGGCTAATATGTATATATATTTACAGAAACCCAACAGCTTATAACTTCTATTATAATATTTACTAGCTGTGCCCACGACTTCGTCCGTGTGAAAGTTAACAAAAAAGTGATTGTTCAGTTCGCAGAGTTATAAAATAAATAAATTTCTAAAGTAAAAGTAACTCCTTATTACATCAGCTATCTGCCAGTAAAAGATCGTTACCGTTAAAATCGGTCTAGCCGTTCCAGAGAATAACTGGAACAGACAGACAGACAGACAGACAGACAGACAAACAAAAATTGTAAACGTACCGTATATGTGCCGTGTATACGAGTACATATGCATTTACTAAAAAGTGGTTATTTTAATATTACAAACACTCCAATTTTATTTATTTGTATAGATTAACAACACTGAACACATCTTTAATCTTAACAATGTCAACTTGTCATTTTCAAACTGAAAGTCGTTGCGTTCGCATAGCGGCAGTGATTCCAAATGTACGATAATTATCGTAATCATCACATCACAGCCTACTTGTAATACAGTCCACTGCTGATCACAGGCCTCCATAAGTTCGAGCCAAAACTGGAGTGAACTTCACAGTCACCACGCTGGGCAAGCGGGTTGGTGACCGCAGGGCTGGCTTTGTCGAATTCCTGTGGTCACCAACCCGCCTGCCCAGCGTGGTGACTATGGGAAAAACACATGAGTTCACGTTATTTTTGGCGTAAACTTGTGTCCAGCAGTGGACTGTATAGGCTGTAATGATGATTCCTTGTAAACATCATAAAGGGAAACTCTGTGCAAAATTTCAGCTTTTTAGGACCAAGGGTTTGGGCTGGGCGTTGATGTGTTAGTCAGGACTTGTCTTTTTATATAAGTACGATATACGATCCATACCCTAGGGTCGTACGCAATTTGTACGATAATTCTGTATATCCTACCGAAATACTGAAACACAACGATTTCTCCACAAATTATGAATTTGGAGCAACGACCTTTTTTTTGGCCAATTGAAATTTGAAACCAGCTGTTCAGTTTTTTTTTTTGGGTAGATGACCTATCTTTTTAGCTGATTGATATTGAAAATAATCTCATCATTTAAATTTTACTTTTTTACCACGCTTTTATTAGCTTGGGTTGTATGTATGTATGTATGTAATGGAATCTTTGAGTATAATTTTCACCGATTTCCAGAAGTTTGATTAATTTGAAACTTTGCACATGTATCAAGGACCGATGACAATGCAATAATTCAATAACAGTTTCCCGTGTTAAATTCTTTCGTGGATCCTCTGAAAGAAAGTAAGCGAGATTAAAGCTAGCGCGCGATCTGCACATGCCTGCAGTTTCGGACTTACTCTTTCGCTCGGGCACTCGGCACAGAAGAACGGGGGCAGATACTTTTTAACCGACTTCCAAAAAGGAGGAGGTTCCCAATTCGACTGTATTTTTTTTTTTTTATGTATGTTACATCAGAACTTTTGACCGTGTGGACCGATTTCGACAAATTTTATTTTAATCGAAAGGTGGTGTGTGCCAATTGGTCCCATTTAAATTTATTTGAGATCTAACAACTACTTTTCGAGTTATATCTAATAATGCGTTTTTACTTGACGCTTTTTTCGTCGACCTACGTTGTATTATACCGCATAACTTTCTACTGAATGTAACGATTTTGATAATTCTTTTTTTCTTAGAAAGGGGATATCCCAAATTTAGTACCATGATAAGGAAACCAGGATCTGATGGTAGGATCCCAGAGAAATCGAGGGAAACTCTTGAAAATCAGCAATAACTTTTTACTGGGTTACCGATTTTGATAATTCTTTTTTTGTTGGAAAGAAGATAATCCCTAGTTTAGTATCATGATAAGGAAACCAGGATCTGATGATGGGATCCTAGAGAAATCGAGGGAACTTCTTGAAAATCCGCAATAACTTTTTACTGGGTGTACCGATTTTGATAATTTTTAATTTAATCGATAGCTGATGTTTGTCATGTGGTCACATATAAATTTTATTGAGATCTGATAACTACTTTTTGAGTAATCTTTTGATAACGCGTAGTTACTGGACGATTTTTGCGTCGATCTACGTTGTATTACTCGTCGATGTAATTGAAGTCGGTTTTTTTTTCGTTTGCGACCAAACACAATTATTCAGGCTAGTTGCATTTTTACCTTGTTAGTCCTTATTAGCTGTTGCCCGCCCGCTTCGCGTGGAGTAAGTTCGTGGCTTCGCTCCGCGCGGAATACCTAGTTATTCTTTTATTGTTTATATTAATAATAGAAAACTATCATATGTCCACATTTAAATTTAGAAAAGTTTAATTTAATAAATGTTTAGTTAAATTTTAAAATGTTTTCAGAACTAATTTGAATAACTAAAATTATGTCGCTTTAACTCCAAAATATAAGTTAGCTACTGCTGTATAAATACATAAAATTTAATAACTTTACTATAGTAACAAATGTAATTTAAGACTTTATTGAAATTGGAATTTTAAATTTCACACCATTGCTACACATGCTGCCATTGCTCCACATGCTGCCATTGCTCGCAGTGCTTTTCGAAATGCAACCCAAATAATCGTTGTTCTGAATGAAGTTCAAATACTCGACAACAGATGGCACCACTACACTTAATTTCCAAGTAGAAGGGTTGAAAAAGCCCTTATATCTTTAAAAACACGCCCTTTAGGTTAAAACGGAAACTTTCTTGTTCGAGGCCTTATATAGTGTGATAGCCCTTTATCCCCCATAAAGGGCTATCACACTATATAATCCCTTTATCATGCCAGGACTCCTTTTTAAGTTTTATCGGCACGCACATTTTATCAACTTAGTTTTATTATATACAATTATAATGATAATGATATTTATTATTTTTTTCAATGCATATGAGTTATACTTTCATTATGTACTAGCTGACCCGGCGAACTTCGTATCGCCTAACACAAACTTTATCGTATGGTATTAAAGTTCAAATTGACTTTTAAGTATTATCACAAATCTTTTGTATGGGAGTATAGAAAAGTGTTGTTTTTAGACTTTTTCAGGAAATTTAAATTTTTTTTTTTTAGAATTTTTCTCTCCGTAAGAACCATCCTCGTACTTCAAGGAACATTTTAAAAAAAGAATTAGCGAAATCGGTCCAACCGTTCTCGAGTTTTGCGCTTAGCAACACATTTTGCGATTCATTTTTATATATAAGATTATATTTTTAATGAATGATTTACACAATTTAACATATAAGTTTATTATATAACAATACTGACATTGACAAGCCGTTCGCGCAGTTTACAGTGCTTTCTGCTCCAGGTGTTGTGGGATCTTTATTTCATTCAGGAGATCTTTATTTATATACTAGCTGACCCGTGACGACTGACGTTTTGCCATATACGTTACAAACCCCCCTTAATACCCCCCCCTATGACTTAGGGGTATGAAAAATAGATGTTAGCCAATTTTTAAACCTACCCGATATGCACACAAAATGTCATGAATACGGTCCAGCCGTTTCGGAGGAGTACTGTAACTAACATTGTGACAAAAGATTTTTTTATATATAAGATGTATTATTTGTATGTATATGTGTCAAAAAATATACAAAGCTATATCAGTCTGCTGTTGTCTTAAGAATTAAATATTCTTTTTTATTATGATACTACTTACTTTGTTCTATTGACTGTAACGTGATGTTATATAGCCAATAGTTCTACAGACCTTTACGACATAATGATAAGTATTCAATTTGAAAGAAAAAAATCGTGAGATTAGCAAGTTCAACCAAACAAACTCTTCAGCTTTATAATATTTGTATATATTAGCCGTAGCACCACGCTCTGTACGACACAATCTCATCTCTAAGCTACTATAAATATATATATCTCTCACGGTCAGTTTTGGGCTCACCATTTAATTAGAGAAAATAAGCTTTAGTTCGTAATTTGAAGCATGTAATGTTGAAAATAATACGCCTCAACGCTTTGAAAATTAAAATATAATAAAAAAGGCATGGTCACTCAAGAGCCTATGGATGTCAAAA
Source organism: Melitaea cinxia (assembly GCF_905220565.1). NCBI lineage: Eukaryota > Metazoa > Arthropoda > Insecta > Lepidoptera > Nymphalidae > Melitaea > Melitaea cinxia. The sequence goes on from NC_059423.1 coordinate 5,476,782, forward strand.
CTTAAAAAGAAAAAAAAAGTAAATATCTTGCTCAAATTTGGAACAGCCGGACTGGAAGAGTATCTCTACCTCATAGATAATCACAGCTTAATAATATTGCTCTCAAGTAGCATTGTGTTCCTGTGATGAGTGAGGTAGAGCGCTCGTGGGGAGGGGAGGGGATAGGGTCGGCAACGCGCTGGCAATGTGCCTGGTGTTAAAGGCGTCTTACGCTCTCAATATCGCTATAGTATCCAATTACCATAAAGTGGACTGTAAGTTCATTTGCAACCAAAGTAATGTACAAAAAAAATTAAACAAATTAAAACTCAGATTTTTATTATTATTAGATTTTTTTTATTAATCTCTGGTAGACCGGACTTCACCGAGCTCGAGCTCTCGTAGTCTCCCGCGGGGTTGAATTCAACCCCAGCACTCAGTCTATCTCACCACTCGCATGGCGCTGACCTCGCATCTCCCGCGTAATATGATTTGATAAGCGCGCTACTTGAGACGTTGGTTTTTAAATTAAAAATTATATAATTAATTTAAAGAGTATGAAAAAACTTTAATTTACCGTATAAAAAGTGTTGTACATGTGCGTATACCAATTATAAAATCGCGCTTGTTCTGGGAGGGAGAAAAAGTTTTTTTTTTATATCACTAGGTCGGCAAACAAGCGTACGGCTCACCTGATGGTAAGCGATTACCGTAGCTTATAGACGCCTGCAACACCAGAAGCATCGCAAGCGCGTTACCGACCCAATCCCCAATCCCCCACAGGAGCTCTGGTCACCTTACTCACCAACAGGAATACAATATTGCTTGAAAACAGTATTATTTTGCTGTGATCTTCTGTAAGGTCGCGGTACTACCCCAGTCGGGCTGCTCCATATTTTGAGCAGGAAATTCCTGCTGTGCCCTACCTCAGTTAAAGTTAAAGTGTTTACAGCTTTAATTGTGCATCTAAATATCTTGAGTTAATTAACTAATGCAAACATTTTCCTTTTGGATTCTGTAATCGATTATAGTTGAATCGATACCCAAATAATTTGATGAAAACTATCTTTCTCAATTTTCTCCACTTCCAGATTCAGAATTGAGGTGATATTTTATATTTTGTATTATATTTTGTAAGGTTGAACTATATTAATGTAGGTATATCTAAAGTTCAAATATTTTAATTATTTGTGATTTTTTGTGCTTTTAAACATTGTATTCCAAAATATTATGTACACTTGTAAGTGACATGCATATCAGATACTTAGTTATTATATATTTGTAATTTTAAAATGTTTATATGTATCTTGTAAGTGCGCTTTTGAAAATAAATAAATAAATATTTTAAGATAAAAAAATATGACTAATTTTTTAAAGCATATCTCTATTCATTACATTTTGGCCCAAAAGTCCCCATCTCCTTTTTGGTGTGAATTCAACCCCGCGGGAGACTACAGAGTACAAAACTTGTGAGATCGTGACATATGCGTAGATAAATAATCTGGGGTTGAATTCAACTCCGCGGTAGACAAGTCATTAATTTGCTTTGGTTGTAAATATAATTATAATGGACATGCAACTTGACAGCAACCATGGTCAAGGGAGATCCTCCCGTATATAGTTTTGGTGTAAAGTATCTGAAACGTCGGGTATCTAAAAAACTTAATAAACCGCGAAAAATCTGAAAAATTCGTTTCATTATAATGAGGGATATTAGCGTAAACATTAGAAAACAATATGTACATATTATTTTATGCGTTAAATCTGAAGGTCACAAGTTCGATGCATATATTTATTACAAAAAATTCTGCGTATTAATTATTTATATCCATAATAATGATGTTAACTAAAATAATTATAAATCATTTTTTGAACTGAATATAAAATAAATAATAAAAAAAGAATAGGAATAAAATAAGAATAGGCTACATTTATTATAGATTTTTTTTTATTTTGTAACTCTGCGAACTGAACAATAACTATTTTGTTAAATCCACGCGGACGAAGACGCGGTCACAGCTAGTTTATAATAAAATATGCTAATATCACGTATAACAATACACCATATCAACATATAAAGTACAATATAATAAAAATAAAAATAGGTAAAAAAACTTTTTAAGTTAAACGGTTTTATGTTAAATATACATTGCAATGTTTAAGATAAATGTACTAAAAACCAAAAAATAATAAAATAGATACAGTCGTGGGAATTATAAACATATGCATAGACTAGACTAAAATAAAACCGTGGGGCACGTCAGTTGTCTACAATCGTTGATTAAAATGTTTGTTTTGTAATGTTACACTATAATTAGGCAGTTGTTCAACCGACAACGATGGACGTGTGATAAGTAGGGCTAGAATGTGGAACTGCCTAATTATAGTGTAACATTACAAAACAAACATTTTAATCAACGATTGTAGACAATTGACGTGCCCCACGGTTTTATTTTAGTCTAGTCTATGCATATGTTTATAATTCCCACGACTGTATCTATTTTATTATTTTTTGGTTTTTAGTACATTTATCTTAAACATTGCAATGTATGTTTAACATAAAACCGTTTAACTTAAAAAGTTTTTTTACCTATTTTTATTTTCTAGTTTTTAGTTTTTATTTCGCATTCTGTTTAATTCATTTAGTGCTTCATTATTGCAAGGCCCATCTTAAATATTGAGGTTGTATAGTGCACTGTATTCTTCTTGTCAAGCCCTTTTATTCGATACCCATATTGGTGGGATTGATAAAAAATTGTTATCAGACATTTGGTAGCGGCGGCCAGCATAGATTTCAATTTTGCATAGTAAATTGTATTCTACTTGTTGAGACCTTTCATTTGATACCCATGTTGATGGGATTGATAAAACCTAAGTTATCCGCCATTTTGTAGAGGCCGCCATCTTGGATTTTAATTTTATATAGTACATTGATTATACTGGTTGAGCACTTTCATTTGATACCCATATTGATGGGATCGATAAAACCTACGTTATCCGCCATTTTGTAGCGGCCGCCATCTTGTATTTCAATTTTTTATAGTATATTGTATTCTGCTTGTTGAGCCCTTTCATTTGATACCCATATTGATGGGATTGATAAAACCTACGTTATCCGCCATTTTGTAGCGGCCGCCATCTTGGATTTAAATTTTTTATAGTATATTGTATCCTGCTTGTTGAGCCCTTTCATTTGATACCCGTATTGATGGGATTAATAAAACATAAATTATCCGCCATTTTGTAGCGGCGGCCATCTTGAATTTATAATGATAATGAATAAACATAATTGTATTGTCACCAAAATCCAAAGTTTATACAAAATTTCAGATCAATCGGTTGACAGGAAGAGGGTGAAATTTGAATTACTAAATTTGACCCAAGAATAATAAAAAATAAATAAAACAAACGGGGTGAGCTAAATAAAACCGTTTAATAATTATGTTTAGTAACCCCTATTTTATTTTCAACCAGGTTGACTAAGTGCGTAAGATTTTCGTCGTCGAATTCCGTTATATCGGTAATCTCTATGTTATTTAGCAACAGCTCCTGGTCTCGATCATTAATATCTCGCGTCTAGGATATCATATTCCTTCTTTTTAACCGACTTCCAAAAAAGGAGGAGGTTCTCAATTCGACTGTATTTTTTTTTTTTTTTTTTTTTTTTTTTTTTATGTATGTTACATCAGAACTTTTGACTCGGTGGAGCGATTTCGACAAATTTTCTTTCAATCGAAAGGTGGTGTGTGCCAATTGGTCCCATTTAAATTTGTTTGAGATCTAACAACTACTTTTCGAGCTATATCTAATAATGCGTTTTTACTTGACGCTTTTTTCGTCGACCTACGTTGTATTATACCGCATAACTTTCTACTGGATGTACGGATTTTGATAATTCTTTTTTTTTGTTGGAAAGGAGATATCCCAAGTTTAGTACCATCATAAGGAAACCAGGATCTGATGATGGGATCCTAGAGAAATCGAGGGAAACTCTTGAAAATCCGCAATAACTTTTTACTAGGTGTACCAATTTTGATAATTCTTTTTTTGTTGGAAAGAAGATATCTCTAGTTTAGTACCATGATAGGGAAACCAGGATGTGATGATGGGACCCCAGAGAAATCGAGGGAACTTCTTGAAAATCCGCAATAACTTTTTATTAGGTTTAGCGATTTTAATGATTTTTAATTTAATCGAAAGCCGAAGTTTATCATGTGGTCACATTTAAATTTCATCGAGATCTGATAACTACTTTTTGAGTAATCTTTGATAATGCGCAGTTACTTGAGTATTTTTTCGTCGATCTACGTTGTATTACTCGTCGATGTAATTGAAGTCGGTTTTTTTTTCGTTTGCGAGCAAACACAATTATCTAACTCAAATGTTCATCAAACACGTCTATACGCGACTCATTGTCCCGTTACGCTCATTGTACGCTTGCGCCGCATCTATTTCTCTTCCACGCAATTGGCCTTTGCGTCCGAGGAGATGTTTTGTTATGACATTGTCTTACAGACAACTGAACTTTACAGACAGTCAACTCAAGTAATCAAGTATGGCGTTCAAAAGGTTTTTGGAAGGTTTTCGTTTTTTCAAAGGTTCAACTTTTCTCGTGCGCAAGATGTTAAAATTTTTTTATATCATGTTTTTTTTATGATTCGCTCAGCGGATACGAAATACGCGTTGTTCGGACAAACACCAGAACAAAACAAAATAGGACGACATTCACAGTTTTTTTAATGAATATTTGTTTGTCATTTTTATTAATTTTTTTAATTCTTAGTCTATATTGGCGTCTTTGATAAAATTAGCTTTTTAATAATCTATAAGTACAGCAACTTTTTTCAATTATTTCTGGAAAGATTGACAGAAAACTTATTTAAAAATTTGCCAGATACAAAAGCCACACATTACTTTTAGACAAATGTTATCATCCAATTATCATATTTCTTGAAAATTGTAACACTAAGATGATTTTGTTTATTCTACATCCATTTGTGGCAGGAATTCAATGTTTGTAGACGCCGCGTTGGCGCAACGGTTACAGCCATGGATTGTGCCTATTGCGCCGGCGGTTGCGGGTTCGATCCCGCACATGGCAACATTGGTATTGGCTATACAGGTGTTTGCCGTGGTCTGGGTGTTTGTGCAGTCCTAGTGGGTATCCCCACCGTACCTCGGAGAGCACGTTAAGCCGTCGGTCCCGGTTGTTATCATGTACACCTGATTTTTTTTGTAACTAGATCGGCAAACGACCGAAATTCACTTAAAATAAAAAAATTAAACCTTATTTTATTTATCTTATCAATTATCGATCAAACATTTTAATTCGTATAAGGTGTAGGTACCGCAGCAAATTCCTTATTTATTACTATTTTACAAAACCACACACTTTCAACCACCATGAATAATAATTAAAATTGACCTTATAAATACGCTACTGCACTTATAATAACATATATTATATGAAAATCCCAACAAAATTATTTATTACTAGCTGCCCGTACGGACTTCGTTCTGTCAAAAGTTAATAGTAAAAATTATTATTTTTTAGTTTTTTTATTGTAATTTTTTATTTGGTATTAAAACCTTCCAGCCTAAAGGAACATATTAAAAAAATAGCCGAATAGGTCGAGCCATTCTCGAGTTATGCACTTAGTAACATTCATTTTTATTTATATAGATTTACATATTATTAATAGTAGTGTGTATAATGTTTGTTTTTTTGATTTAACGTATTTTTATGCATAATTTTAAAAAATATATTAGTATTCTGTACTCCTTGTCTGTATAAACTATAAGTGTACGAAATTTCATACTCCTCCGTCCGCGCAATTTTCGTAAAAATGGATACAAAGTTTGCTTCACTTATCTTAATATATATAAATCTCGTGTCACAATTTGTCCTCAATGGATTCCTAAACTACTTAACCGATTTTAGTCAAATTTGCACACCGTGTGCAGTTTGATCCAACTTAAAAGATAGGCTATATTTTATTTTGATATATTATGTTATTATTATATTTCAGAAAAAAATAAGGTGATACGAAGTTCGCCAGGTCAGCTAGTTAATATATAGATTTAACCAACGATTAATCGAGCAAAAACCACAAATAATTTTACAAGATACAAAACGAACACAGTGAAAACGATATAATGTAGTATTTTTAATCTGAAGTGTTTCCTCATATCTTGAGGTATTTTGTCTTGAGAGAATCCGTTAAAATATACTGCCTCAATCCTTTGACGTAAATTTTAAAGTATTCCTTCCAATCCAACGAGCTCACGTCAAAGTTAAAAGTACGTTTGTCGACGTCGCTGAGTTCCTTGAAAAGATTCTGAGTATTGTCGTTACTGAATTTCCATTCTCGAAGTCCGAAATAGTTGGTTAAGGCAAAAAATTTTGCTATTTTCGTATAGGCTTTGACTAACCTGAAACAAAAATAAACATTGTTAATACTTGACATATATATAATTTTAATTATTTATTAGCTGAAGTAACAGACGGTACACGATCTTGTAAGCTGCCAATTGTTAAAAAATCGTTATGTTTTATAAAATTTGTTTTATAATCATTCTAGCTGATCCAGGGCACTTCGTACCACCACATTATTTTTTCCCAAATATAATGAGATCTTTTTTTTAATTTTCTTTCATACAAACAAATCTTGACATTAACCGTCCTGCATTACTGCGCGTACATACATTTCGGTGAATCATTTATATTTATATAATTTAATATCACCACATATTTTTTTTTCGTAAATATTTTTCTTTTATACAGCTTTGTCCTTGTATATATATATATATCTATTGTCAATACTAATAAATGGAGAGCCGGTATTTTTTGCTCGGTTATACTGCGAAAACTACTAAACTGATCGGAGTAGTACTTATACCATAGGATGCAGGGTGTTTCAGAGAAGGTTTTGGTATATTATAAGTTGGTGATTACTTATCATGTAAAAAATATGGACAGACAGAGGTGGCAAGTAATTAAATATAACGAAGAAAATTATTATTAGATTAGATCTCTGACTAGGCTTCTTAATAAAATGACGTCAGTAGTATGACGTCACTATCTTCAATATAATCATGTTCGTGCTATACGTCGTGATAATTCGTTAAATACTAAAACTATTATACAAAACAATAACTTTAATTTTACAACACTTTTATCAATAACTTTAACGTTACCCCGACCCCCAAAACTAACATTCCTTCTGACATCGTTTTATCTTTTTTTTTTATGTCACTAGGTCGGCAAACAAGCGTACGGCTCAGCTGATGGTAAGAGATTACCGTAGCTTATAGACACCTGCAACACCAGAAGCATCGCAAGCGCGTTGCCGACCCAATCCCCAATCCCCCCAGGAGCTCTGGTCACCTTACTCACCACTTAATGTGAACTTTAATGACAGCCACCTAGGCGTGGCATAATTTAACTAAAGAGATTCTGTAGGAGTTTCTTTATTTTAATTATCTTTACTCTAACAAAAATTCTTTTCACAAATTCTAACGTTTTTAACATCCAAGAACGTGTCTCGGGCCGACACATATCGCACCTTCGGTGGAACAAGGGCTCAACTCCACTTTTTGTAATTTTACAGGAGAGCCATTTTAAAGTTTTTTTTTACATTCCGAGTCGTATTATTCGTCTTTGTACTGCTTCAAAGTGTTTGTTCTTTGCATGAAATACGACCTATTTATTTGTGAATATGGCCATGTACTTTGCAAGTGCCAAATATTTTTTGTTAATTGCTATTAATATTTTTTTCAAAATAAGGTGTACATTTATGCCTTTGTTCCACCAACATTTAAATCGTTTTGTAATTATGACCATATTTATCGTTCGTGTTTTAAAGATTTTGAAAAATAGAAACTAGTTTATTTGTTGCAGAAAATGTTTTATTTTATAATTAAACATCTTTTTTAGGAACTTCTGTTGAAAAATCTTAAAAAACTCTAGCGAAACTCTTTGGAATTTGCCTTTAAAATTAGCGTCAATATTAACGTTATAAAATCTTTGTCCATAGTAATCAGTCCGTTTTTACTTTACTCTTACAAATCAAACTCACTTACTAACTCCACTTGAACAAATCAAAACTAACAAACATAAAACTACAAACAATCTTCATAGCTGCGGACCGACGCGAAGCTCATTGAGTTGAAAGAAGCTCTCAGCAGGTTGAGCTGGGATATTATAGGCTTATCTGAAGTCCGAAGAGAGGGAGAGGACTCGATGTCTCAAGTCTGGCAACCTGCTGTACTATCGGGAGGGCGACCAACAGTCCCAGGGTGGTGCCAGGTTCCTCGTCCGCAAGGCTCTCGTCAACAACATCGACGTCGTCAGGAGAGTGTCGAGCAGGGTGGCGTACCTTATACTCAGAATATCCAAGTGGTATTTGCTAAAGGTCATACAGGTTTACGCACCGACCTGGACACATCCATATGACGAAGTGGAAGCTATGTATTATATGAGGAAATCTCTACAGCCATACATAGCTCTACATGCCACTACACTGCTGTGATGGGGGACTTCAATGCGAAGCTAAGCAGACGATGCGGTGATGAGTTGTGAGTGGAGCAATTTGGATACGAGCAACGGAACTTCCGGGACTGGCTACTGACTGACTTCATGGAGAAGGAGGGACTCTTTATAATGAACTCCTTCTTCAGGAAGCCGGAACGGTGCAAATGGACCTGGTTGAGTCCCAACGGCACCGTCAGGAACGAGATAGACTTTATCATGTCGACGAACAAGCACATATTTAGTGATGTCTCAGTGATCAATGCTGTGAAAACAGGAAGTGATCACCGACTTGTCCGAGGCACATTGAATATCGATGTCAAGTTTGAGAGGGGTCGGCTGATAGGGTCTGCGCTCCGACCTGCGCCTGCTCAGATTCAAAACCCCGAGAGCTTTCAACTCGAACTCCAAAATCGCTTTGGCCTGTCGCTTGGCCGACTGCGTAAACATGGACGAGCTCAACGACGGGCTGGTGGAAATTGCCCGTGCGGTGGGGTCTAAGTTCTTCAAGACCCGCTGCAAAAAAAAGAACCAACGCAGGACCGATCGTCGTCGAAAGTATTAGGGGAGGCTTATGCTCAGCAGTGGGCGTCCATGAGCTGATATGATGATGATGATGATGATTTTTCTATTCTAGTGGTCTTCAATGAAGGTGGCTTGGATGCTATCAATTTGAGGCACATGCATTTTTTCGATATTCTGAATGTCTTTGTCATCATTTAACATCATCAAAACTTTTCGACTTCGGGATCCCATTTTTCCCTGAAAATTTAACTGTATAACTTAGAATAAAGCTTCAGAATTTAAAAAGCAACACCATTTTAAAATTAAAAAAAAAAATATTTGTCACAGTGTAATCAACTACTCAGAGTTAGAAAGGAATTTGGTATGAGAAAGTATGAATTGTTTTTATGCCTATTTTATAAAACATGTATTGTGGAATAACAACACCACATTTGTTCATAACACTATAAAATAATAAAAATGTAGGAAGTACAAAGTCACAAATGTTGCAATGGCTTTGTCTTTCCAAGCATTTGCTCACGAAAAAGGCATAAGTGTGCTAAATATGACTTTGTCTCTCCAGGAATATCAAATATCAAAGGCATATTTACCTTCGCGGCTTTGGCGCTCCAAGATAAAAACATTGCGCGCGGGGGCAACGGCGCAACTGACCAATGAGACGATGTCGCGCCAAAACGCCCACCAATTCGATCCAAAATGACAAAGACACTATTGCCATGTAGCGACTTTTAAAGTGAATCTAATGGGAGTCTTTGTCCCACTAGATACTAGAGTGTTTTTTGGGCATTTCTGCATATTTAACTCATTTTACGATTTTTTGTAAGATACGCCCTTGTTCCACCGAAGGTGCGATATATTAAAAGAAGTGGCGAATGCTGTCGCGATCCCAACTCGCCCCACCCAGGCGGACGACTGCTCACACGTGGTAGCGTTTTTAGTAAGTAGAAGTCTGACATAACCCTCTGGCACCGACGCGCCGGAAGGTATCCAATAATAGTAATGGATTTTCCCCACGAAAAAAAAAGGAATGGTTACCATAAATATCGTTGATAAAGAGTTCCTAAATTTTTGTAATAATTATAATGATTATGCTAACTTTAGCCACTCTTTGTAAATATCAATTTCAACGAGAGTGAAGCTGCAGGCAACTGCTAGTACTTACATAGGTTTCCTTCCGATCATCACTAGAAACGCATCGACTATGTAAGCCGGGATCCAGTGTAGAACTAAGTTCAACAAGCGGTAGAAAAATGCAGACGGCGTAAGGATGAAGAGATAAGGATATATAGGTTTGGTCGACGGAACTTCTAAGTCGTACGCTCCGGTGTATTTGATGAATAACTCTGTAATAAGTAGTATAATGTAAGTTTTATAAAGGACAAAAATAGTACATAGTATTTCCTTTCACACATATGTAGGTGTAACATATTTAACTTCCGAGATAAATATGTATCCCAAATTCTATTTGACGACCCGTTGGCGCAGCAGTCACAGCGCTGCGCTTGCGGTTGCGGGTTAGATCCGCGCTCGCAACAAACATTCGTATAGGACTACAGGTCATACAGACGTTTAAGGCGTATTATGTATTTCTACAAATATTTGGTTTTGGTTTATGATTGTATTTCTTTTTCTGGTCTTCACATCCAAACTTCGAAGAAGGTAAATTTTTCTGTCCCGGTTGTTATCAGAAATCCCAATAGCGATTGTTACTCACGGTAGAGAAACTGCCTACATCCTTAGTGCAACAGCGTGGTGGATTAAGCTGTGGGATGTTACCTTTTTTTTGAAATCGCAGGGTAACCCATTTACGGGTGATATCCCGGATGCCCAGGTTGGCATTTTTAGACCGTATGTCGGCTTCAGCACTTGGGGGTTCACTACCGACCAAAACCCCTGCGGGAGCCTTCAGCCGCTTTAATTGAAGGGTCCCGGATCTGCAGACAACAGGATCCCTCCAGCGACCGGCTGGCCTCGGCGAAAAGGCCAGACTTCTCCTCCATGGGGACTGTCCGGCTCACCTCTGAACAATCCCGACGACACCATGTCTAGCAGGACCGGGTTCCTATCCCGGCCCGACACGGACACAAGGGTGTTACTGGAAGCGCATTAAGTAGCGCCTCCTACGCACCCCCGTTCGTCGCCTGCGGACGGAGACCTCGTCGGCGGCCCCCTCTCTCATCCGCTCGTCGTTCTCCTTCTGGGACATTACTGTCTCGCAGAAGGAGACTATCGCCTTCCAGGACTTGTCGTCGCCGAGCATCGCGGTGATAACGCTCGGCAGTGACAAGTCCCCTCCGAGGATTGTCGTCAGATCGCGACGTCATCCGCCAGCGCCGCCCATCTCGGGCACACCTCGAGGGTGTGCTGGGCCGAGTCCACCGCCGCGCCACAATCGTGACATCCAGTCGTCGGCTCCCTTTGGGCCGTCCGACACAAGTATTCACCAAAGCAGCCGTGTCCGGTGAGAACTTGCGTCAGACGGAAGGTGAGGGGTTTGCGCTTACGGCGCATCCACCGCTCAAGGACCGGGCGCAAGGCAGCCGTTACGCGTGTGCCATACGGCTGCTCCGCCAGGTCCTCCCCCCACCTCCGCATTAGCGCTTCTTGCCCCACCCGGCGTACCCGTAGGATCCCGTCCAACGTGGGGTTCTCACCTGTTACCTGATTCAGTTTAGTGCAATCTGATATCTTACCATATGTGATGGGTTTTTCTACAGATGATACACAGTTATACACAACTGGCAGTAGATCCATTGGAGCTTCTTTGTGATTACCAAGATAGGTCTTGGCGGTCTTCCAAGAGACAGCAAGGCAGCTGTTCACTACGAAGTCACCTGGGACCATATCACTTACTGTCTTTGGGTTGTAGTTCAGAACACGGAGAAGACGAACAGCCACGCCAACAATCAACTAGACAATAAAATGATTTTGTAAATTAGTTCCTATTGTTGTTTTTGTTTACTTTATTACACAGTTTTATAACAATCTATTAAAATTAGGTGAAATTAATGCTACATAGCAGTAACTGGAAGATAATCATAAGTGTTTAAAGGCAATACGTTAATTTTTAAATAAAATTGTAAATTTATAATTGTATTCGCTTGCAAACGAAAAAAAAAAAACTATTTTAGTTACATGGTCCATTAATCAATACGATAGTTACGTCGTCCAATTGAAACAATAGTCACGTAAAAACGCGTTATAAAAAATTACTCAAAAAGTTATCATGAGATCTCAATAAATTTTGAACCACAAGGCAAGCATTAGCTTTTGAATATAAAAAGAATCATAAAAATCGATACACCCAGTAAAGAGTTATGAGGTATAACACAACGTAGGTCAACGAAAAAATTTGTCAAGTAAATACCTATATCAGCCCACTTATTATCAGCGATAAATCAAAAATGATACTTATAACTAGCTGTGCCCGCGACTTCGTCCGCGTGGGATTTAACAAAATATTTATTGTTTAGTTCTTAGAGTTATAAAATAAACAAATTCCTAAAATAAAAGTAGCCTAAATTATTTCTTACTATATCAGCTATCTGTCCGTGAAAGTGCCGTCAGAATCGGCCCAGTCGTTTCAGAGATTAGCCGGAACAAACAGACAGACAGACAAAAATTATAAAAAAATGTCATTTTGGTATATATACCGTGTATACATCCATATGCATTTAGTAAAAAGCGGTTATTTTGATATTAAAAACAGACACTCCAATTTTATTTATTTGTATAGATGAGTAAACTGCTACTGCCGTAATAATACAGCTCCTGCGTTATAGTAGATGTGTCCATAGTGTCCATGTAACATAATCCTTCGACAGTCTCCGAAGTAGTTTTACCGGATTCCGATAGATGGCGTTGTGACAAAGTACTAGGTGATAATTTGCAATTGAAGTTGGTTTCTTTTTTCGTTTTGCGAGCAAATACAATTATCATAATGTAACAACTAAACTAAAGTATCAACCTTTTAAAAATTTAACTTAAAAGTGAATATATTATTTTACTTACGCTAGTTGGTCCGTTTACGTTATCTGTCCATCCAGGTACGGGCTCTTTACTGGTTGATACAACTGTAAGAAAACAATGTATAATGAATGATAAATGAACGCCTGAAACTAGGCCCTAGGAAGAGTCAGTAGTAAGTTCGGCAACGCACTTGCGATGCTACCGGTGTTATAGGTGTCAGGTATACTAGATTCATAAAGAAGTTGATCGTATATATTAATATACTTGTATACCAACCTATAATAAAAGCTATCAGGGTCAGATATATCCTTGTTTTTATATGCAGTCTCAGGAGTGCAAAATCTATAATATAAAAATGAGTCGCTGAATGTGTTGCTAAGCGCAAAACTCGAGAACGGTTGGACCGATTTCGCTAATTCTTTTTTTAAAATATTCCTTGAAGTACGAGGATGGTTCTTACGGAGAGAAAAATTCTAAAAAAAAAAAATAATAAAATTAAAGAATCGACTGTTAGGCGATACGAAGTTCGACGGGTCAGCTAGTATATTATAAAACGCATGCAAGGATAAGCTAAAATGCATCACCTACAAAAAAGTTCACTGTCACATACTAAGAGCACGCGGATGTTGCATTACTAAAAAAAAGTACAAAAACATGTGTACGAGTTACCGGACGACTGCCTACATTTACAGGCAAAGAGGGTGATTACCGCAAATGTGATGAATGTGAAATAATGAATGTAATATCGTGACAAGCAGAAGTCTGCAATTTTGTTGTATAGGTCGAGATTTGATGAATCAATTTATAGGTAATAAATTTTATCTTTGTACGTTCAACTTCAAATATTAAACGCGTTTCTCTCGAAACAGCTTTATCAAATCGGTGGCCGCGATATCTCAAAACCTAGTGAATTGATTTTTTTTTTAAATTTGTATACGTTTTCTTTGTCAGCAGTCAAAGCAGTCCTTTATTTTTTCGATGCGTAATTTTTTTAATGTTAGGAATATTTTGGTATGTTTTTTCACTGAAATTCAGACACGTTCGATCGAAAATTTTTTTCATAAATAAATATTTTAAAAAATCCTTCTCTCAAGGACTAGAAAATACTATACAAAAACGTAATTCATTTAGTTTAGATGACGGATGTACAAACTACAGTGGTCTCTGAAAAGTGCCACGCCACGAAATGTATTATCTTATACTATTAAACGAGCAATTCTTGTATATATATTATATATATATACTAGCTGACTGGGCAAACGTTATGTTGACCCGACTTCTCAATAATATTCGTGCCAAATTTGAAGTAAATCCATGCAGTACTTTTTGAGTTTATCCCGGACATACATACAGACAAACAGACAAAAATTCTAAAAACTATATTTTTGGCTTCGGTATCGATTGTAGATCACACCCCAAGTATTCTTTTAAAAAAATATTCATTGTACAGTTTTGACTTTCTACCATTTTATTATATGTAAAATAGATTAACTTTTTACACTAAATATTTATTTCATATTATTTTTTCTTATTTAAACATAAAGTAAACAATTTTGTAGTCATTCACTTAATAATCATATGGACCGGGAAAACTACAACATAAAAAAATTCCCAGCAGTGTAATACAATTACTCTTCTTTTCAATATATTGCTTGTTGTAAATTACATTTTTATCATATAATTAGCTGACTCGGCAAACGTTGTCTTGCCGCGAAACGCTATTTAAAAATAGGGGTTGGTGGTAGAAGGATGAAAATTTAGGGCTGTATGTATTTTTGAACGCAAAATCATAATAAAATAAAAAATAAATTGTCTAAAAATTAAAAAAAAATATTTGGGGTGGACTACCCTTAACATTTAGGGGGATGAAAAATAGATGTTGTTCGATTCTCAGACCTACCCAATATGCACACAAAATTCCATGAGAATCGGTCAAGCCGTTTCGGAGGAGTTTAACTACAAACACCGCGACACGAGAATTTTATATATTAGATATAATCTGAATCTCGGAAACGGCTCCAACGATTTTCATGAAAAGTTTGCAGGGGATTTCGGGGAAGATAAGTAAATCTAGCTAAAATTCATCTTTAGAAAATGTCGTTTTATTCTAGTTTTTAGACAATGAAAAAATGGCTAAAATATCGTTAGAATACGACGGTAAATTTCGCTATTGTCGATAAAGTTGTAATAACTCAGGTGGTAAATCGGCCGGTCGCGATCGACCGCAAAGATAACGGTTCAAATTCTCAAATTACCAGATCAATTATTATTTTTTGTTTTTTTTCTAATTGCATTTGCAATTTCTCATTTAAATAGCCAGTTCTTATTTTTTATTATTATGTCGGTAAAATCGAAAAGTATTATTCATATTTTATCATTATTATTTTTTAATTGATTTTTATATTTATTAATATTTTTTATTACTGTCGGTAAAAAAAATAGTGATCATATTTTATAAATATGTAATTCGTATTTCAATATAATTTCCAAAAAACAGGATTTAATAAAAAATACCGAGCTAAGCTCGGTTACCCAGGTACTAACTCCTTATTAAAGAAATTGTTGAAATATAAAAATATATAATGTGTTTGAAAATAATTATATTCTTCAATTTTATAAACAAAAAAAAAAAAAAAAAAAAAAACTAGCTGTACCCTGCGCACGTTGCTACGTTTTTATTTTGTTTTTATTTTTTTGGTCGTACCGACTCAGAAACCTTTGTTGGTTCATGCACAACACTGCTGAAGATCATGACATGATCAAATGCATAGTTTACGAATATATACAGGTCATACATACAAACATTCATTTTTATATACATAGACAAGCTATATATATCGAATATATATATATATATATATATATATATATATATATATATATATATATATATATATATATATTGCACAACATGCTTTTTTTTCTATTAACTAGGTATAACATCTTAATTTTAAATAACTAGTACTGCTAACTAATCTATACAAGTATAAAGTTATTACCTATAGACGGTCTAAACAAAGCGACCGGAAGACCCTTTGAATATGTTCGGACTATGTCTTCAGCTGCCGCCTTTGTATACACGTAAGTGTTTGGATAGTCACCCAGTAATCTGTAATCAAGTTTTATTTGTTAGCAATAACTTCTGTATCAATCAATTCAAGAATATAGCCATCCCCTCTCTTCCCGTGGGTGTCATAAGAGGCGACTAAGGGATAACACAGTTTCACTACCACCTTGGAACTTATAAAGCCTACCGATGGCGAAATAACCATCCAACTGCTGGCTTTGAAATACATAGGCCGAAGATGGGCAGCAGCGTCTTCGGTGCGACACAGTCAGCCCTGCGGTCACCAACTCGCCTGCCCAGCTATCCATATCCAATCTAGTAAATTGAAAATGTCTTACCCTGGAGTTATGGCGTTTAATAATTTCTCATCCATGTATTCAGCAATGTCAATCAGCTTCTCTCCCGGTATAAGACTTTCGTAGAATACCTCGTCAATATCTTTTCTAGTGCAGTTACTGGAATTATAAGAATGATAATAAATACCTAATGTCTACCAACTAAATAACGTAACTGACTGTTAAGATTATTCGGTTTGTTGATCTTGTTGCTATTAGTAGGAAGAAGACTTTAAAGCTTAATATTTTACGTTTTTACTATGTGTTGATAGAAGAGTGTTAAAGTGGGTATATAACTCAGAATTTCCCTAAAACTTTCCCCATACGACTCTGAAATGACCTAAATCTATTTTTAACAAACAAAATTATTTACGATCGCAGGAACAATTGTTTAACTCAAGTGGATGCTCCTTGTGTTTAGTACATTTAATAAGCTTTAAGCAGCACTAAATCGGTTTGTGCGTCGCCTCATCTTACTTACAACTTCCAACTTGTATTACCAAATGTAAGACACCTACTGTAACAGGACCTTACAGACACCGATAAATCTTACTGGGTAAAATACACTCATGATACTGTTGTAAAATTTACCTGTAAGCGGTTGATATGTGAACGTGTGCGCGCAATTTCTTGCAAGCTCGTGCAAGATTCAATATTTCTCGCGCTCCGCGCACGTTGATCTTGACTGCTGTTTTTAAGCTTTCGTCGAATCTCACAGTCGCTGCGCCGTGGAATATAAAATTTACCTGTGATTCATTTACGATATGTTTTTTAATGAGAATTGAACTGGAGTTAACTTTATCCTACTACTAGCTGCGCCTACGGATCTCGTGAGAAGTAAGGGATAAGAAATAGCTTATGAATAATTCTTGATCGCTAGCTATCATACCAAGTTTCATTCCAGTTGGTTAAGTAATTTTTGCGTGAAAAAGTACCAAGTCCATCCATCCTCATTCGCTTTAGCCTGTAATATCCCACTACTGGGTATAGGCTTCCTTCCCCATGTAGGATAAGGATCAGAGCTTAATCCACCACGCTGCTCCAATGTGGGTTGGTGGATATATTCCCTACTATGAGTAACCGACGGCTTAACGTGCTTTCCGACGCACGGTGGGGAGACCCACAAGGACTGCATAAACACCCAGACTACGGCAAACACCTGTATGGCCAATACAAATGTTTGTCATGTGCGGGGATCGAACCCGCAACCGCCAGCGCAACAGGTACAATCCATGACTGTAACCGTTGCCCCAACGCGGCGTCATCCATCCATTCTCATAAGCACTCGTATTTACAATATTAAGAGGACTTCTATAGAAATAGAGATAACATTTTTGATTATGTGTGTCGTACAAAGTTTTATTATAGTCAGATCAATATTTTTGCATGAAAGTACTTATTAAGCATCCAACCATCCCCACAAAGTTTAGAAGTTTATAATATTAGTAGGATTGAGCAGACGCATCTTTTATATAGGTCAAGTGCTAATGGGCTACTTTGCTTAGCGAGTAACGGAAACTTTTAATTTTTTTAAATAATCTTTTGCTTGGACTGTATTGTGAGTATGCCAAAATATTTAGAAAAAAATCTGAACTTGTTACGAAACGCTCTATGTCGGGATTTGCTGACCGGAGTTTTCTTCGAAACATTCCCACGTCTCGCATCGGTAGCCGGAGGTTGTTACAAAACTTTCCCACCGTGGCATCGCACCTGAGCATCGCACCTGGGCACCGTGTGTGGCGACCCAACACGAAGAAACCAAAACAACCCGATGCTCCGACTGAGCGATCTTTAATTTTAAGTCACTCTTGTTTCTAACATTGAACAACTGTCACGTGTAATTAATTAATTATAATTTAGTAGTAATAAATTTAATTTTAAATAAATCTTTGCTTTTTTTTGCAACCTTCGGCTGTCGCTTTTATAATTGGCGCAGTCGGTAGGATCGCTGTAAAGTAGAGTCAGTGAATCGATCACGTTCTAACGGCGGTCCAGAATCTACGGAAGCTGCAGTCCGGAGGAGATCAAGAAATCGATCTACGCAAAGAAACCAAAGATGCATATGTGAGTACCTAGATCTTACTAGAGTTGCTCTCCTTTCTTATTCCTAGTGTTTCCACAATTACTTACCAAGATTTTCCATTCACGGCAATCTCGGTCACCTAGGTTAAAAAATACGAATAGGTTTTTAGTATTAGATTTGCATAGAGGTTTAGATACGATCATGGAGTCGCAAACACCCGAAAATATTCACAGTGCTAGAGTGTCCGACACCCACGTAGAACAAATCTATGAGGTTCTCAGACTCATTCCCGACTTCGACGGGAATTCCGCCGTGCTTACGCGATTTATTAATCTTTGCGATGCAATAGTAGCGCAGTATATGAAAGCTGAACCCGGATACGAGCTCGGTAATATAGCTATAATTAACGGTATTTTAAATAAAATAATAGGCCCCGCGGCCCGTACAATAAACTCCAATGGAGTTCCGGTAAACTGGTCAGGAATACGAAGTGCTCTTGTGAATAATTTTGCAGACCAGCGCGATGAGGCTTCGCTTTATAACGACCTGTCACTTCTTACACAAGGTTCAGCAACACCTCAAGAATTTTACGAACAATGCCAAAGTCTTTTTAGTGTTATAATGACTTACGTTAGCTTATACGAAACCATACATACTACTATTGAAGCAAAACGAACCTTGTATAAAAAGTTAACCCTTAGATCGTACCTTCGCGGTCTCCGCGACCCTCTAGGAGCTCGTATAAGATGTATGCGACCTGAAACTATCGAAGATGCCCTTGAATACGTCAACGACGAGATGAATACGTTGTATTTACAGCAGCGCAACGATCACCTTCCTGAGAGAAAGTTGCAGTCTACGTCTTCATTTAATCATCAACCAAAATTTTCTAATAGCTTTCTACCGCAAATGCCTATAGCACCCCCGCGCACTTTCGGTTTTAATCCTTCAAAGCCTTTTAGTATGCCCGGTCCGTCAAGGCAATTTAATACCCCCGCTGGACCCTCTCGAACTTTTAACGTACAACAGCCACCGAGGCCAATGCCGAGTTGGAAGCCCCAACCGCCTCATTTCAGTGGTCCTACGCGCACTCAACAAATTTTCGCTGCACCCCCGCCTAACTATAGACCACAAAGTAACGTATTTAGATTACCACCTAAAAATCCAGGGTATAACTATAATAACGCGAACACCAAGGCTACTCCTATGAGTGGCGTTAGCCACTACGTATCTAAGCCGTTCCCCTCACAGACACCTTACAACTGGACTAGAAACGGAAATCCACCCCCATCTAACTATTTTAAGTCTCGCGAGGTAAATTTCAATGAATTTTACGATCAGGCTGAACAATACCAACCTTACTATGACTGCTACGACTATTATCAATACGAACCAGACTTTTATGATCAACCTGAATTTACCGACAGTTCTTACTATCCTTGCTACCCCGAAGAGCTACCCCCGCAAGACGAACCTAATGACGAAAACGCTACAAACAATAATGAGGATTTTCAGATTATTACAAAATCAGAAAAACCAAAATAGAAATTAATCTACATACGCAACGTCAATTACCCTACATTCAAATAGCTAATCCACCCCTTAAATTTCTTATCGATACCGGTGCCAACCAGTCTTTTATTAGTCCGCTAGCCGTAGAAAAGTATTTTTCTCATTTACCGTGCAACTACGATCCTTTCGAAGTAACTAATATTCATGCCACTACGCGAAATGATTATTCAATAACTGTACCTTGTTTTACGGAATTTAACGAAAGCAACGATATTACTTTATTCATTTATAAATTCCATGATTATTTTGACGGATTAATTGGTTATGATTTATTAGAGAAATTAGAATCTAGTATTGATTTAAAAAATAAAATGCTCGTTACAAGACAGTCTAAAATTCCGTTACTCATGTACGACTCACGTAATTGTAATCTATACGAGGAAATAATACCCGCAAACTCGTCTAAGCTAATTAGAATACCGGTAAATTTTCAAGATGGTGATGCGTATATTCCGGAGCAAATTATTTCTAATTGTCATATTAATTATTGTGTAACCACGGTTACTAATAATCGTTGCTTTGTAGAAGTTAGTAACCCGACTAAACATGACGTAATTTTTTCAATGGACAAGCCCGTCAGTGCGGAAATATTTAATATCAAGTGCACGCGCACCGAACAATCACGCGATCGCGTATCGGAAGTTTTATCTCGCCTTCGTACCGACCATTTAAATCCTGAAGAACGCGTAAATTTAGAGTCCCTTTGCGCTCGTTATGCAGATGTTTTCTATATCGAGGGTGAACCCTTGACTTTCACTAACAAAATTAAACATAGTATACGTACAACCGATGAGGTTCCGGTTTACACTAAATCTTATCGATATCCATTCATTCATAGACAAGAGGTACAAGATCAAATAACTAAGATGCTAGATCAGGGTATAATACGACCGTCACAATCAGCTTGGAGCTCACCTATCTGGGTGGTTCCTAAGAAGGCCGATGCGTCGGGAAAAACTAAATGGCGCATAGTCGTAGACTTTAGAAAAATCAACGAAAAAACCATTGACGATAAATACCCTATTCCTAATATATCCGATGTCCTTGATAAGCTTGGTAACTGTCATTACTTTACCACTTTAGATCTTGCTAGCGGCTTTTACCAAGTCGAGATGAACCCTGACGACATTCCGAAAACGGCATTTAACGTAGAACATGGGCATTTTGAATTTTTAAGAATGCCTATGGGACTTAAAAATTCTCCGTCCACATTCCAACGAGTTATGGATAATGTCCTTAGAGATCTCCAAAACGTAATATGTCTTGTTTATCTTGACGATATCATAGTATTTAGCGTTTCATTGCAAGAGCATATGGTGAATTTGGAAAAGGTTTTTAAAAGGTTACGAGAATCTAACTTCAAGATTCAATTAGATAAGTCGGAATTTTTAAAACTAGAAACTGCATATTTAGGCCATATAATCAGTAAAGATGGAATTAAACCAAACCCTGACAAGATCGCGGCTATCAAAAAGTTTCCCTTGCCAAAAACAGCCACTGAAATAAAACGATTTCTAGGATTATTAGGCTATTATAGAAAATTTATTCCTGATTTCGCCAAAATAACAAAGCCTATGACTCAATGCTTAAAGAAAGGCTCAAAGATAACACCTAATGATATAAATTATGTAGACTGTTTCGAGACTTGTAAAAAACTCTTGACAAATGACCCTATATTGCAATACCCCGACTTTGACAAAGACTTCATACTGACTACAGATGCCTCGAATTTTGCGATTGGTGCTGTACTTTCCCAGGGCACTATAGGCAGTGATAAGCCAATCGCCTACGCGTCACGTACCTTAAACTCTAGTGAAATTAACTACAGTACCATTGAGAAAGAACTTTTAGCAATAGTATGGGCTACGAAATATTTTCGGCCTTACTTATTCGGAAGAAAATTTAAGATAGTTACAGATCATAAGCCATTGCAATGGGTTATGAATTTAAAAGAACCAAATTCTAGATTAACGCGTTGGAGGCTAAAATTAAGCGAATATAATTTCACTACAGTTTATAAGCAAGGCAAGTATAACGTTAACGCCGATGCTTTATCCCGTATCGAAATTAACAACGAAGATACCAGTTCTATTATGGTTAATCCTTCCGAGAGACCACCATCATTAAGTGGATCTAGTACAGCAACAGCCCACACTAGTAATGAAAACCCAATACTCGAGATCCCCATCTCAGACGACCCACTGAATAAATTTAATAGACAGATATGTTTTATTTTAGTAGGAGACATTAAAAAGCGACCGACGGTGACAAAACCTTTTGAGACACACACAAAAACGACTATTCAACTATCAGAGTCAAACCTTGAGGAAGATGTTGTCAATGCCATTAAGGAATATGTAAACCCGAAAGTCCAGACTGGTTTGATCATTCATCCTCCTTTAGCTATGTATAAAATAATTCCTATCATTCAAAGTAAATTCAAAAGCTCCGCTATGAAATTAGTATTAACTAAAGTTGAATTAGAAAATATCAAAGATTATTTAAACCAACAAGAAATCATACAAAAATATCACGAAGGTAAAACTAACCATCGTGGCATTAATGAATGTTTCTTAGCTCTATCGTCCAAGTTCTACTGGCCTAAGATGAAAGAACATATTACAAAATATATTAATGAATGCAATGTCTGCGGATGTGCAAAATACGATCGTCACCCTATTAAGCAAAGATTTTCCATAGTACCCCCTCCTAGTAAACCATTCGAGATACTTCATCTCGATCTCTTTACTGTTCAAAATGAAAAATACCTTTCTCTAGTTGATGCTTTTTCGAAATATGCTCAAGCGTACTATCTTAGAGATAGCACAGCCTTAAGTGTAGTTCAGTCGTTACTTAAGTTTTGTACCCATCATGGCGTCCCCTTAACAATAGTTACGGATCAAGGTCCAGAATTCTCAAACCAGCTATTTTCCGAATTCACACGTCTCCATAAAATCCAGCATCACAAAATTCTTGCTCACACTCCGAATGATAATGGAATAGTAGAAAGATTACACTCAACCATTCTGGAGCATCTTAGGATTCTGAAAATTGAGAAAACTAATGAACCGATTATAAATCTAATGCCCTACGCAATACTTGCATACAATAGCTCCATTCACAGCTTCACTAAATGTAGACCTATAGACTTAGTAACAGGACATTTTGACCCACGTGACCCACTAGACATCGACTTGACAGAACACCTCCTACAACAATACTTGTTAGAACATAGAAAACGAATGACTAATGTATACGAAATAATTAATGAAACAGCCTTACATAATAGGACCGAATTAACTGAGAATAGAAAAAAAGACCGCGAGCCTGAAAAAGAGTATCACCCCGACCAACAAGTTTTTATTCGAAACCCATTAGCTAACCGACAAAAACTGGCACCACGCTATACTCAGGACACTGTTCTTGCCGACCTTCCCATCCATATTTTTACTAAAAAGAAACGTGGCGCCGTCGCTAAATCTCGCCTGAAAAGAAGTCCTAAAGACTCGAAATTGTTACAGGACACTATTTCTACCGATCCTGCTTCAACTGACCAAAGGACAAGACATAACGATTGACTCCTTGGACGACGGACCTGGAATCCTTCCTTTTAGATTAGGATCCACGAAAATCGTAGCTCATTATCACTCCTTCTTAAACAATATTGATCTGAATAATATTTCCATACAAATTAAGTTAGTTAAAATTCAATTACTTGAAATTAGGCCTCAATTAAATAATATAACGCAATCTTTATATGATCCACATATTGATCATTTACACACTAAATTAAATGAGATATACGAGCAATTATTAAGCTTTAAGCCAAATCGTAATAAAAGAGGTCTCATCGATGGACTCGGATCTGTAATTAAATCGATTTCCGGCAATCTCGATTATACTGACGCTATTAAATATAATAATGCAATTAAAGTACTACAAAATAACGAACAAAAATTAGAATCTGAAATCAATAACCATATAACACTTGATAAGGATTGGATCCTTCATAGTTCCAAGGCAATTGATAATTTAGCGAAAAATCAAGAGAAAATAAATTTGGTTCTTAAGGACATTATGACTAAATATACGAATAGGGACAACAACTCAATTAAATACGCTCATTTGGCGCAACATCTTATTATTTTAGGAGATAACGTCGATGATTTATCTCAAGAATTATATAGGTTAGAAAATATATTAGCTTTTATTCGTACATCGGGTACGCCACATTCCGTATTGAATGTTAGAGAAGTAAAAAGTATATTAAGTAAGTTGAAGGCCTTGTATCCTAAAGATGAGGTCATTAACGTAGATTTTAGAGATTTCTATGATATAATTAAATTAGGTTATTTTTACGCAGATAATCAGATAATTATAGTTATTAAGGTGCCGATTACCTACCCATCCAATTTTGATCTATACAAATTAGCTATTATCCCTAATAAAAATAATAAAGTCCTTGTATCACCCTTACCTTACATAGCAACTTCTGGAACAGATTATATGTACATGGAGGCTGAATGCCCGAAGGTAAACTCATGGTTTCTCTGTGAAGCACAATCAAAGTATAAAATCAAAAGTGATCCCGACTGTATCCAGCATCTGATCAACAAACAGCAACTGCACGAATTCTGCAATCCAACTTCAGTATCATTGAAGAAAGAAGCCCTTGAACAACTAGACGACAAACACTATACACTATGTTTCCCGAAGCCAACCAAAGTCAAAATAACCTGCGGCCAAGAATTGTACAGGACGCTACAAGGAAGTTACTTAGCTACCATCCCATTTAACTGTTATCTAAGAACACCAGAATTTACTATAGCTAACACTAACGAGCACATCGAAGGACATCCTGTGAAGATCATGGAAATGCCTCAGTATAAAGAGCCGAAGAATCAAGAATACCCACGTTTCATCTTAAACTCCGTTGATCTGAAAAATCTTCATGCAATCCACACGAAGATCTCCACACAGACTCCAATTCATCTGGAACAAGCCATTGACCCATCACTATATCATACTACGATTCCAGTCTACATAATACTACTATTGAGTATCGTAGCACTCTTCGCCGTCGTAGCAAGCCGACGACTACGAATACGAAATGTCAATACCAGAAGTAATTCCAAAAGAAGTAAGGGTAATGTTCCTGATGCAGCATATGCGATGTCGGACCTAAGATCCGTAGACCAACGAGTAGTAAAAGTGGATCCTAGAACCATCTCAGCGACCATCTCAACCGAAGGTTTTCAATAGTCACTGAACTACGGGGGGAGGTGTTACGAAACGCTCTATGTCGGGATTTGCTGACCGGAGTTTTCTTCGAAACATTCCCACGTCTCGCATCGGTAGCCGGAGGTTGTTACAAAACTTTCCCACCGTGGCATCGCACCTGAGCATCGCACCTGGGCACCGTGTGTGGCGACCCAACACGAAGAAACCAAAACAACCCGATGCTCCGACTGAGCGATCTTTAATTTTAAGTCACTCTTGTTTCTAACATTGAACAACTGTCACGTGTAATTAATTAATTATAATTTAGTAGTAATAAATTTAATTTTAAATAAATCTTTGCTTTTTTTTGCAACCTTCGGCTGTCGCTTTTATAATTAACTCTCTTCAATTGCAAGTTTAGGTTTTATTTATTTTTTAACCGACTTCCAAAAAAGGAGGAGGTTCTCAATTCGACTGTGTTTTTTTTATGCATGTTACATCAGAACTTTAGACCGGGTGGACCGATTTCGACAATTTTTTTTTAATCGAAAGTTGGTGTGTCAATTGGTCCCATTTAAATTTATTTGAGATCTAACAACTACTTTTCGAGTTATATCTAATAACGCGTTTTTAGTTGACGCTTTTTTCGTCGACCTACGTTGTATTACTCGTCGATGAAATTGAAGTAGGTTTTTTTTCGTTTGTGACCAAACACAATTATTCTTATATTATTATTATTATATATGTCTTTTGTATCACTAATTTTGAATGTATATATTGCAAAATAAGTAAATAACTTTTTTATTATATTTAACCTTTTGCTCAGTTTTTTTTTTTTCACTTTATCACTCTTGCGCTTATGAGTCCCGCGGTAACATCATCTCTCGCCACCATGGGTAGACCGGTAGAGATATATAATAAAAAAAAAACAAAAGAATTTTACTTTAAAAAAATATTGGGAGTTTTATCTGTTGTGCTTTTACACATATGAACAATACAATATTTGTAGGCATTTTTTAAAGTTCTGCCATCAGTAATATATTTATTACTCGAACGGCGTAAGCAACTACACAACAATACATTCGGACGTACTCGGCGAATACGTGCTGCGTCGTCTAGGTCGAATGACGTCAGACGCTGGAGCGCCGCGTGTAACATATTTTTTTTGTAAGCGCAACTTTAAGGTCCCACAACTTTTTCATTTCTTGAGCTATTTTATCGATTCTTTCGCGTCTTTGTTTTATTTTATTTATTTATTTATTTATTACTTCTTGCATACATACAAACAAACACTTTTACGTAGTAAGTTTAGTTAGTAGTTTTACTCCAATTTTTATAATTTATCCATAAAAAAATTAAAACATCTTCATTACGTTAATATTAATTAGGCACAATACACGAGTACTTTACCTCATTGATTAGTTTCGTCCTGTCTTCCTCGCTTATTCCAAGATTCAGTTCTACCATATCGCCTTCAATTACTCCTATCTTTTCGATGAAATCCGGCACTTCTTTACGAAGAGTATCGAATACCTGTTAACGGAATTGCTAAATATTAAAAAATATATAAATACGACTGGGTTTGCAAATAATCGTACGGACCACCTGATGGTAAGCGGTTACCGTATAGCGTAGCCTATAGACGCCTGAAACACCAGAAGCCTAGCAAACGCGTTGTCGACCTTACTCCCGATCCTCTCCAGGAGCTCTGCCACCTCACTCACCACAGGGACACAGCACTACTTGAGGGCAGTATTATTTAGCTGTGGTAAATATTTCATCCATCTAAAATAAAATAAAAATTGCGATTTAAAGGTTTTTGTACAAATAGTTTTCAATTAAGCTTACTTACGGCATCATCAAATTGTTCTTGCAGTCTCTTCAATATGCTTTTATTCTTCTTTGCTCTTGTTAAAAGATATATCTTCTTGATATCTGGACAGCATCTGAAAATAAAATTCAGTAATAACGTAATCGAACTTAACTGAAATGACCTACAAATACCCTTTAAAAAAATCATCATGGATACCCTCTGGCGCGGGGACGCTGGAGGGTATCCTGTATATTCTTTTATATCTATATCTATCTATATTCTATAATATATATAAAAGCGAAAGGTCACTCATCACGAAATCTCCGAAACTATAACACCTAGAAACTTGAAATTTGGCAGGTAGGCTCCTTATAGGACGTAGACATCCGCTAAGAGGATTTAACGAAACTCGACCCCTAAGGGGGTATATCTCTATATTATGTATTATTTTACAATATTCAAATTATTTGTGATAATTATTTTTGACTTTCTTTTTAATGTTAATTGGGACAATTTCTTTTAAAATTCGTAATTCTAATTTATATATTTTATCTTAGAGCCTTTTGTACGTTCTGCCATAACTAAATAAACTATAACTTACTATCGACTCAACCGGAGACTAAAATAAATGATGTTAAATTTTTGTCTGTTCGTCTGTCTTTGTTTATAAATAATACGCTTCAGCCTGTAATATCCCACTGCTGGGCATAGGCCTCTTTCCCCATGTAGGAGAAGGATCAGAGCTTAATCCACCACGCTGTTCCAATGCGGGTTGGCGGATATTTTCCCTACTATGAGTAACGATCGCTATCAAGTGTACATGATAACAACCGGGACCGACGGTTTAACGTGCTCTCCGAGGCACGTTGGGGAGACCACACTCAGATTATAAATAATAAGTCCGGGCTAATCTTCGGAAATAACTCTCATCGTCAGAGTCTTGGCTCCTTATTTCAAGATTACAGAATATTCGAAGTACAGTGTGCTGTGTAGCTACGATAGTCTAGAATATAGCCACCCCCTCTCTTCCCGTGGGTGTCGTAAGAGGCGACTAAGGGATAACAAAGTCCACTACTACCTCGGAACTATTGAAGCCGACCGGTGATGGGATAACCATCCTACAGCTGGCTTTTTAAACACACAGACTGAAAAGAGTAGCGTCTTCGGTGTGACAAAGCCAGACTTGCGGTCATCAACCCGCCTGCCCAGCGTCAAAATCAAAATTAAAAAACAGCTTTATTCAAATAGGCTCCAAAAGCACTTTCGAATTGTCATTTTACAAATTAAAACTTTAAAAATAAATTATTATTTTTGTAATAGTGAAGCTACCACCGATTCGGAATGTAGATTCTGCAGAGAAGAATCGGCAAGAAACTCCGCAGTTACTCTTTTGAAAAATAATATATAAACTGTGTTTTAGTACAAAATTAGTAACATGTTGCACAAAATACAGCGTCACTAAGTCAAGACAACTTTATCAACTATTTAATCCTCCACCGAATAATAAGCTTTATCTATTATTATTTTTTAAAAACTTTAAATTTATGTTTTTTTTTTCTTTTTTTTATGTCACTAGGTCGGCAAACAAGCGTACGGCTCACCTGATGGTAAGCGATTACCGTAGCTTATAGACGCCTGCAACACCAGAAGCATCGCAAGCGCGTTGCCGACCCAATCCCCAATCCCCCCCAGGAGCTCTGGTCACCTTACTTACCAACAGGAACACAATACTGCTTGAGAACAGTATTATTTTGCTGTGATCTTCTGTAAGGTCGAGGTACTACCCCAGTCGGGCTGCTCCATATTTTGAGCAGGAAATTACTGCTGTGCCCTACCATTCCAAAATTGTTTGTGGGAAACATATGTTGAGACAATTCCAAAATTGTTTGTGGGATTTTATTATACATGCGAATACTATAATACCCAGAAATTTCCAGAAAAGAGACGCTTAGTAGTTATTACGCGAATAACGTGGTAACTATGGTCAAAACCCTCAAACATACACATCTATACTGATATATAAAGCGAAAAGGGTTGTTAGTTTAAACTCGTTAACTTCAGGGACTGCTTATGCGAATTGAATAAAATATTTTTGTGTTAAATAGCCGATTTGCCGAGGACGGTTATAGGCAATTTTTTCACTCAAACATAATGCGATTGAAACCGCAGGACACAGCTAGTCTGTGTAACTTATTTTTATTTTCTCGCAATACCTTTAAACTTTTGTAAATCCATTAATTTTTTTTTAATGACGTAAATTGGTATTGTGTTTCAATAAAACCGTTGACATCATTTTTAATTATAACAATGTGCAGAACTATTTGCAATTCAATTTTATTTGTAAAACTAGCTGTACTACTGCTAGTGTGTGTCTTCGTCCGAGTAGAATTTAAGAAAAAAGTTATTATTTAATTCGCAGATGTATAAAATAAATAAAGTACTAAAGTAAAATTAGCCTAAGTTACTCCTTATTATTACTCCTTATATCAGCTATCTGCAAGTGAAAGTCCCGTGAAAAACGCTCCAGCCGTTTCAGAGATTAGCCGGAACAAACAGACAGACAGACATAGGTGGTAGGCTTCGGCCGTGGCTAGTGTGACCACCCATCGAGCAAAGACGCGCCGCCAAGTGACGCGTCTTGCGACACGACTTATCGTGCCGTGAGGCGCCTCGCGTTCCGGAACGATGCTCGTAATAGCCAGTCATAGGGGTATGGGTATGTACAGTTGCGCTGCGTCTAGTGACAGGATCCTGATCTGCGTAGTCACTGCGCCGGACGTCTCGACCTGGAGGGTAGCGGGATCCGAAGCACGGTGCACCGCTGGCCGACCGCAGGCAGTAGGGGGCCCAACTAGTAGGTTCGCCACCTATGAAAGGCTGCCCCGCCACCTAGCGAAAAATCCAGGGATGGCTTCCATCGTGCCGGTTGGCGACCGGTGAGAGGACCCGATGGCGATTTCCTGGGGGGTTCGGGCGTCCCCGCAGTCTCCAGTCGAGTCTTCTTTAGTGTGGTTTCTGCAAAAATCGTGGAGTCTATAGACGCAGCGCCTCGTACAACTACCATTTCCCCTCCTATTCACCCCTTGACCACAATGAAGAACAAGAAAAAAAGTAAGGTTAAACAGCGGCTGCACCTCCTCTCTCTCAAAGTGCACCTCACCAACATACGAGGATTGCACTCAAATCTCGTTGCAGTCCACCACCACCTGGAGACTGAGAGGCCGCATTTACTTTTTCTTACGGAGACGCAAATTGGTAGCCCAGCAGATGTAACGTACCTGCAGTACCCTGGGTATTCGCTCGAACATAATTTTAAATCTCACGCTGGAGTCTGTATGTTTGCTCGTGATGATGTTTGCTGCCGGCGTCTTCGTAACTTAGAGATACCTAACCTTTCCATCATGTGGTGTTTATTGGATACGGGCATGGAGCAGATTGTGTATGCCTGTACCTATCGGTCGCACAGTGGTGATCGGGAGACGACTCGGATGTTCGACTATCTCAGTGAGACGGCTGACGTGGTCCAACGTCGGTATCCAGCTGCCCAAATGGTATTTCTGGGGGATTTTAACGCTCACCACCAGGACTGGCTGTTCCCATACCAGAATACCGACCACGCCGGGAGAGAGGCGCTCAAATTTGCTCTGTCGCTAGATCTTACCCAGCTAGTCCAAGAAGCAACACGAGTACCCGACGTTGACGACCATACACCTAATTGTTTGGACCTTCTGTTGACAACTGACCCAGACCGGTCCTCGGTATCAGTTGCAGCTCCCCTGGGCACATCTGATCACTGTGTGGTAAAGTCAGTATCTAACTTTCACCCTCTACATACAGGTCCTACCGGAACCAGACGTGTGTGGCGATATAAGTCGGCAGATTGGGATGAGATGCGACACTTTTTTGCATCCTACCCTTGGCGGCGGACTTGCTTCTCTTCCAGTGATCCGTCGAGTTGCGAACAAGAAATATCGGAAGTGATACGTCAGGGGATGGAGTACTTCATTCCATTTGCTGATGTATCACTAGATGGCAAGATCCCTAGGTGGTATAATGCAGAATGTGCCGAAGCTGCAGCCCGTAAGGACTCAGCGTTTGCAGCGTGGGCTGAAGCCCGTACCCTTAAATCTCCGGACATAACTACGAGGAAGAGAGCGTTCAACTCGGCTGCCAAGTCCTACAAAAGGGTTCTTAAAAAAGCTCGTTTCAACCGTATTAAACGCATCGGAGCCCAACTAGCTTCCCATCCGCGCGGTAGTAGAGCATTTTGGTCACTCTCTAAGTCGGTTGAAATGAGCTTCTGCCGTCCCTCGCTGCCTCCTCTGCTTAAACCAGATGGATCGCTGGCCTTTACTGCGACAGACAAGGCTAACCTTTTAGCGAATCTGTTTGCAGAAAATTCGCTTCTTGATGCAGGTAGTGCCTCACCGCCCAGACATCCACCTTGCGACTCTGTTATGTCAGAACTACGCATTCGCCAAACTGAGGTTTTGAGAGTACTCCGTAACTTGGACGTGAACAAGGCTAGTGGTCCTGACGGGATACCAGCAAGAGTACTTAAACACTGTGCTCCTGAGTTGTCTCCTATTCTCACGCGCTTGTACCGCCTCTCTCTAAAATCCGCTCAAGTTCCTAAAGCATGGAAGATTGCCAACGTACAACCTGTACCTAAAAAAGGTAGTCGTGCCGACCCGGCTAACTATAGACCTATCGCGATCACCTCCATACTGTGTAAAAGTTTGGAGCGTATACTGAATGAAAAGCTCCTAGCATACCTTGAGTTGAATGACCTCCTGTCGGACCAGCAATACGGTTTCCGCCGTAACAGGTCCACGGGGGATCTTTTAGTGTACGCCTCGCACATCTGGGGCGAAGCCTTGGACAAGCACGGAGAAGCGCTAGCTGTCTCACTTGATGTATCGAAGGCATTTGACCGGGTCTGGCATGAGAGCCTATTGAGCAAGCTTTCAGCTTACGGAATACCCCCGGGCTTGTGTGACTGGATATCAGACTTCCTGAGTGGACGATCATTCCGGGTGGTCTTAGATGGCTCCTCGTCTGACTTGATGGCGGTTAATGCCGGTGTCCCTCAGGGATCAGTTCTCTCTGCAACCCTCTTCTTGCTTCACATAAATGACCTCCTCAGGCCCGGTATCTTTGGATACGCGGATGACAGCACTGTTACGGAGAGATACGTGTCCGGTCCCCGAGCTGGTCGGGCTGAAATTCATGAGCATAGAGAGGCTCTGGTTGAACGCATGAATTTGGCTTTGAAAGAGGTATCCGATTGGGGTGACGCCAACCTAGTCAAATTTAATGCTTCCAAAACGCAAGCGTGTCTTTTCACCGCTAAACGGAGTCCATTCCCATTGGCTCCGACTTTCCGGGGTGTATCTGTACCGATCACCGATAGTATTGATCTTCTAGGCATAAATATTTCGTCTAATATGAACTTCGGACAATGCATAGAATCCAAGGCAAAAATTGCTGGTAAGAAACTTGGTATCCTCAATAAAGTCAGGCAGTACTTCACACCGGAACAGCTTCTTACTCTCTACCAAGCACAAGTTCGATCGTGTATGGAGTACTGCAGCCACTTATGGGATGGCTCTGCCAAGTACCAGCTCGCTGCTTTGGATTCTGTGGATCGACGCGCCAGAAGACTCATCGGTGACAAATCGCTGGTTCGCTCTAGACTTCAAAGTCTCGAACATCGGCGCAAGGTTGCCTGTTTGTCGGTATTTTACAGGTTGTATTTCGGAGAGTGTGCTCTAGAACTATACAATTTGGTTCCACCATCACCTTTCTACCACCGAACCGCAAGGCATCGCATGAATCTGCACCGCTATGTGGTTGAAATCCCACGATCTCGCACTAAACGATTTGCTTCCTCGTTCTTAATACGCACCGCAAAAATTTGGAATGCCCTTCCGGCTTCCGTTTTTCCAACGAACTATAACTTGGGTATCTTTAAATCAAGAGTGAATAGGCATCTTCTAGGCAAGCGCGCACCACCTTAGGCTGCATCTTCACTTGACTTCAGGTGAGATCGCAGTCAAGCGCTAGTCTATATATTTAAAAAAAAAAAAAAAAAAGACAGACAAAAATTGTAAGAAAATATTATTTTGGTATATGTACCGTGTAAACATCCATATGCAAATACGTTTATTAAAAAGCCGTTATTTTAATATTACAATCAGACACTTCAATTTTATTTATTTGTATAGACGACATTGGAGGTTATAGTTTCGAGTAGGGACAAACGACAACTCTGCTTTATACCTATTCGATTGTAAATCCCTTATTTACCACCGGGCGCGTTGCCAACCTTGTCCCCGATTCCCCCCAGGAGCTCTGGTCACCTTACTCATCAACAGGAACTCAACACTGCTTGAAAGCAGTATTTAGCTGTGGTCTTCTGTAAGATCGAGGTACTTGCCAAGTCGGGCTGCTCTATATTTGAGTAGGCAATTTCCTGCTGTGCCCAACCTCACTTTATTTACAGTAGTTATAAGCTTACCTTAGCAATTTATCGATAAGGAGTTTCCCCAAGAAACCAGTCCCACCAGTCAAGAAGACCGTCGCTCCGACGAATATTTTGCTAATCTGAGGTTCAGACAGGTCATCTTTGACGCCACCTTTTACTGTTTCGGCCATCTTGACGTGAGTCTTCCCAGCTAGCGCCATCTATGAAACAAAATAGGAACAATGCTATGTGGGGTCGGCGTCTCGCTTGCAATACTTCTGGTGGTGAGGTGTCTATAGGCTACGGTAACCATTTACCATCAGATGGGCTGCATGGTTTTTACCCGCCGTGAAACCGGATTGAAACACTGGTTATTGCAAATTTACATTACGATAGTCATTTCACAATAATATCTATGCTATAAAGTTAGTATTACAGCTGCCGTACATCGACAGGGAAAACCTGTTCGAGATGCGGTACAGCAGACCTTACCTGACAGTAGGTATCTCATGCGAGCTGTCCTGCACGCATCGAAACCCAAAAGACGTTGCTTTCGCCATCAGTGAGGTGTACGACGGGATCTACAGCTCGAGCCCGATCATCCACTCGTTGCGCATGGAAGGATTCATCGACTCACGAATACCAGCAGAACAGGACCGGACCCTGTACCTGACTTTCACGCAAGAGGAGAAGTTGATAGGTCGGGGTTACGGAGCTGGGGAGGGGTCGAAAATCCTGACCATTCATGAGGCGCAGGGACAGACGAGTGAAAACGTCATTGTTATCCAGACGAGGGCGGAGAGGCTTCGAATCCATGATAGTGTCTCGCACGCGGTGGTCGCGGTGACTAGACACACTAACACCTGTGTCTATTACACCGACGACAAGGACGACGCAATTGGCTACTTCGTTAGAAGGGCGGTGGAGGCTAACCGTAGGCAAATTCTTGAGCACAGCCTCAAAATGGCGATCCATAATAGGGATGCGAATGTTATTGAGGATGTGCTCGCGAAACTGGCGGCGGGCGCTGGTTTAGAAAAATGAGAGTGGCCGTCGACAATGCGGTAAATTAACAATGTAAGTCACACAATGTAAATTATAAAGCATGTAGTGCATTATAAAATTAATGGAGCATGTAGAAAAAAAAAAAATAAAAAAAAAAAAAAATAAAATAAAAAAAAAAAAAAAACCATAGTCGTAAGTGATTATTCTAGTTATTGTTATTTAATTTAATTCTAATAATTATTCTAATTATTATTATTATATAATTATATATTATATCTCTCACGGTCGGTTTTGGACTCACTACGAATACTGCAATGTTGAAAATAATACGCCTCAATACTTGAAAATTAAAATTTAAGTAAAAAAAGGCATGGGCACTCAAGAGCCTATGGATGTTAAAATTTAAATAAAAAAAAAAAAAAAAAAAAAGTTAGTATTACATAATTTGTTACAAAAAATACGTTTTTGGTAAATTCGATACTGTAAAAGTAATTTTTTAAATTAATTTATTCTATACTTATTTATTTTTAGTCTTTCATTTACTAAATGACTCGCGGGAACTTCGTACAGCCATTTCATGGTTGTACCGATTTATTAACCGACTTCCAAAAAAGGAGGAGGTTCCCAATTCTACTGTATTTTTTTAATGTATCAGATATTTTTCTTGTCTTCAGAAATTTTTACTGGATGGACCGTTTTTGACAGTTTTTTTTTATCGAAAGGTGGTATGTGTCATTTGGTCCCACTTAAATTTATTTGAGATCTAACAACAACTTTTCGAGTTATATCTAATAATGCATTTTTACTTGACTATTTTTTCGTCAACCTGTGTTGTATTATACCGCATAACTTGTTACTGGGTGTACCGATTTTGATGATTTTTAATTTAATCGAAAGCCAATGTTTATCGTGTGGTCACATTTAAATTCATCGAGATTTGAAAACAACTTTTTGAGTAATCTTTGATAACGCGTATTTACTTCACTATATTTTCGTCTCCTACGTTGTATGTATGTGTCGATGTAATTGAAGTCGGTTTTTTTTGCGAACAAATACAATTATTACTAATTTTCTTTTATACAAATCTTATTTTATACGTTTTAATTTTTGTGCTACCCACACATTAGGAAATTCTAAACATTTTTTTAATGTCATATCAAAAATCGACCGTTCCAGCAGGGATCGAACCTGCATCTCCGACTGACCGTGTCGGTGCTCTAGCCAATTAAGCTATGGAACGATGTACTCGCTAGATCGAAACTTTTATATGATGATTTTATATTCGGTCTAAGTGACCGTGGCGCCGTCTATAGTGAGTTCTTTACAGAAACCCGTAACTATTCAAAGTTTCATATTACAATGAAAATCTTCGACAGGAGACGACACCATGCTATTGTTAATTTGTACGATTTAATTTATGTGTTACCCACACATTAGGAAATTCTAAACATTTTTTAATATCATATCAAAAATCGACCGTTCCAGTAGGGATGTTTACAAATCTTATGCTGATATTAACGATTACAAAAAAAAAATGATCTGACTCGATGCCGTTGTGCGCGTTATGCGCGTACATACATTTCGGTAATTCGTTTTTATTTATATAGATGGTACACTATGTTTTTTCTATCTTGGGAGGCCTATGTCCCGTAGCTAATGTAGCCTATACGATAGGCTACAAATAAGTTATCAACAGTGTTCGAGATGTTTTAACTGGGCTTGGGGAATGTTTTGTTTTCCTTTGTTTTTCTATACATCTATACAAATAAATAAAATTGGTGTGTCTGTTTGTAATATTAAAGTAACCGCTTTTTACCAAATTCATATGGATGTATACACGGTACATATACCAAAATAACTGGAGGGCGTCCCACACTGCGTTTTCCAAGACGCGGTCTCCACTCAAGGACCTGTCTGCTCCAACGACCATCGGTCCTGCGGCTCAGACGGCCAGACCACTGCCACTTCAACTTGCTAATTATGTGAGCTATGTCGGTTACTTTCGTTCTCTCGCGGATAGTCTCATTTCTAATCCTATCTTTGATAGAGACCCCAAGCATAGCCCCAAGGAGTAGCCTAGGCTACTTTTATTTTATTTTTTATTTTATTTTATATCTCTGGGAACTGAACAATAACAATTTTTTTAATTTCCACGCGGATGAAGTCGCGGGCTAAGCTAGTAATAAATAAACTCAGAAACGATTGGGCCGATTTTAAATAAAATCTTTCAACAATAGAACGCTAAGTTGTCACCTAGTGACGTGCTAGGTATATTTTAATGGGACAAAACGGAACAAAATCATGTTATCCACACGGGGGAAACCGCGGCCAGTAAACTAGTGAAATAATAAAGACAAAGTTATTTGTGAATATGTAGGATTTTCTTATTTAAACATAAAGTAAATAATTTTATAGTTATTCACTTTTAAATAAACAATCATATGGACAGAGAAAAATACAAAATAAAAAAAAATCCCGACAGTGTAATACAATTACTTTTCCTTACAATATACTTTTTATTGTAATTTACAGTTTTATCATAAAATTAACATAAAATAACAATTGCGGATAAAAATGGATTAAATAGGTCACAGGTTACCACAATTATACAGTCTGGCCAAAAATACTGTTGCATTAAAAATAAAGAAAATATTACATTTGACTTTGGAATCTGTCATTTTTTTATGATTGTTCATTGCGTTTTCTCCACAGAGTTTTCTCATTTTTTTCCCACGTGACATTAACGAAATGATATGTGTCAAACTGACACAACTAAAAGCCACTAAGCAAAGAACTGAACTAATTCTCATTTTCATATTAAAATGGGATGGGGTGATAAAGAGAACCAAATCGCTGTGATTGCATTAAAAATTTGGTATTAGTCAAATGTTTGTGTACCGGGCTATTAATAGGTACAATAAAACCTCTTTTGTTTGTGACAGAAAAAGAGTTGGACGCCCACGTAATGTTCGTACGAAAAAGGCGATCAAAAAAGTAAGGAAAAGAATTCGACGAAATCCTGACCGAAAACTAAAGATACCTCGGGAGATGAAGATAGCACCTAGAACCATGTCACGTAATATAAAAGATGACTTAGGACTTGTAGCCTATAAGAGACGTACTGGTCATTTCTAAACTGATAATTTAAAAAAAAAACATGGACGGAAAAATCAAAACAACCACTTAAGCGACCACAGAAATTTTTTGTTTACGGATGATAAATTTTGGTGAGGCTTTAGATTAAGAACCGTCGAATTATCTAAGCTCAAAATTTGACCGTTTATCGGTATAATTTCGTTACAAAAAAATAACACTAAACAATCTAACTTCATAATGACGGTTCTTAATCTAAAGCCTAGTCGAAATTTTTTACGATCGAGCAATATTTTAACTAAAAACATGACCATATTTATGCTCGAAGCCCTAAGGAAGCTTCCGAATCAGTCAATAGAGTACAACGTGGGCATTATCCGACTTCAGTGATGGTTTAGTTAGGTTTAGCTATGAAGGAGTTACTGAACCATATTTTTGTGTCCCGATTCGTTCGCTGGATTATGATTTATGGTCAGTTTAAGAGAGTATGGCTTGCTCTAAATGCCATAGTAATTCGCAGTCCCTAAAACAATCCATACGATTGGCAGTGAAGAAATTTCCCATGGAAAGAGTGCGTGCTTCTATTGATAACTGGCCTCAACGTTTAAAAGACTGTATAGCAGCCAGTGGAGACCATTTCAAATAAGCTTTATATATTTTTACGCTTTAGCCTGTAATATCCCACTGTTGGGCAAAGGCCTCTTTCTCCATGTAGGAGAAGGATCAGAGCTTGATCCACCACGCTGCTCCAATGCGGGTTGGCGGACTATGAGTAACGATCGCAATTAGGTGTACATGATAACAACCGAGATTGACGGCTTAACATGCTCTCTGAAGGCACGGTGGGGAGACCCACAAGGACTGCACAAACACCCAGACCACGGCAAAGATTTGTATGGCTAACAAAAATGTGTGTCATCTGCGGGGATAGAACACGCAACCGCCAGCGCAACAGCCATAAACCAGTGCTGTGACCGTTGCGCCAACACGTCGTCATACATTTCTATTTTCGTATCGTCGTTTATATATTTTTAACGGTTTTATATTAATGTATTAAACTAACTCTCTGTGTTGCTACGGTAGTAAAGAATATAGCCAGCCCCTCTCTTCCCGTGGGTGTCGTAAGAGGCGACTAAGGGATAACACAGTTCGACTGCCACCTTGGAACTTAAATAAAGCCGACTGATGGCGGGATAGCCATCCAACTGCTGGTTTTGAAATACACAGGCCGAAGACGGGAACAAGACATCTTCGGTGCGACAAAGCCAGTACTGCGGTCACCAACCCGCCGGCCCAGCGTGGTGACATGGGCAAAACACACGAGTCCGCGCTATTTTTGGCGTGAACTTGTGGAGGCCTGTGTCCAGCAGTGGACTGTGATAGGCTGAAATGATGATGATGAAACTAACACACTCTAATAGTAATAAATGTTACATGCAATAGAAAAAATGTTTTTACTTTATATAAATATTTAGGGCAACACTTTGCACATGTCTGTTTGTTTATTTAAACATATAATGTCACTAGAATATTAAACATATTTTTATTGTTTAGTCTAAGCCTAAAGGCTTGAAGGTTAACAAGAGAGTGACACTAGGCATTAAGTTTGCCTTTTACTCCAACTGTTTATTTTAAATTTTTGGTCAAAATGTGTATAAATAAATAAATTAATTAATTAACGAGAACCACTCCAAACCAGAAAAACTAGCTTCACTCCAAAGAAATAGTAGTTAAGTTGCTTCTAGCTTCAGTATGTTAACTATTAATCAAACAACATCAAAATCCGCTGGTCTATGTCAATAAAAACGAGTCGCTGAAATGTATATACACGCATGACTGCACCAAGAATTTTATTTGTTTTATAGTTTCTATGAAAGAAAATTATCAAATTTCAGCGGGTCAGCTAGTCATTTTTATAATGTTGTGCCTAGTAATTAGTTGGGTAGGCTAGGTCTATTGGCAATACTAAAATATTATATTTAAAACTAAATAAGTTTTTTTTTGTATGTTATTGTATTTTTCATTTAATTATGTTAAATGTTATTATTATATAAAACAAAAGAATAGAAAGTAGGGATGTATAAAGTTACACTTCATCCAAAAAACATTTCTTATTTACCACAAAATTTCGAATTAAAATTTCATTTAACAACAAAAAAAACGAAAAAATAATACTATCACCTCACCAAAAAAAAAAAAAAACCAAAACCCTTTTATAAATATTATATCACAACTCACCGACACAATATTTACGAAAACTAAGTATGAAACCTATATGTCTTTCTAAAACCGTCTGAGCCAGCGACCACTAGCGACTGAACGAGAGGGCCAGTTTTGCCAACTCTCAAAAATGTAACTGCCTAAAACCCCAATCAAAAACCCCTAAAATGTCTACAAGACTAGGGATTCCGCATATTTTTTTTTATTATTTATAAAATAAATAATTTAATATTTGTATTACATTAAATAACACATTTAAAATAATTAATAAATAGTAAAATATCATTAAACAAATAATAGTATATTTTTGACAAGACTTTTTTTGTCTCTAACATTATGCATTTTAACGAATGACTTGCTGATAAACGTAGGAATTGAACAAGCAAATAACTAATAACAATCTACGTATTTGTAGTAAACATAAACGTAGTTTAACCTCGCGTCGCGTGGTGACTATGAGCAAAACACATGAGTTAGCGCTATTTTTGGCGTGAATTTGTGGAGGCCTATGTCCAGCAGTGGACTGTATAGGCTGTAATGATGATGATAATGATGAACCTCGCGTGTTATTTAACTCTGCTTTCTTAGTAACAGGCAATTGCACTAGATGTCGCCAAGGCGGTATAGTATACATATATTATCCCAGGGCATATTCTATTAAACCTTATATACTTTATTGCACTCATATACATAAAGAAACATAAAATAATAGTAAGGTTTATGGCAAAAGTGGACTTATCTCTGAAAGAGATTTCTTTCAGTCAACCCATGGTCATGAGTAAGTGTTTCATATAGCGAGGCAAACAGTGCAAGAAGTATTTATTTAAAAGAAAAAAACACAATTTATAATTAATAAATAAAATAATAAAATTTATATATATTTAAAAGAATGTAACATACTACATACTAACAAATACATGTAAAGATACATACCGAAATACAAATATACTTATACATAAACATATACATACTCATTATAATATATAAGTAAATACATACATATTCTACAAAGATGATTACACATCTAGTGAAAGCAAGCGTTTCTTTAATTTATTTTTAAAGGAAACAAGGGAACTAGTTTGAATGACTGTTGGGAGTTTTTTCCATAGTATGGAGGCGCGTACAGAATATGAATTTAACTTAAATTTTGTATTGCGTTTCGGTGCGTCTAGCTTAGCTGTAATGCCAGGGCGCCTGGAACGAGTAGGTGAGGGCAGTAAGTGAAATCGGGATCGAAGATACGATGGAGCATTTGGATCATGGAGGATATTAAAGAGAGTGGAAAGGAAGTGCATATCACGCCGAAGACGAATGGGGAGCCATTTTAACTGAGTGCGAAAGTAAGTGAGGTGATCAAATTTTCGCAGGCCAAAAATGAACCTTATGCTAAGATTTTGGAGTCGCTCTAACTTTTTAGGTAGCTCCCCAGCTAAGCTCCCCAGTCACATCCGGATAGCATACATCAGCATAATCAAGGATAGGCAGCAGAAGGGTTTGCGCAAACATAATTTTGGTTTGGAAAGGAAGAAAATATTGGAGACGCTTGAGATAGTGAAATGTGTAGTGTATTCTTGTGCTGACTTCGCTGACATGAGCTGCCCATGACAAATTGCAATTCATAATAAGCCCTAAATTCCTAACTTTATCACAGTAAGGAATTGGGACCCCAGAGTATGAGATTTTAGGGATCAATTCCAAGTCAAGTTTGCCTTTTGTCTGTTATTTTGCTGGAGGTGTACATACATAATATATACATATAATACGTAAATATACACACATATACACATTACATACACACATACACACACACACATACACACGCGCACATACACACACACATATATATATATATATATATATATATATATATATATATATATATATATATATATATATATATATATATTAAATATCATCTTCCTGCCCTTATCCCACTTATGTAGGGTCGGCACAACATGTTTTCCTCTTCCATTCCTCTCTATTATTCGTCACTTCAGTGCTTACTCCTTTCTTTCTCATATCCTCACTCACACAATCCATCCATCGCTTTTTCGGTCTGCCGATCGCTCTTCGTCCTTCGACATTCATCCCTAACATTCTTTTACCGACATAGCGGTCATCCCTTCTCATTACATGCCCATACCACGCTAACCTATTGCTCCTCATTTTCTCTGTCACGGGTGCTACTTTCAAACTTCCCCTTATATACTAATTTCTAATCCGATCTTTCCTCGTTACTCCACACATCCATCTTAGCATTCTCATCTCGGCTGCGTGCACTCTTCTTTCATCCGTCACTTTTGTTGCCCAACATTCCGATCCATACATAATATAAAAATACGAATATACATACGATAGAAGAGAGGAAGAACCGGCTAAAGTCATTGTCATATTTGTAGTAAATTAATTTATAAACTTATAATGTGACTCATAAGTTTAAATAGTGTTTCTTTAAGTAACATTTAAGTGTCTAGTGATTGTGCCCGCCTTATATTTACGGGTAATGCATTCCACAACCGAATAGCTTGTACCGAAACAGAGTTGGTATAAAAAGAAGAAGCATGAGATGGAATTTTAAGAATAAGATTATTATCCGTATTAGAGGTGTCGTCACGGACGTTCTAACACGACTATACGTTCGCTCAATAGTTTTGAAAATAAATAAAGAACGGGCTAATTTCGTAATAAGTTTATTATAAGAAAGTGTTTCGCAGTCAGCGGGAGTTCAGTGATTGTTTGCAAACCTGTACATCTCCAATCTAGTGAGTTTTTTCATCAAAATCAAATAAATTGTTACTGTTGGTTGTTATAAAAAGAAGGTATAAGAGTGCCGG
This sequence comes from Melitaea cinxia, assembly GCF_905220565.1. Taxonomy (NCBI): domain Eukaryota; kingdom Metazoa; phylum Arthropoda; class Insecta; order Lepidoptera; family Nymphalidae; genus Melitaea; species Melitaea cinxia. The sequence continues at coordinate 5,519,433 of NC_059423.1, forward strand.
TAAAGCATACCTACAAGTTAAGTTATTAGAATAAATCACACTAATCAATACAATAGACTACGACATCTAGCGGCGAGTCATCGTATCTGCTGCTTCTGCCATCTGTGTGATTATTCGTGTACTGCGAGGTCTACTAATATTCAGCAAGCCAACACAATGGGTAAATGTGCAGCGTGTGGCAAGTTCCTCTCGTCGACAGGGGCCGCCACCTGTAGTACATGTCCGAGTTTATTCCATAAAGCTTGCATTGGAATCTCTGACGCTACACATGTTATTAAGGATTGGTCCTGCCCAGAGTGCAAGAAAAAAACAAGAAAGGGCGACAACAGCACAACCCCCGTCAGAGCTATTTGCGGTACCGAGGTCACCATGCGTGCCCTCGAACCAAATTCTTCTTCTCCCGCCGACTTTACTACCGACATTCAGGAGATGCGCCGGGAACTCGCCGAGTATATGGCCGAGCTTCGGGAATATCGCAAAGAGATGACGGAGCTCCGAAACGCCCTAACAAATTTTAATGAGCGCGTAGATCGTATCGAACGCAGACTTGAAGCGGTGGAACAGAGGTCAGAATCGCCGGCTAAAGTTACTGAACTGGAAAAGACAGTGGAGCGGCTCAAAAGTGAACTAAATGACAAAGATCAGGAAGCACTGCTGACGGACTTGGAAATAAGCAACATACCGGAGGTAAAAGGTGAAAGTGTCATCCATACCGTCACCGTTTTAGCATCAAAGCTAGGGGTGACGCTAGTGCCAGCTGATATTGTTTTTGCCGAGCGCGTGGGGGTGCTCGAACGCACCTTAGAAGGTGGAGAGATTGCGGAGAGTGGACGAGCGCGTCGCATCGTAGTACGCCTGACGCGCCGACATCTGCGCGACGAGTTTCTCCGTGCGGCCCGGGTGCGTCGCACTCTTACTAGCGTCGACCTGGGCGCTGGCGGATCGCCACGTCGTATATACGTCAACGAGAGGCTGACGCGCATTAATCGCCAACTATACTACAGAGTTCGTGAAGAGTGTCGGAGACTGCATTGGCGATACTCGTGGACAAAAAAGGGGCGTATTTTTGCGCGACAAAGCGATGGGAAACAGGCCTTCTCTATACGAACGGAGGCGGACATGCTTCGGGTTTTTGGGGCTGCTACTGTTTGCTAGATTGTATGCTTCTCCCATGTATGTTGTATTAATCAATTTAACGCCGTTTATTAGCCATAGTATAAAATCATTAATTAATTATACATTATATCAATATTTCATTGCGTATCTGTCAATTCTGTCTATTAAGCATGGAGTGCCGATCGGATTATATAACACATATTTGCATTTCAATGGTTCTAGCTATATTTATTTACAATGTCACAATAATCGTGTTTTTATCTGCATATTTAAATCACTTATTCACACTATTATTACTTATACACATAGTCAATTCAGTTTAACGCCATCTATTAGCCATAGTATAAAACCATTAATTAATTATACGCTACATCAATATATCATTGCGTGTCTGTCAATATTGTCTACAAAGCATGAAGGGTTGATCGGATTATATAAAACATATTTACATTTCAATAATTTTAGCTATATTTATTTAAAGTTTCTTGGTATTAATACTACAGGTTTATATACTACATATTTATATTTCAGTAATTTTAATTATATTTATTTACAATTTCTTAATAACCGTGTTCTTATCTACATATTTACATCAGTTATGCACACTATTATCACTTATATACATAGACAAATATTATACAAAATTATTACATTAATATTATTGAAAAATGGCGAACAAACTTCTTAGGGTTGGGCTGTTTAATGCAGGCTCCCTTGGCACAAACCACGATAACTTTGTAGCTACAGTAAGCCGGCACTGTGTAGATGTTTTAGCGATTAATGAAACATGGCTAAGAGTAGGCGAGGAAGGACGTGCCCCAAGTGTGGCGGGATATTATCTACGCCATAGACCCAGAGCACAAGAGGTACGCTCGCGGGGTGGTGGTGTAGGTTATTATATTAAACGTGGAATTAATGCGCGTACTTGGGACCATCCTGTAGACCCACTACATAAAGCAGTAGAACAGATGTGGTTGACCTTAACAATTTGTGGGAGAAAAATAGCCTTAGGTACAGCATATCGTCCCCCTTGGTTAGATGTGGATGTTTTTTTAGACGCTCTCACAGACACCATTAATGCAATCCCCGGTCATGACTATTTGGTCTTGGTTGGTGATTTCAACATTAATATGCTTAGTCCTGAAGAAATAAAAACAAATAAGCTGTCAACATTTTTAACATGTCTAGGACTGAGCCAGTTGGTGTCAGCACCAACTCATTTTACTGAAACTTCACAGACTCTGATTGATGTTATTTGTTCAAATCTACCAGCTAAAAATATTATTGTGGAGCATGTGGGGTCACTGTATGGTCATTGTTTTGTGACATGTGAGTTTAATATTAAATCTGAGAAAATAAAACCATATTCTATGACTTATAGACCTATAAAACACATTAATACAGAAAACTTTAACTTAGACTTAGAAGCTATACAATGGAGTCAGATTTCGACACTTGATGATGTTAACGAGATGGTTAACATATTCAATCACAGTGTCTTGACTCTATTTGATACACATGCACCATTACTCTCCACTGTTATAAAGACTCACTCCTATCCGTGGATCACAGATACCATAAAATTGATGATGAAACTGCGTGATAAAGCCTCTGCAGAATATCATAAAACAAAATCTGATAGTAAAAAAGAATATTATAAATGTTTAAAATCTACAGTAAATAAGGCACTATTTAATGAAAAATCAGCATATTACAAACATAATATTAATAACAAAATTAACAACCCTAAATTATTATGGAAAAATATAAAAACAAGCATTTTACCTAAAAAAAATATAGATCTGCCCCCCCACTTCAACGATCCAAATGTAATAAACAACCACTTCATAAATGTTCCAGGCTTACCTTACACTCTATTTTCCTATATAACTTACTTTGAATTCCATAAATTTAGCGAAGCCACATTTCATTTGAAGACGGTTACAGTAAGCGAAATTATTAATATTATAAAATCATTGAGATCTAAAGCAGAGGGATGTGACTCAATAAATCTGGAGATGCTTTTGCTAACGATGCCGGATACATTGGAAACCATCACTTCTATAGTGAATGCGTCTATTCTAACTTCAACCTATCCAGATGTTTGGAAAACGGCAGTGGTGCGACCGCTCCCTAAAATTTCAAACCCCACAGATCTTAAGGATCTGAGGCCAATAAGTATTTTGCCATGCCTATCGAAGATACTTGAAAAGTCAGTATCGAAGCAAATAACAGTTTACTTAGAAAAAAACCATATGTTACCAGAGGTCCAGTCAGGTTTTAGAAGGGGTCGCAGTACTGTCACAGCACTGCTTGATGTGACTGACAATATTTTACAATCACAGGATCAGGGCATGTGCACTCTCCTCGTATTGCTTGACTTCTCACGGGCTTTCGATTCCTTGAATATAAATCTCCTCCTGTCCAAATTGAGCTATTACGGTTTTGACAGTAATGCCATACAATGGTTTCATAGTTATCTCAGTGAACGCTATCAATATGTGAAAATAACTAAGCATGATGGTTCCTCGCTCATCTCAGATAGAATGGCAATATCCAAAGGTGTGCCGCAGGGCTCTATTTTGGGACCCATATTATTTTTATTGTACTCAGCAGACATGAAAGATCATATAATGCACTGTAGATATCATTTTTATGCTGATGACACCCAAATATATATCTCTTGCAAACCATCTGATATTGACATTGCAATTGATAGACTAAATGAAGATCTGAATCGGATTGTGCTATGGTCCAAGAGGAATAGCTTAGTTTTAAATCCAAATAAATCCAAATATATGATTTGTGGCACAAAATCTCAAATATTAAGGCTAAAACATACAAATAAAATACTATTAATGGATCAACCTATTGAAAGGGTGTGGGAAGCACGTAACCTTGGCTTACAGATGGACTGTAATCTTAGATTTGAGAATCACATCATTGGACTAGTGAGAGATTGTTTTTACCGCTTAAAAATTCTTTACAATGTGAGAGATCACCTGGGAGTAGATTTACGTATTCGCCTTACTGAGTCACTGATATTGTCCAAGTTGAATTACACAGATATTGTATATGGACCTCGTTTGACCGCCAAAACACAGAGACTTGTACAGAGAATCCAGAATGCCTGTGCTCGCTTCTGCTTCGATATTCCCTTTAGAGAACACGTTACTCCTTACTTAAATGTACACTCAATTTTAAAAATGAAACACCGTCGCAAATTTCACTTAGCTTGTCTTCTTTTCGATCTTTTAAGGCGTAAGGAGCCGTCATATTTGTATGAAAAGCTCATTTGGATGTCAAGCCATAGGACTTGTGAATCGCGACAATGTTCCATACAACTTGTAGTACAAAAGCACAAGACAGCCTCTTTCAGGGGCAGCTTCCGCTATGCTGCCTCCAGGTGCTGGAACAACATACCCCCACCAATTAGGAATACACAAAGTTTTCTCAAATATAAATTAAAATTGAAAGAATATATTTTACATTGCCAGCAAAGCCAGGAAAATTTTGTGCACGATGTAAGTGTAATTTGATTTTTGTTGTACAGTACATTATTAAGGCTTATTGAATTGTGATTGATCCGATCGGTACTGCATGGCGGACTCGTATGTAAATTGCTTTGTACTGATTGAGATATCTCGAGTCAGTGAGTTGACGCGATTTACAAGATGGCCGTTACGATTGTTTATTTTGGCCGATTACTACGTGTCAATCCCTGTCATTGAACGTTGATACAGATAAAGACAGAACCAAATAGAATATTGGCTTTATTCAACAATAAAATAAGACATAGTAAATAATTAGGTATTGATATTTTGACAGAATAATACTAATGATAATGTCATAGTATTATCTAATATTATAAAGAAGGTAATTAAATAACATGTAACCTTCATGCTTAACAAGGAGATCACATCATTCACCCCCCCCTTTATGAAGAGACGTAATCTTGAAAGTGGGCTGGAGGTCTGCGTTCTCGAACAGAGCGACGAACTTGTGTACTCTCCACTTCTGGGCTAGCAGGTGGAGCTTCGTTAGAAGGGACCTCCTCCATTTCTAATTGCTCTTCGTCGTCCGACGAGTCATCATCAACGGCCTGTGGTAGTGGCGCTAAGGACCTATTAGAGACTGTCGTCTCTCGTCCATCCGCTAATCGAACGTAAGAATATTCAGGATTGCTTTGTAACAGCTGTACCTCTTCTACAGCCGGATCATATTTGGAACTCCTTACGTTCTTCTTCATATAAACAGGTCCGGGTGAATGAAGCCAAGTTGGTAAAGATTGGCCGTTTATCGAGCGACGAGGATGGTTGAACATACGCTCATGTGGCGTTGCATTCGTTCCCGTACATAAGAGGGATCTTATGGAATGTAGCGCTGGCAGCAAAGCTTTCTCCCAGTTAGCAACGTCTTCGTTATTCGATCTGAGATGTAATTGAATTGTTCGCCACAGCGTACCATTTAGTCTCTCAACCAAACCGTTTCCTTGGGGATTGTAAGGGGTGGTGCGACTACAAGATGTTCCCAGTGAGGTTAAGAAATGTCTTATTTCATCCGATATAAATGAACTTCCTCTATCGGAATGGATATAAGCCGGAGTACCAAACGTGGAAAATAAATCTTTAAGGCAATTTATGATCGTTCCGGATGTCATATCCTTACAGGCATACGCAAACGGAAAACGACTATATTCATCGATTATTGTTAAAATGTATCGGTTTTGAGTATTAGATGGAATCGGCCCTTTAAAATCTAAGTTCAGTCTTTCGAAAGGTGCAGTTGCCTTTATCAGATGCCCTTGGTGTTTCATATAACGAGGTTTGATTTCAGCACAGATAGGGCATGCTGCCGTCATTCTTTTCACTTCTTCGATGGAATATGGTAAGTTCTTCGATCTGACCCAATGAACCATACGTGTAATTCCAGGATGGCAAAGAGATCGGTGTAGTTCAACAAGTTTGGAGCTATTAGACAAAGTATTTATGTGCATGCAGACTCGAGAGAGCGCATCGGCAGCAAAGTTCTGTTTTCCGGGTCGATAAACAATGTCGTATTTAAAACAAGACAATTCTAGGCGCCATCTCTCGATCTTTTCGTTCTTGATCTTATTAGAGTGTGTTTGGTTGAACATAAATGCAACAGACTGTTGATCAGTTATGAGTAGAAAGTGTCTTCCAATCAAGAAGTGTCTCCATTTGCGTAAAGCTTCAACTATAGCGCAAGCCTCTTTCTCAATAGAAGGTTGTCTTTTCTCAGAATCGTTAAGCGATCGTGAGAAGAACGCTACGGGACGCCCTTTCTGTGACAGCGTTGCTGCGATCGCGAAGTCAGAGGCGTCAGTTTCAACAGAAAATATCTCTTTGTCGTCTATTCCAGCCAAGGCTGATTTAGAAATGTCAATCTTTAGATTGTTAAAAGAGTTAATAGCCTCTTCAGATAAAGGAAATGTAGCTTCGATCAGAGGTCTGATTTTGGCAGAAAAGTTGTTGACCCACTTTGAATAATGAGCGAATAGTCCCAGTGCTCTTTTCAAAGTAGTTGTATCAGATGGGATAGGAAGATTCGTCAGTGGTTCCAATCGAGATTTGTCAGGTTTGATAACGTTATGATGGATGGTATAGCCGAGAAGATTTATGGATTCTGATTCAAAAGTGCATTTACTCATATTTAGAGTGAGTTTGTATTTTTCAGTAGCTTTCATGAATTTGCGAAGGTTATCATCATGATCTTGCTTATCTTTTCCGCATACAGTTACATCGTCTAAGTAAGCATATGTACCTTTCAGTTTTTCCGAATCAATGATATACTGTAAGGTTCGCTGGAAAGCCGCTACACCATTTGTGACTCCAAATGGTATTCGTGTGAATTGGTAGAGATTCCCGCACGCTTCGAAGGCGGTGTATACCTTCTCCTTTTGAAGAATTGGAACTTGGTGATAAGCACTTTTGAGGTCGATTTGGCTAAAAATATTGTATTTAGCGACTTGAGTTATGATAGAATCGATGTTAGGTAAAGGATATGCATCTAGTTCCGTAAATCTATTTATAGTTTGAGAATAGTCTATGACAAGACGCTTCCGATGATAGCCATCACTCGTAACGAGTACTTGTGCCCTCCAAGGCGAGATACTGGGTTCGATAACCTTGTCTTTAAGTAAGTTGCTTATTTCGTTAGATATAAATTCTTGGTCTTCTTGAGAATGCCGTCTGGAGCGAATAGCTATAGGTTTTATATTTGGTGAAAGATTGGTAAAAACTGAAGCTGGTGGGACAGATGCCTCCATTACATGGCAAACTTTCAAGGGCCTTTTGTCTCCCCCGAATTGAAGTTCAAATGATGAGTGTTTTCCTAATATATCATGCCCAATGATAACGTCAGCACACAGATCGCCAACAATGAGCAGAGGTTGATGCTGGTATATATGTTCACCAATCTGAATTGTAGCGTAGCATAGTCCCTCGACATATGATATATTGTTAAGAGATGCTAAAGTTATCGCTTGTCGACAGGGCTTTCGTTTAAGGTTCATGGTTAGAGCAGTATTCTTATCGATAAAGCTGATTGAACTTCCGGTGTCGAGTAGCGCATCTGCTTGATAGTTGTTCAAGGTAATAGGAATGGTAGCTTTGCGTAGGCTTGATGGAGCAGCAGCGGATATAATTGACAAATGAGAATCGGTAAGTTGGGGTTGAGTAACGTCGTCATTGTCTGTGGTAATAACATTTACTGTACGTTGACCTGGTCTTGAACTACGGCAAACGGTTGCAAAATGTCCTTTTTTGGAGCAAAGTTGACATTGAGCATTATTAGCGGGGCACTTGATCCTTTGATGAACATTGCCACCGCAGAAAAAGCATCGGCGGTCACTTTGCGTAGGGCGACTGTATTGAAAATTTTGAGTTCTTGTTGCTGCTAAATTGAGCTTTGGTTGCGGTGCTTGAGTTTCAGAGATTGCATTAACAGGGACAGCAGACGTTGATGGAGATGATACTGTAAGTAATCGTGAAGTATTTTCAGCAGTTTCTAAAGATATTGCCAGATTCAATGTTTCTTCCAGAGACATAGTCGATTTTTCTAGCAGCCTTTCTCTTATTTTCTGTGACAATATTCCGGCAATGAACGTACCACATACGGTTTCGTTTTGATGTTCATTAGCAGTAACAGCTTTGAAGTGACATTCACGAGCAAGAATGGCAAGAGATCTCGAATATTCAGCTAACGTTTCGCCAGGCTGTTGCTTTCTAGTAGCAAGGCGATGCCGAGCCAAGGTAATATTTTTTCGTTTCTCGTAGGTGGTACTGAGAGTGGTCATGGCATCGACGTACGTGGTGCAAGCTTGAATGAAATTAAATGTTGATGGCGAAATATGGTTTACAAGGAGTTTGTACTTAAGGGCATCGTCAGCCGAAGCGGCTTCCTGTGCGATAAAATTTTCAAATGAGTACTTCCAATGAATCCATTTCAGGTCTGAGCCGGCCATTGCGGGTTCCACGTCAAAACGTTCGGGACGTAGATACCGCGATATTGAGGAAGACTTTTCCTTTTCGTCAGGCATAGCGAGCACAATATCAGCAAAACACAAAATTATTGTTGAATAAATTGATACAGATAAAGACAGAACCAAATAGAATATTGGCTTTATTCAACAATAAAATAAGACATAGTAAATAATTAGGTATTGATATTTTGACAGAATAATACTAATGATAATGTCATAGTATTATCTAATATTATAAAGAAGGTAATTAAATAACATGTAACCTTCATGCTTAACAAGGAGATCACATCAAACGTCTCGTTTCATGCCTGTAATTATAGGTTATTATTTTATTTATTTATTTTTTATTTTATTTTTTTTCTGTACCTTTTTCATTTTGTTTAAAACGTAAAAACGCATATTTAAATACAATTTCAATCTAATCAAGTATTATTGTTTGCTTTGTAAACTAATTGGTGATTTTTAAAACCATATATTTATCCGATTTGTTGAAATTAGTGAGAGTGTATTGGAACATATCAAATGTCACCGTACCCATCCTATGTGAAATGGATTATGGATAACGTATTATTTATTTTACCTAGCAAGCGTTATTTATGTGTATATTCCGATTCTGTATGGTATGTGGTGTTGGTGCGACCGTGTTGTCACCCGACGGCTCAAGCGGAAGATCGGCGCTGACAGCTCTGCCAGCATATGCCGAGCTTGAGACCGGGTTTGCGATATCCTCATTGTATAATTTAATTGTTTAGCTTAATGGATATGTAATATTGATTTATGTGGATGTTGCAAATAAAAGAGTATTATTATTATTATTATTATTATTATTATCCGATCGACGAGACCGGTCGTGACAGTTTGATAGTAGCTCAAAGCGCTCTTTTAAATAGGAAGGCGTCTTTGGATTAAACAGTACGCAGTAGAGAAGTGAAAGAATGTGAGTATTCCGGCGAAGTCGAATTGGGAGCCACCCAAACTTTTTGCAAAACTCAGAAATGTGGTCATATTTCCTAAGTCCAAATATGAAGCGAATAGAAAGGTTTTGAATACGCTCGAGTTTATTTAATTGATCTTCCCTGAGGTTGAGGTAACAGGTGTCGGCATAGTCGAGAATAGGAAGAAGGATGGATTGTGCCAACGCAATCTTGGCGAGAATTTGCAAAAGATTTCGTAACCTACGAATGGAACTAATAGCAGTAAACATTTTACGACTAATTTCCATAATCTGTGAATTCCAGATCAAATTTTGGTCAAAAATAATACCTAGATTTTTTACTTCCGAAATATAAGGAATAACATTGTTGTTAAATATAACTGATGGCAAAAGAGAGTAATCCAAACGCCGAATCAAATGGTGACTGCCAATAATAATAGCTTGACTTTTTACAGGATTTACTTTTAGACCAAATGAGTTACTCCAATTAACAATTTCACTTAAGTCGAAGTTAATTGAGTTAATTGTATGGTGAATATCATCTAACTTAGAATGCGCATAAATCTGTAGATCGTCTGCATACAAGTGGTAGAGAGAAGAAATATGGGAAGTTACGTTATTAATAAAAGCTGAAAATAGCAGAGGAGATAGAACGCCTCCTTGAGGTACACCGGCATTGACGGTCAGCCAATCAGAATATGAGTCCTGAACTCGAACCTGCTGACGGCGACCGTATAAATAGCTATGAAACCAGCCAATTACCGGTGAAGATAAGTTAAGGGAATTAAGAACCGCCAGCAGAATGTCAAAGTCTACCGTGTTGAAAGCATTACTAAAGTCTAGTAACGTCAAAACCGTGAGTTTCCGGCCGTCCATAGCCTGTCTGATGTCATCAGTAATCTTGACCAAAGCAGTAGTCGTACTATGACCCGCTCTGAAGCCGGATTGAAAACGATTTAGAAGGTTGTTTGAACAAAAGAAACACTCAAGTTGATGGTATACAATTCGTTCTAAAACTTTAGAGAAGAACGGGACAGTGGAAATAGGACGGTAATCACTGTATGAAGAGGGATTTTTTTTTGGAAGTGGGATTATTTGGGCATATTTTCATGGAGAAGGAAAAGTCATAGTCGCAACTGAAGTTATTGAAAATGGATGTTAAGACAGGAGTGACATAATCAATAACAGGGATAATCATTTTCCGGCTAATGCTATCAGAACCAACGGCATCAGACTTTATGGCTAAAATATTCCTCTTAACATCACCCTCGGTTAATTGGCTAAAAGAAAATGGGGAAAATGTGGAAGTTACATTGGCAGTAAGAAGAGAAATGGTATTGGACTTGATAGCATTATCAATAGCATCTGAAGAGGAGAAGTGATTATTTAGTAAATTTAGGTCAATATTATTTGAATATGCATTCTGATTGTGTACTTCTAGAGGTATTGCAGTCTTCTGTTACAGATGTGAAAATATGCCGTCGATGTGTATCTCTACACAGTTTTTTGCAGCGATTCCGGATTATTTTGTAACAGGACTTTTGATACTTTAGGCAGTAATTCAAAGGTACATACATATATTTAGGTTGAGACTTAAATACCAAACATTTTTGAAAATCATATCAAAAATTGACCGCTCCAGCGGGGTTCGAACCCGCGTCTCCGACTGACCGTGTCGGCGCTCTAGCCAATTAAGCTATGGAACGATGTACCCGCTAGAGCGAAATTTTTGATATGATGATTTTTATTTTCGGTTTAAGCGAACCGTGGCGCCGTCTATAGTGAGTTTACAGAGACCCGTAACTATTCAAAGTTTCATATCATTCTTTTCATTTCATATTACAATGAAAATCTTTGACAGGAGACGACATTATGCTATTTTCAATATGTACGATTTTTTTTGTGTTACCCTCACATTAGGAATTCTAAACATTTTTGAAAATCATATCAAACCCCGCTGGAGCGGTCAATTTTTGATATGATTTTCAAAAATGTTTAGAATTCCTAATGTGAGGGTAACACAAAAAAAAATCGTACATACTTAAATACCAATTAAATTACTTCTTACGGAAAATCTGGGGACGGTTTTTTTTAATTTATTGACTACTCCTAACATATACATAGTATTTTTGAGATTTAAGTACCTCAAAAACCTCACGGGTGTATCTGGGAGCAGAGTCATTCGATTCATTCAATTTCTTGTAACAAAAAGTGTTTATTAAAACTTTTATTGTATTCTTATTATTATTATTTTTGTATGTGTTTAATCTATGATTATCTATGCTTTGTTGACCTTTCTAAACTCATATTTTTCCCCTCTCCTCATTATTTAGCAATATTTCTAAAATAATTATAATTAGTTCGGATTTTCTCTAACGATAAATGTCGTAAAGCAAGATAATGTTTGAACGCGGCTAATACGACGCGTTACTATGGAAACTAAAATCACAACAAACACTAAACAAGCGGACGCAAGTAACGTAAATTATTAACTCAATTTCCATCTTAAAAAAAATATGAAAAACAAATATTAAATAAACGGTAAGTGATTCTTAAATCTCAAATCTTTGTTTATAATTTTGAAAGCTTTATAATATTATAGTATTTTGAATGGTGAAAATGATGAAGCATTTTTATTCTATGATTAGTACTACTTTTTGATAAAATTATTATATATGTGGCTTGGATATGAATTCGACCATGATTTAATGTTCATTTATTTTTAATTATTGGAAAATACCTAAAAATTATTTTTAAATTATATAAAAATACCAGTTAAAGCATTTACGAATATGGTTTGAATAAACGTATTGAAAAAACCTTATTCAGGGTTTAATTAAAAATGAAACTGAAGACAAATTTTATAAATTATTTGGCTATTCTTTAGATTAAGACCCGTCATTTTAAAGTTAGATAGGTTAGTTTTTTTTTGTAACGAAATTATGTCGATAAACGTTCTAATTTTGAGCTTAGATAATTCGACGGGTCTTAATCTAAAGATTTACCAATTACTAAAAAATAAATAACATAAAATAATAAAATTAGTGATATAACTCTTTGTAATTTTACAGTATCATTAATTCACAAGTGCCCAACGATATAATGTTACGTCAATATGGTCCCAGCAACGGTAAAGATCCTTTGTTTACTGGCAAGTGTAGTGGGGGTGCGCGGGAAATGGGTGGAGGGGAGGGTAGATACGAAAGAGGTTAGTATTTTAATTTGATTAATTTGTTCTGATTTCTGCTTCAGAAGCTTTGGAATCGGTTCCTGAACCGCGTCTGGATGTCATACATACATATTAATTACACATAATTTTAATGAGAAGAAGTGTGTGTGTATTTATATACGCACGTACACAGATCACCCCCAAGATCTGTGCGCACGTAAGAAGTTATACCTCATTGGCTAGCTAACTTCACTTTGCTAACTTCTTCTTCTTTGACTAGCTAACTTCGGGGTGTCGATTTATTGTGACAATGTGCACGCGCATCGTAAAAATTTACTTTCATCATTTTCCCATAACGCGCGAAAACAACTATAACGTCAATAAAAAGTAAATGAATTAATTATTTAAAAAAATTAAAAAATAATGAATTAACAATTTATATATATATATATATATATATATATATATATATATATATATATATATATATATATATATATATATATATATATATATATATATATATATATTATATTATATTATATTATACTAAACCAGACAAAAAAAAATTAACAGTGTTACGAATTATCTCTGAAAGGCGTTATTTCCTACATTAGAAACAAACGACTGTTTCTGTCTTAACTTTTCATTGTTTTGAGGTTGATGAATCATTGTTTTTAGAATGTTAATCATATTTGTTATTATTTATTACGTTGTACCAATGACATATTTGCGAGGTTTTCACAGTAACTAATTTACATAGATTCGTATAGGTCGATGACGTTTTTTACCTTACTTTCTGCTTAGGCATTTCCGGGGTCATTCCCTCCCCGAGTCTGGGTGTAATATACCTACATATGTACTTATTTGTATATGTAGGAATTTATTTGCAAGAATTTTTAAAGAAAAAAATATGTACGCACGTATACTATATATCATTATTATATTATTCTTCATTGGCTAGCTAACTTTAGGGTGTCGGTTTTTTTTCGTGAAAGCATGCGCGCGCATCCTAAAGATTTACTTTCATAATTTTTCCCTATCGTGCCAAAAGAAGTACAACTTCCGAAAAATAGCTGTATCAGTTGACAGTTACCTAATGATATAAAATACCTACAACACGAGCATTAAAGATATTTATTTGTATTTACACACTCATGTTCCACGTAGTGTGGATGCTTTGCGTATTTGTGGACCCCAGACACAGGTGCATTCCTACTGGGAACCGTTAAGTTACAGGCATTATTTTATTTTATTAATTATTATTTTAGAACTGGGCATTTCTCGCGAGATTCTGTTTCTTATCACTTGAAGGACAATTCGAGTATTTGATAGAGTTTGAGAGGGACATGGGCACTCCAAACTTACTGCTATATTACGATGACGATAGCCAGTGGCCGGCTGTATACCACAGTACGAAGGTGAGCTTGTCTAAATTAAGGTATAAATGACTAGGCAATCAGCGCAGTGTTCAGTGACCGAGTGTGTGAGTTTCTACTCCAAGCGTTAGTTTGATTTTCACCCTGGGGTCTGGGTGTAATATATGTATTTATTAATATACGCATTATTTATATGAAAAGTTAAAAAAAAATATATCAATATCAGCACAAAAATAAATACGTGTCTATATACAGGGTGTGGCGTAAATAGTGGTCCACCGTTAAGGATTCGATAAACCAGGTAATTTACTATAACATATTACAATTTTATCCATTTTTACCCAAAGGTTCCGGAAATATTTTTATTTTTTATTTTTTTACGATATTTGTACCCCTTGTTACAAATTTGGTTGTAGTTTTAACAAATACCATTATTTTTTCATTTTGATTACTGGTAATTACTGCTGAACACTAGAGCTATCGTTAAATAACATGTTTTTAATGTAAATTTAAGGCTTTTGAAGAAAAAAATTGGTTTTACTCTACTTTAAACCCAAATTTTTAACATATCATGCTAATTCAAGAGCGATTTTTGTAAAAAAAATGTACTAAGCTGTCAGTGCCCATTCATTTAAAAATATGCCTACTAAATACCAATTTCAAAATGGTATCACAATAGCAGATCCTTTTGTTTAACAGAAAGATATCCAATTTTAATTGAAGAAAGGAAGATTTTCATTAAAATACATTTTAAAATTTAGTTGCGTTAATACTTATGATTTTTGTAAAAAAAAGAAACTACACTGTCAGTGCCTATTAATTTTAAAATATTCCTACTAAACACAGATTTTAAAACGATTTGCCATCCCATTAATAAAAAAATTTATGGCAATTTTAATTGAAAAAGACTTAAAATAAAAATAAAAAATTAGTACTGTTACAGAGTGATCTTGGCCTAACTTGTAAATTAGAACAAGGTATTTAAAAAAAAACAAGTCATACTGTCATCGTTTATTATTATTCTTTGACATGATTACAAACACTGTAAAAATTACACCAAATGCTCGAAATGGCCCCAATTCGCAGCTATACATGCTCTGCAACGTCGAATATACAGTGTTTGTAATCATGTCAAAGAATAATAATAAACGATGACAGTATGACTTGTTTTTAACCGACTTCCAAAAAAGGAGGAGGTTCTCAATTCGACTGTATTTTTTTTTAATGTATGTTACATCAGAACTTTTGACTGTGTGGACCGATTTCGAGAATTTTTTTTAAATCGAAAGGTGGTGTGTGCCAATTGCGCCCATTTAAATTTATTTGATATCTAACAACTACTTTTCGAGCTATATCTAATAATGCGTTTTTACTTGACGCTTTTTTCGTCGACCTACGTTGTATTATACCGCATAACTTTCTACTGACTGTACCCATTTTGATTATTCTTTTTTTGTTGGAAAGGGGATATCCCTAGTTTAGTACCTTGATAAGGAAACCAGGATCTGATGATGGGATCCCAGAGAAATCGAGGGAAACTCTCGAAAATCCGCAATAACTTTTTACTGGGTGTACCGATTTTGATAATTTTTAATTTAATCGAAAGCTAATGTTTATCATGTGGTCAGACATAAATTTTATTGAGATGTGATAACTACTTTTTGAGTAATCTTTGATAACATGTAGTTACTTGACTATTTTTTCGTCGATCTACGTTGTATTACTCGTCGATGTAATTGAAGTCGGTTTTTTTTCGTTTGCGAGCAAACACAATTATTTTTTAATGCCTTGTTCTAATTTACAAGTTAGGCCAAGATCACTCTGTAACAGTACTAATTTTTTATTTTTATTTTAAGTCTTTTTCAATTAAAATTGCCATAATTTTTTTTATTAATGGGATGGCAAATCGTTTTAAAATCTGTGTTTAGTAGGAATATTTTAAAATTAATAGGCACTGACAGTGTAGTTTCTTTTTTTTACAAAAATCATAAGTATTAACGCAACTAAATTTTAAAATGTATTTTAATGAAAATCTTCCTTTCTTCAATTAAAATTGGATATCTTTCTGTTAAACAAAAGGATCTGCTATTGTGATACCATTTTGAAATTGGTATTTAGTAGGCATATTTTTAAATGAATGGGCACTGACAGCTTAGTACATTTTTTTTACAAAAATCGCTCTTGAATTAGCATGATATGTTAAAAATTTGGGTTTAAAGTAGAGTAAAACCAATTTTTTTCTTCAAAAGCCTTAAATTTACATTAAAAACATGTTATTTAACGATAGCTCTAGTGTTCAGCAGTAATTACCAGTAATCAAAATGAAAAAATAATGGTATTTGTTAAAACTACAACCAAATTTGTAACAAGGGGTACAAATATCGTAAAAAAATAAAAAATAAAAATATTTCCGGAACCTTTGGGTAAAAATGGATAAAATTGTAATATGTTATAGTAAATTACCTGGTTTATCGAATCCTTAACGGTGGACCACTATTTACGCCACACCCTGTATATTTTATACATTGGTGCAGCGTGGTGGATTAAGCTCTGATCTTTCTCCTACATAGAGAAAGAGGCATATGCCGTGCAGCAGTGGGATATTACAGGCTGAAGTGTAGCATGTGTCTCTATCAACAGACTGGTACTTAAAATACAGACATTAAGTTACCTTAGGAACAGACCACCGTGTGTATATGGTAAAAATATAACCATTACAACTAAAGTTTTCACAATTCTGTTGAGATTTTAATCTCGATCGCACCGGTCGATCTCTTGTCGTGTCCTTTCCATTCTATGTGGCATTTGCGTGATTTATGCTTATTTAGATTTAGTAATCTATACTAATATTCCCATGAACCTATGAACCCATAACCCATGAACAATAAACTAATGAGTTCGCAACTAGAATTTCGGCCCTCAGTTCTCGGGAGCCCCACTATTCCTGGCTAGCAATCTTAGCTATCCAGGAATATATCTAGGTGGAATCAGGATATTTATCTAGGTGGAATCAGGATATTTATCTAGGTGGAAGCTGGATGAGAATTGCAGAAAGCCGGGATGTTTGGCGCAAACCTGGGCGGCCTATGTCCAGCAGCAGACTGCGATAGGCTGAAGAATGAGACACTATTACTATAAAGCTGATGAGTTTGTTTATTTAAACGCGCAAATCTTAATGACTAATAGTTCGAATTGAAAAAATATTTTTGTTTTGCATAATCAATTTAACGGGGAAGGTGGAAGACAACTAGTTAATAATAAAAAATAAATGATGAAAAAATATATGTTTCCAGACTTGCAAGCAACGCGAAGCTGTACTAAACAAAGGTGGACAGAACCAAATAGTAAAACTATCTCACTGGTATCCAGATACGGAGTTCTCAGGCTGTATACTAACTCAGGCAAATAAGGAGTTGCCAGCAGTAAAAAGGTTTGCAATTTTCTTTTTTCATTTGTTTTTCAAAAGGTTACTTAAAGTTATTAATGTATTTAAACAAAATATTAACTTATGGACATTACAGTACAACATCAGCAACACCAAAAGCTAAAACAAATAGTCCATCAAAATCGAAGAACTCAACTAAAATCGACTTACCAGCCGATCCCTCGTATTACAATCAATTTTTAAAAACTACCACATCAAAACCTAAATCTACCATTGTGGACTCAAATTCTACCACTTGGTACGAATTATTGCCTACTGAAAACATAAATTCTACCACAACGGGGTTGCCAGATGACGAATTATGGGAGAATATAGAACCAGAGAACAATACAAAAAGAATGGAAAATTTGAAGGACGTGGAATTATTGTTTGATAACTATAGCAACACCGGTGTAAGTGTTTTATTTGGTTATTAAAAAGTACGTATAATAGTAAATGCTACACACCCTACGATTTCCAGTATTGATATTTTGTGGTGGGGGTCTAAAACACAACAAAAATACAAAACGTTACAACTCTGCGCCTTGTCTTTATATATATATTTATTATTAGTATGGGCGATCACACCCACTGTCACTAGCCTTTAAAGTTTCGATCTCTTCGTATGATATATGTTTGTGTATACTGTACAGACTTTTGTTGTAATCTAAGCGTTTACGTTATATCTTTTTTCTGACTCCTAGTACAGGAATTCGTATTACTGAGGGACGTTCAGAGTTGGCATGCGATTTATTTATAAGTTACTATTAGTTTCTTTTAAGTCCAAAAGTCTCAAAAGTCCCTTTGAAGCCTACTCGAATAAAGTATAATAGTTCTTTAAAGCAGACATCTTTATAGCGTAAAATAAAACGTTCAACGTTCGAGCTGTATGAACGATTCCGTCGACGTCGATTGCACTCGGAATCATATCAAAAGGAGTCTGGTAACCCGAACACCAACACCGTTAAGTTCATCGTGTCCTGTCACAACTCCAGACGCTTCCGATCGGCGAGGGAACGATGGTGGTTCATTGGTATCAGCAATTGTGACAGCCCAAAGGTATACTATACTCATATTATAAAGCTGAAAAATTTGATTGTTTCATTATACTTTTTTGTGTTTTATAGTCCCTTAGCAAGACTATAGTTTATTTGATATTTAGCATATTTTTTTATTTATTATTTATTTTACACTTTATTGTACACCAAACAAATAAAATAAACAAGCAACATTAACAATAATTTGTAGAAAAAAAAATGTACAAACGGCGGCCTTATTGATTAAAAGCAATCTCTTCTAGGCAACCTTAGGACAAAGAAGATGATATATTTTTAAGATTTTTTTCTTCTAAATAGTTTTGCAAATAAATGCAAAGGAACCTATAGACCCCTGCAACACCAGAAGCCTCGCAAGCTCGTTGCCGTCCCTACCTCCAACTCTCAGAAGCTCCCCTACTTACCTTACTGACGCAGGAGCACAACGCTACTTGAAAGCAGTATTATTTAGTTGTGATCTTCTGTAAGGTCGAGGTCCCCAGTCGGTTTGCTCCAGAATTCGAGCAAGAAATTCCTGCTGTATGCTACGTTAAATTTTTTCATCGCCAAGCTACTGTTATATCAAATAAGTTTTACGTTAGTGTTTCAAAACACAGTAGTGTTAGCCAGAATATGAACGTACGACCAGGATAGTTCATTGGGTTATTTCTCTATTGAGCATTTGAAATGACAAACTACTTACAGACGCAAACAAAGCAGTGACAATATGTAAAAAAAAAAAAAAACGTTTAAAAAATTAGTACCTACTGTTGTAATTCTCTTGCTGTATCTTTTCGTTTCATTTTTTTTTTCGTTTTTTTTTTCAAACTTATTGTAACATAGATTATGTTCTCAGGGATTGGACGTCCGTTACAAATTCCTAATGACCAACGGACCTAGCGGTGATTTCTGGCACGAACACTTCTCAGCTGATGAATTTTGTAAGTACTTTTACGTATATGCATTCAGTTTGTAACATCCCACTGTTGGACATAAGCCTCTTTCGCCATGTAGGAGAATGACTGGAGCTTAATCCAACATGTTGTTCCACTATGGTTAGGCGGATATATTTAATACTTTAAGTAACGATCGCTATCAGATATTTATGATAACAACCGGGACTGCCGGCTTAATGTGCTCTCCGAGGAAATGTAGGAGACCCACAAGGACATACATCCAAACCGGAAAGATATCAGTCAGCTCAGCCTATTGCAGTCCACAGCTGGACATAGGCCTCCCCAAGTTTGCGCCAAACATATATTTGTACTAATATCCATCCCGAGGGGAATCGAACCCACAACCGTTGGTATTTTAGACGACTGCTCGCACCACAACAGCTGTTTAAGTACTTTCTTTTTAAATTTAACTAGGTCGGCAAACAAGCGTACGATTCACCTGATTGCAAGCGATTACGGTAGCTTATAGACTTCTGCAACACTAGAAAAGCTTCGCAAGCGCTTTTCCGACCCTAACCCCAATTTCCCCAGTAGCTCTGGTCACCTTAATCACAGGAACAGGTTTTTCAAGTAGAGTTTTTTGTATTTAATTACATAGTTTTATAGATTTTTGATTTTTACTGTCTACATTTTTCAGACGTTCTTCCAATCCTTCTCGCGTACACATTTGCGTACGTGATAGTAATGATCGCAGTAGTGATGTGCAGCGTTGAATTACGATGTCGGCACTTATTGCACGCCACTTATAAACTATTCCTAGCTTCACTGACGGCGCAACACGCAGGGGTTGTACTTCAAGCTCTTGCGTATATCCGGTACGCGCATAATGGTATAGGCAGCCCTACTGCTAAGGTCACAGGTAAGTTTATTTATTTATTTATCGTCGTCAACATTGGGCAACGAGCGAAAACTACACACCTATCACTTTATGATTGTGTTTGCTCGCAAACGAAATATATACGACGCAAACGAAATATATACGACTTCAACTACATCAACAAGTAGTATAACTTAGGTAGTCGAAAAATAATCTAATACTATTAAACGAGCAATTCTTATATATATAATTTGAATCTCGGAAACGGCTCCTACGATTTACATGAAATTTAGTATATAGGAGGTTTCGAGGGCGATAAATCCATTTAGCTAAGATTTATTTTTAGAAAATGTCCTTTTATCCCTGTTTTGGGCAATGAATAAATGGCTACAATATCGTTAGAAAACGAAGGTAAATCGCAATTGTCGATAAAGTTGTAATAGCTCAGGTGGGAAATCGGCCGGTCGGAAACGATTGAGAAGACCACGGTTCAAATCGCCATGTATCCAGCACGATTATTATTATTATTTTTTCTAATTGCACTCGTTATTTTTATTTAAATAACCAGTTTCTTTTTTTTTATTATTGTCAGTAAAATTGAAAAATATTATTCATATTTTATAAATATGTAATTCGTATTTAAATATGATTTCCAAAAAACACGATTTACTAAGCATATCAAGCTAAGCTCGGTCGCCCAGGTACTTATCAATTAAATACGCATTATTAGAGATTACTCAAATAGTAATCATCATTACAGCCTATACAGTCCACTGCTGGACATAGGCCTCCACAAGTTTACGCCAAAAATAACGTGAACTCATGTGTTTTGCCCATAGTCAACACGCTGGGCAGGCGGGTTGGTGACCGCAGTACTGGCTTTGTCGCACCGAAGACGCTGCTGCCCGTCTTCGGCCTGTGTATTTCAAAGCCAGCAGTTGGATGGTTATCCCGCCATCGGTCGGCTTCTTAAGTTCCAGGGTGGTTGGTGGAACCTTGTTATCCCTTAGTCGCCTCTTACGACACCCACGGGAAGAGAGGAGGTGGCTAAATTCTTTAGTGCCGTAGCCACACAGCACATAGTAATCGTCAGATCTCAATTAAATTTAAATGGAACTGCGTGACAAACACCAGATTTTGATTAAAAAAAGAATCATCTATATTGGTTCACCCAGTTATGAAAAAAAACAGTCGAATTGGGAACCTCCTCCTGTTTTGAACTCGGTTAAAAATAAGCATTATTTTGTTTGTCAGCCGTAGTGACCGACATGCCTTAAATAATGTTTCATTGAACTTTATTTTTGGTATTTTGACCTCTTATAGAGGAAATAATGTTGCAAATCTTATATTTAACAATTCTTCTGATAAGGATATCTAAATAATTATTTTCAGGTCAGTTACTGTGTGGAATATCGGAAACTACATTCCTATTGCTCTTAATATTGATGGCGAAAGGATACACTATAACACGTGGCCGATTGAAGGTGGCTTTCACTGTGAAGCTGACAATCTTCATGTGCTGTTATGTGCTGACTTATATTGTGCTGTTCATTTACCAGGCGAAGGTACTTTTATATTATGTACTACTTTAAAGCAGTAATCATCTGTGATCTTCTGTAAGGTTGAGGTCCTTCCCTAGTCGTTTAAATTGACAAGGAGCAATAAATTGCGTAATGAAAATATGAATGTTCCGAATAAATAAATAAATATGTTTTGTTTCCACCTGTAACACACAACACTTTTGGACATTGGCCTCATTCTCCGTGTAGGAGAAGACTCTGAGCTTAATCCACCACGCTGCACCTCTGCGAGTTGGTGGATATAATCCCTACTACGAGTTACGATTGGGTGTGAATGATAACATCGGAACTAACAGCTTAATGTGCTCTCCAGAGACACACCAGGAAATGTATTTAACATCAGTCCGTCAGTCAGTTCAGCCAATTGAAGTCCACTGCTGGACATAGGCCTCCCCAAGTTCTAGTTCAGCAGGGCGGATTTTTTTTTTATTTAACATATATGTGTTTATTTATATATGTATTATTTGGGTGTAGGTAGATTGATTAAAAAAAAATATGTATCTATATCAGCTGGATGCTACCTTAAACGCGGGCATTAAGTTGTCGACTTGTATATTAATCATATTTATTATTTTACTTCAGGCATTCGATCCAGGAGAGGTTTTGTATCTGTACGAAAGTCCGGCCGGGTACGGGCTTATAGTCCTCCGTGTGGCCGCTTGGTGTGCCTTTGCATATGCTACGTTTTTCACCGTTAAAAAATATCCAGAAAAGGTTTGTGCCCATTTGATTACATTTAGAGTTTTGATACACGATTATTTGCAATGATAAAAGTATTCGGAATTATCCGAATTTAGGGCAGCTGGCAGAATATTTAATTTTCGATAAGAACATTTACATAAATTTTAATAAAAAAAAATTGCTTAAGTTTTTTTTGCGCGTATTTTGTTTGTATGCATGGGCGTACCCAGAAATTAAAAAAAAAGCAGAAAGTAAAAATGCTTTTTATTTACTGCAACTTATCACCTTTACTATCTACATTACCTACTTCAATAATAGCTTGCGGAAGTTTTGGCTAAATCTACCTAAAATTTCCTTAATAAATAGTATTTATTAGCTTCGAGTCAGGGTGGGGCAAATGACCCACCTTGCCCCAATGTGAATACGCACATGTATGCATGTAATATTCTTTCTTACCTCATATTTTTCAAACCGCTGATGGATTTATGTAATTAAGATATCGTTTGATTCGTCTTGATAACCTTTTCTTAATGAGGCGATGTTAAAAAAAGAAACCAACATAATGACTGTGAGACGCCATAGTTTGAAGTGAAAACAAATATTTTCAAATAATTAAGTTTTTGTTTGCATGCATCGTTTTTTTTAAGTGAAAATTCTTTAGGCGCATGAGGGAAATTTTTTTACGGATGAAATGCACTAATAATAATATTAGCGCCACGAAGATGCGCAACGTTTTTGTCGAACAACAGAGCCACCTAGCGAGTTAAAGGTTGTTACATTAATATCGATAGACCCCCTGACAGACCCTCGGGCCTGTCTCAGGAAGACCCACTAATATCGATAGTATTACATTGCAAACTAACTAGATGGCGCTGGAACGGAAATGTAAAGCTTTAAATTTGTACAAGTATAAACGAGACTTAAAAAATAGTTTGCCAAAGAAGTTTCACTTCTGACATGTGTCCTTTGTACGGACGCACTGTTTTTTCTTTGTACATTTGATAGTAATATTTATATTTTTTCAGAATATGTTCTACTGTCCGTTTTTTATTTGCGGCACATTATGGTTCTACGCAGGACCGTTGTTTATATTAACAGCAAATTCCTATATAGGTAAGTAAAAGATTATAGATGAAAATACTAAGTACTAGTAAGTAGTAGTAAGTAGTAGTGTTGTGTTCCTGTGGTAAAGTAAGGTGGAGAGTTCCTGGGGAGGGTCGGGGGTAGGGTTCTGGTGTTGCACGCGTGCTTAGGCTACGGTGACCGCTTGCCAAAAAGTGGGCACGGATATTAAGCGCTCGGTGATAGAGTAGAGATTTCTTTGTGTATCTTGCAGGGTCGAGAACAGGAAATAGTTTTTTTTAGTACAAAAAAAAAATAAGTAAAAGATAAAAGTGCTCATTAAATATCTCTCTATAAAACTTTCAAGTAACGTTGAAGATAAACGGTCAAAATCCTTGTCGATTAGTATATGAACTCACACTTTGTTGAAAATTTCCTGTTCTTTCTAACAATCTCTAACGGCGGGAAATATTTTGACCAAAATCTAGAGCCAACCGACAGAAAATTCCTAACAAGTGCAATAAATAATACATGGATTGTTGAAAAGCAATTACAGACGAATGGTATTTGTTTTTTTTTTTAGATAAATGGGTACGTGAGAGCGTCGTCACTGCTGTTCTGCTGTTCATCACTTTCTGTGGACATGTTATGTTTTTGGTAAGTTGAGTTCGTCTATTTGTATCCCATAATTACATGGTAAATGGAACTCTCAACGCCAATGTATATTTTCTCGACCGAAACGACGAAAATACGACGAAATAAAAATGATTCGCCAAAATGTATGTACGCGCGTACTTGCGAACGACTGCACCAAATTGGATTCTTCTTTTTTATGTTGGTAGCAAGTCCACCAGGTCGCCTAGTTGCAAATAAGCAATGGTTGAGAGTTCGAACAAAAACTTTAATCTTGAAAAATATTAACTAATGATTTTAATTATTAATTTTACTTTAGCGTTCCAAGTAAATGCCATTAAATAATAGGTATACGTGTAAAAATCGAAGTTACTATAAACAAAATACTTTTTTTCAGCTGTTAACACTGCCAGTATTCGCGAACAAAAACTTCCCCTACCATGTTCGGACTACTCAAATCGGAGTTATGGAGGTATGTATTTCTTCACCTTCACCATGTAAATAAAATGAAGACTTCACCTATGTAAATAGAATAAAGAATACATGAAGGAAATCGATCGGTGCTGTCGAGATCTAAAGAAGGAAGTCTAAAGAACGAGAACAAGCCTTAATTGTAACAAAGTCAACAATTGTATTCTTGAGGCCCATTTCGAAATAGACCTCTTCCTACTTATTCCATTCCTTTCTGTCGCCATATGCATGTACTTGATCATTCCTAGCGATTATTTTTATTTCCTCTTACAATCTTTTGTATATATGCTTGAGTAGATCTCGGTCACCCATGTACTTTGTATCATAATCGGCTTGTACTTAGAACCGCTATACCCAGTTGCCTATTTTTTGTTACAGGTTACTCACAGTTCAGGTTTAGACAGATTTGGTCCAACCGCCTATCATCCCACTGAGGGGGCTGCTCAAACTGTTATTATACCGCTAACGAGGTAGGCTTAAATATCTTAAATGTAATCTCATTCTGAACATTTTAAAATGATAATTACGATTGGTTTGCTAAGCTGCAAGATTGGTTATGGTAGTTTGAGTGACAGTTAACGTACTCTCAGACATAGCTTGGTGACGATACCGATAACGCTACCTCTGACGTCACAAAATAAAGATGGTTTTACTGATATAATTTAATGCCACGCCCTAGTGCCTCTAGTCACCATACGCACCACAGGAACACATCATTGCTTGGGGGTAATATTATTTAGCTGTGATGTTCTGTAAGGTCGAGGTACATCCACAGTCGGCCTGCTCCAAATTTTGAGCAGGATAATAATAATAATAATAATAATAATCTTTATTGCACACCATTAAAAGATACAAACAAAAGTAGTATAATTAGAGGAAGATGTACAAAGGCGGTCTTATCGCTAAAAGAGCGATTTCTTCCGGACAACCTTTGGGTATAGAACAGCGTATAGAAAAGCGGTTAGGTTAGGTTAGGATCATTAGGTCAGGATATTTCCTGCAGCGATCTACCTCAGTCAAAGGTATCAGTGAGGTAACGTTATCAAGCTCTGCTCACAGGGACATGGTAGGGTGATCCATTTAACTGCTGTATTATACATTATTTAATTAGTTATTAATTTAATTTATTCTTACACTGATACTGAACTGATAATATAGCACATTTTGAACGATGATTTTAAATACTTAAGATTGTTAAATGTGACGATTTTTTTTTGTCCAGAAGAACAGAAGAATTGATAGGTAACATGTACAGCCAATACATGGCAACTGCACCACCAGTACCTTTGGGAAACGATACGCCAAAACTAAATGGCATAAAGAAAATAGAATCAAATAAGTATAATAACGGTCTTGTACCACAAGCGAGTACGGAAACAAACTCCTCCGACGACATAAACCCTGCAATCGACAAAGTTTTCACAATTGATAGTCAAATGTCAAAAATCGAGCAAAAGACGCGGGATAATGAAGTGTCAATGTCAATGTCAAACCAATCAGTGTTGCCAGATAATGATAATCTACCAAAATCGGGAGAAAATGATAAAGTCGATCTGCCATTAGTCTTAAGGTCTAAGAGAAATATTTTGGAGCCTATAAAAAGGGATGTTCCGGTATGGTCGTTGGCTAAAGGGCCGAGTGTTGTTGCTATGCACTTGAAAGCGTCGACGAGTTTGACAGAAGGTGAAATTAATTTAACTACAAGATTTGTTATTATTTATTGTGAATCTAAGTAACAATTTTAATCAACCTTACCCACAATCCTTTTACATAATACATAACAAAAGCCAAAACAAACGTGTATGACATATACTTACAAATTTTGAAATGTACGTTACGTACCCGCAACAACAAATGCATTTAACAATTGTTGTGATCATCGCACCAACTTGTGATTGGAAATAATATTATTCATTAATAATATTATCACTTAATGTAGACATTATGTACCTACATAATTATGCTACCTTTACATATAATATAATAAATATCTTAAACATACACTCACAGTCACTGCATTTTTTTTATTAAATAATTTATTCTTAAAATAAGTATGTACCTTAAATAAATAATTGTCATTTTAGATACTCCAGCGAGCCCACCAGTTCAATCAAACGGTAAACGACCATCTCTACGCAGCCTCCAGTCAATTTCAGGAGACATTAGCACGATACACGAAGACAGAGAGAAAAGCTACGTCCGAACACCCACCGACATCTTCACTGTGCCTACTAGGGGATAATTTGTTTATTAAGAACTAGCAATCATCCGCTAATTCGATCACATATAAAATTTACTCAAATATTACGTAACGCTGAAGATTTTAGAATTTTTGATTTAGAGGAATGTATGGAAGCCCCTACATAACACCCTGTAACGTTTTCTGTACTCCCTCCCACTCTTACCTTTCCTCTACTCCAAACGTTCGGCAACATGTAAGCGACCTTGTTGATTCATTAGGAATTCTGAGATACTCTGAGTTAATATAGGGAAAAACTTATTTATAGTTATTCTTACTAGTGTTAATAGTATTTTTATATAAGTGTTTATACCTTCACGGTCTATGAGCACTTTTGATTCTACGGGACTTACCGCCAGTGACGTAGCGTGCTTTTTTGCCGCGCGGGTCCCACTAAAAATTTACCGCCCCTACCAATTCATTTAATTTTTATTACTCAATTTTTTTAATTTATTGCATAAAAAACTTAAATCTAACATTACAGTGAACCCAATGTATTAGTTAAGTTGATCACAAATTCTACATCTATCTACAGATTTTTGTATACAAATAATATTACACTTAACAATTAATTTAAAAAATTCAATAAAATAAATTAAAAAAATAATAATTTTTAATTGATTTTATTGAATTGTTTAATGTTTTTGGACTGCAATAATAATTTTAAGTCTAAATCAAATAATCAAATTTAAAAAATTCATAAATGTATACATATCATTATGTTCACCAATCGACTTCAATAAAGAAGGTTCTCACTTCTCAATTTTACTGTATTTCTTTATGTGTGTTATATTGAGGACGCGATTTGGATTTTTTTGTCAATTGATAGTTTTGCCGATTTGGTGATTTTGCCATCCTTTCGTGTGTCGCCCGGGGCCATTGCCCCCGGCTCCACCACACTACGACACTGCTTACCGTAATTATATCATTTTAAAACTCGCGATGGTGACGTTGTAGACGTCATAGGTGGCAAAGGAGTTGGGAATTTGATATTATTTTTTTATTTTAACTTGAGTATAGTTTTTAGTGTAATTTTTAACTCAATTTTCGATTGTAAGCAATAATTTTGAGTGATATTTTCTAGTCAAATAAATGTTTTTCGACAAAATTAGTTTTTCTTGTTACGAAAAATCGCTTAAGACTTAACGGAGTAGAGAACGCAAACATCAAGCAACGAAACAACAAATATCTATGGTTATCGACATGATGTTGAGCGCTGACCTTCTACTTTACTGCAACATTTTATGGATATATCTTTTATCTTGATACGTGAAGCAAAAACTTTGTACCCCTTTTTAGGAAAATTGCGCGGACGGAGTATGAAATTTTGTACATTTATAGTTTATATAGAGGAGTGCACAATTCTATTTTTTTTTAATAATGCATAAAAATATATTAAATAAATACAAAAAATAAAAACATTTTGACACACATACAAGCATATTTTGTTGTCGGTCTGTAGTCAAATTAAAAAATTTAAAAAAAGGTTCTTTATTTTAATAATTCATTGGTTTTCTTTAATTTAAATTTTTAATTACGGCCGATTTTCGACCCCTGGGTTACCATTAGTTTTTAATAATAATTGCAAAATGATTTGCATTCTATTTATTTTTATTTCTGTACTAAACAAAATTATTTCCTGTTCGCGATCTACTCTGACCCGAGCGCTCAATAACTATGTCGATACCTATACAAATCGAGCATGTTTCTATGTGGCAAAAATAAAAATTTGGATTTGAAACTCGTTGAAACGAAAATGCGTGACGATAAAAAAACAAACACATAAATGTATATTAGAGAATGAGATAGAATACATTCACAGTATTATATCGATGAAAAAAAATCTCGTAGGCTTTTCAGATATTTTTTTTATTTTTAACTTTTATTAACTATTAATGAAAAAAAGGATAAAGAAAAATAAAGAAAATTTTTTAGAAGCAATTTATTTACGTCTTCGTATATAACAACAAATATACCCACTCTTAAAATATACATTATTATAAAATTTATATTCGTGTTGAGAAAATAGTGACTCATCGCTTTCCATCAACTTGGCCAAAGTCAAGGTCAAGGGGCGTGGCTATTCTAAATGACAGCTATGACTCAATATTCTCTTAACGCGAATAGATTATACCTAAAATATTTGGAAGGATGTACATTTGAATTTTTGACACTTGTTTTTGTTTTAATAAATCCAGATACAAAATAAAAACAAAAAATAAGTTATAGACTAAATCACACAAAAATCACATTTATAATAATATTACTTGAGAATGATAATAAAAAAAAATTATTATGATTATTATTGTGTTCAAACTGGAGCTTTCTTATTATCACTTTCAAGATTTCAAACAATAAAATACAAAATAGTAACACCTAAAACTCTTAATCATTAGTTATTCTATGATCTGCCTCGAATTTATTAAAAATATTACTAAAAAATCTATTTAAAAAAGATACTAGTTTACTTTTTTTTTTACTTATCTAGCAATTATCTATAATATATTATTTTTAAACACTTTTTCTACATCTCATAACGAATTATTGCTAACCATTTATATACAAATACTAGCTGACCCGGCTAACTTCGTATCGCCTAACAGTGGATTCTTTAATTATTTTTTTTTTTTAGAATTTTTCTCTCCGTAAGAACCATCCTAGTACTTCAAGGAATATTTTAAAAAAAGAATTAGCGAAATCGGTCCAACCGTTCTCGAGTTTTGCGCTTAGCAACACATTTTGCGATTCATTTTTATATACAAATATTATGTACCTAATATACATTATATCTTACATTCAATATTCAAAGTAGTGCGCGTTATTGAAATAACATACTATATTCTCCACCTTTATTACCAATTTCCACAGTACAAATTGGTAAGTGGGTAAAATTTGAGTTGATAAGTAGGTAAGACGTTGACTTGGTAAGTAGGTAAGATGTTGACTCGGTAAGTTCGTAAGACATTAAGTTGGTAAGTAAATTAGTAATCGCATTCAAAAAAAGCAATAAATCGAAAATGCTGTGTGGTTACGGCAGTACAGAATATAGCCACCCCCTCGTTTCCCGCGGGTGTCGTAAGAGGCGACTAAGGGATAACAGAGATCCCACATTTTTACGCTAACAATAGTGTCGAATGGTCAATTTGGAGAAAGAGACCCTTAAAAACTTCCAGATAGAATTTGTAATAGAAATTTTTGATTCTCTCGCGGCAAAGTAGTAGGTAATGTCCTCACCTATTATTATATAGATTAATTTGCTCCGAGTTTTTATATCCATACTATATTCTCTAATATATTAATTAAATATACATATCAATTAAAATATTTGGAATTTTGTTCCACCACAAATTATAAATCACTGATTTTGATCGTTTTTTTTTTTGTAGATATTTTGCTTTGTCTATATTTTTAGAAGCTCTGTATACTTGTCGAGTTGGCGTAGTAATTCTTGGGGGTGTCAAAATTACCATTGTTTAAGATCATTATTTTATAAAAAATTCAGATGAAATTGAATCCAAAGATTGAAGAAATTCATTCTTTAATATTATTATATGTAATTGTATAGTCATCGGCGCGGATATTGAGCGCTCACCTTTAGGTTTACTTCAAAATTTTATTAGTATAGATATTTAATGACTACTCAATACTTTGACATTTAATTTATT
This sequence comes from Melitaea cinxia, assembly GCF_905220565.1. NCBI lineage: Eukaryota > Metazoa > Arthropoda > Insecta > Lepidoptera > Nymphalidae > Melitaea > Melitaea cinxia. Next base: position 5,550,097 of record NC_059423.1, read on the forward strand.
TTTATTTTTGAACTGATCAAAACTTTCTGTTCCCAAACCTGCACTATTCATAAACGGATGCCCACTCCAAGCCGAGCGCTCAACATCCGAGCCGATACATATTTATTATCTCTTTCTTGGTTTATTTACCTGTGTCATACTTTACACAATTTTATGGATTTATGTCATAATTCACTATATTTGTGCATTATTAGAATGTATTATAACGAAATCCCTCAACCATCACTTAACAAAGCTTCAATAGCTTTACTTTAGCACTACAGAATATAATCATATAATATAGAACCATATCACAAATCAATAATTTCAAAACAACACATTAATTATATTAAACATAAATTAAAAAAAAATTAATACCACAATATTAAAAAGTTGGCAGCCCTTATCCACACACACACACACAATACAAACAAACATACAAAGAGACGATATTTTTACCGTAAAAAGTCAACATAATTGTGTTATATTCTTTATTAGCTGTGCTCGCGACTTCGTCCGCGTGGAATTTAAGAAAAAAGTTTTTCAGTTCGCAGAGTTATAAAATAAATAAATTGCTGAAATAAAAGTAGCCCAAGTTACTCCTTATTACATCAGCTATCAGCCAGTGAAAGTCCCGTCAAAATCGGCCCAGCTGTTTCAGAGCTTAGCCGGACAACACTAACAGACAGACAGATAGACAAAAATTTTAAAAAATGTAATTTCGGTATATGTACCATGTATACGTACATATACATTTAGTAAAAAGCGGTTATTTTAATATTACAAACAGACACACCAATTTTATTTGTTTGTATAGATTGCATTTAAAAGACACATACAAAAATATTAGTACAATGGCAGTTGGCAAAGACGAACTTATCTCTAAAAGAGATCTCTAGCCATGTTAGATGACCCATGTTGTTTACCCATGGGAGGGAATGATGTTGATGAGTTCACGCCATTTTTGGCGCGAACTTGTGAAGGCCTATGTCCAGCAGTGGACTGCGATAGGCTGAACTGATGATAATAATGATAATGCTTACATGGCTTTATAAATTCTTTCATTTGTTTATTGTAATGTGACATTTACATTTAACAAATTGATTTTGAAATTATTTCTTTAATAAACAAATAGTGTATGGGATTTTGTAAATTAAAACAGTAATTTTCGTTATGGATACCATAATCAAATCATACTTAATCAAATACAACTAAACGTTGAAAGAATATAAAACAAGCAATTTTAGGATAGGAATTTGTTTGTGTGCGTAAACTACTGTTATTTGACTAATTTTGTCTATTGTTTACAATTAGTAGATGGTGTACGGTCAATAAACTTCAATAAGGCTCGCTTACATAAGAGTATTGGTTGATCTAACTTCATAACCTCACGCGATGTTTGAGGTAGTATTTGTAAAAGAAACATAAAAATATATTTATATAAGATAAAGTACAATCGCTTAGAAATAGGAGTTCGAAAATTTGATTTAATCGTACTTTTTATCCCGGTATATAAAAATATACCAAAAAAAAAACATCATGTATAACTAAGTATACTTTTCCGCAAATTTTCATTTAATTTTAAAACGAAATAAGTATTTCTAGTTTAAATTATTACTAGTGTTCGTGTCCCATTGTTAATAGAACTGGCAACATTGCACCAATCGCTAATATAATAACTTCGCACAGTTGCAACCCGCCAAAACCTTTTTTAGTGGGGACGCCGTCTTGGAGGGGCAATAGTGAATGTGTGTGTGAGTGTGGATGTGTGAGTTCTGGTAATACGTGTACTGTTGCCACATACAAAAATGTCCCCGCTGAGAATAACATGGCAATACCTGGAAAATAATATAATGATATATATTGGTAACAAAAATATTATGTATTTTAATAGATTTAATAATTGTCCGTAGATGGTTGTGCGAATAGGCATAACAAAAATTATGAATGGTCATTTATAACTAACATCGCGTTTAATACGCAATTTTTAATTTAAAGAGAAATTAGAAAACTTTAATACATTTGTAAAGATAAACTAAAATAATAATAAAAAAAATCTACACCCTTAAAGTAATAATATTTGCAACATAAACTATTTCAGAAGTTATAGTAACGTTTGTTTTTATTTCAAAATATTGGTCAGTATTCGGAATAAAAAAAAAACTGGTCGGATAAGAGACCAAAAGTCAGTTTTGGAGAGTGCGATCTTAGAATTTAAAAAAGGCATTTGAAACTATAGTTAGTTTAATTTTTTTTTTAAATTTTAGAATTTTGCAAAAGAAATGTAAGTAGTTGGGTATTCAAATAAAAATAAAAAATGTTTTATTTGGATCGAAAATATAAAAAATAGTAGCTAAAAATTGCTTACCCGTAGCGTTAAAATCACTCAGAGTCTGTTTACTCTCGTTTCCAATACCGAAGTAGGTAAGCAGGGCGAGTAGTGGCGCGGCGCATGAGAATACTAAGAGGTGCTTCCTTATTCGGTTCCTGATTATCAAAAAAAAAAAAAAGAAACTATTAACAATAAAAAATCAACACCGAAAGTTATCTGATTAGGCCAGCCTGTAACATCCCACAGCTGGGCATAGGCCTCTTTCTCCGTTTAGGATTTGAGCTTAAGCCACCATGCTTCTCCACTGCCAGTTGATCACTATCAGGTGTATATGCTAACAGTTTAACGTGGTTTCCGATTTTCGAAGCATGTTATAAACTTTTTTTCGGTTCAGTGGTTCCCAAAGTTTTTTTAAACAGATCCACAATATATTTTTTATATGAACTTAATAAACTTTTTTTTTGTTATGTTACATTAACGAAATAAAATAATTTATTACAAAGAGTTACGTTTATTTATTTATTGAAAAAAAAAAGCTATATCAGTCGTCTATAAGACAATAATTATGTTGCTTAACTTAGTAACAGACGACCGTCTGTGTATGTTACAGATATTTATTTATATGTTTAACAAACCTTTCTAAGCCGGCGTGTAGTAAGAATGTCACAAGACCGAAGGCGGCCGGTGCTTTATGTAACATTATGGCTAGAAACACGATTAGTTCAACGTCAGCGTGCGATGTGGTGGCCGCCGCTCCTAAAGCCACACCGTCAGCTAAAATAGAAAAAGAAATTACTAAGATAATAATTCTTTTGTACGTGATTTTGTCGCATAGCTCCTTCTAAGCGTCTGGACCGATTTGGTAGAAATTTTGTGCATACATTTCAATGAACTCGTGGATGGTTTGAAAAGACAACTGGACCCGGTAGGTGGCGCTACTGTCGGTATGTTAGCGATCAGAATAGCTAATATTTCGAACAGTACGGCTGCCGGGTCCGCTAATTAATATAGTGCAAACCTTGTGTGTAAATATATTATATTTACATTACTTTTCATTCAAATTAATTTTGATTCATGAGTTAGAAGATATTAATATTGTATCTTTTATATTAACATAAGTCCCTTTCGTGCTTTTCAATTCGAATTAACTATTAGGAAATGTATCTATAGTACGTTACTCACCCCTTACCCATAATCAACTCCCAATTCTATGACCGACGGTAGTATACGCAAAAATACCCCATAATTTTCGTAAATAACAATTCATATCTATACTAATACTATAAAACTGAAGAGTTTGTTTGTTTCAACGCGCTAATCTCAGGAAATACTAGTCCGATTTGAAAAATTAGTTCAGTGTTAATTAGCCTATTTATTGAGAAAGGCTATAGGCTATATATAATCTCGCTAAGACCAATAGGAGCCGAGCACCTATGAAGAATGTTTCAAAATCGGGTTTTCTTCATTTTGAGAGCTTCCGCTGCGTGCACTGCAGTTTCGTAAAAATCATATATGAAACTAGTATACAAATAAAATCATCATCGCAAATAGTTATAATTTAAGTAGCTCATAGGGGTGGCCGTTGAGTGTGAGGCGTTTATTATCTCATTACAGACACCCCCTTCTGCTCTTTTTGATTTCCTTAAACCCATTCACCCCTTTCGACTCTCACGTGATTAGTGGACGTCCACTATGACCTTTGTCTCGAAATCGAATGTTTGAATCGAAATCAATACTGACCAGCAGCGTGGACAACAAGCCCAACAGTGGCCGTGATATTTCTCTCAGTGGGATTACTCGCATCATTGTACTTTGAGGACATCTGGTCAACTATTAACATGAAGACGAAACCTGGAACCAAATATATGCTATATTTATAACTAGTGTACATAAATAAATATAAATATCGTCAACAGCTATATAAAATGAATCTGTTTATAGAAATAAAAATGTTCGTTGTTGAAATTGATGTAAATGACCATGACCATGGGTTAACTGAAGGAGATCTCTTTCAGTAATAAGTCCACCTTTTCCATTAACACCATAATTATGTTATGTTTTGTATGTATTTTAAGTGCTATAAAGAAGTTTCGAAAAACTGCACCAAATTGGTTTTTTTTTTTTTACTGTTCAGACAAGGTTTTTGTATTTGAAGTTACCAACGATTTGGAGAGTTGTTACTCTTAAAAAAAAAAGTTTATAAAATCAATACAACATACCCAATACAAGTGATATTCCAATGACTGAGTGCAGGTCATCTTGTTTGCTAGGCTCAGGTGTATAGTCCTTAGTTACAAGTACTGTACGTTCAGAGAATAGGGCTCGTACACCTTCGGGGATGATCACAGCCAGAGCAGTACCGACCAGCAATCCGGCACCAAATACTGTTACTTTGAGCAACTTTTCCTGGAAAATAACATTTTGGGATAAATTATTATCTATAATAATAATATATATAAAAGCGAAAGGTCACTCACTCATCACGAAATCTCCGAAACTATAACACCTACAAACTTGAAATTTGGCAGGTAGGCTCCTTATAAGACGTAGGCATCCGCTAAGAACGGATTTTACGAAACTCGACCCCTAAGGGGGTAAAACGGGGGTTGGAAGTTTGTATGAAAGTCCTATGTTTTTGAAGTAAGATACTTGAAATTTAAAATGTAAGCTCTATAGATGGTGAAAAGGTGTCCAAATAATGTATCTTTAGAAATCAACTCCTTTTTGGGGTTAAAACGGGGGATCGTAGGTTGACTCACTGATCACGAAATCTCCAAAACTATAACACCTACAGACTTGAAATTTAGCAGGTAGGCTCCTTATAAGGTTTAGACTACCGCTAAGAATGGATTTTACGAAACTCGACACCTAAGGCGGTAAAACAGGGGTTGGAAGTTTGTATGAAAGTCCTATATATTAGAAGTATCTCTTACTTCTTCTTCTTGAAATTTCAAATGTATGCTCTATAGATGGTGTAAGAAAGTGTCCGAATTATGTTTCTTTAGAACCCAACTTCCTTTTGGGGTTAAAACGGGGGATGGTAGGTTGAATCACTCATCACAAAATCTCCTCACTCATCACGAAATCTTCGAAACTATAACACCTAAAGGGATTATATATAGGACCCCCATTATAGGACCTCCTTATTTGCCGGGAAAACTTTGTGACAAACTGATTTCAACGCGGGCGAAGCCGCGGGCACAGCTAGTATACTATTAAAACTATATATAGTTATTATTGTTATTATTATTATTATTATTAAAACTATAAAAAAAAAATTAAAAAATCAGAAATTCATTTATTCAAAAAGCTGCAAAAGCTCTTTCGAAATATCATTTTACAAATTAAAATTATATTAAAATTATTTTAATAAATTAGTCACAGTTAAAGTATTTAATTATTTTTATATTGAAGCCATCCACCGATTCGGAAGTTAGATTCGTAGAGAAGAATTGGAAAGAAATTTCACGGTAACTCTAAGAGTGTGCTCTCCGAGGCACAGTAAGGAGACTCGCAAGGACATACGTCCAGACCAGAAACAAATATAATAAGCACATAGCACAGTTGATGGAGATCTGTAACATCAAGAACAACCGCAGCGCATTACTGACCCTATCCCTGACCTCCCTAGAGCTCCGGCTACCTTACTCACCAAAGGAAACAACACCACTTGAGAAGAGTATTATTAGTCTGTGATCTTCTGTACGGTTGAGATACTCTCTCTCTCTCAGTTAGACTGCTTCAGACTTACAGCAAGTTATTTCCTGCTGTGTCCGACGTCAATACAATGCCAACAGTTGTAATTCTAAAATTACTGTTTGTATTTGACTGATTTTTGTATATAGCTTATAAATAGTACATATATACATAGTATATATATAGTTTATTTTAATGCTGCCTTGTATCCAAAATATAAAATTAATTAATTTTTTTTTTTTTTTTGTTATATATATTGCACAAGGCTCTTTGGTAAAAATACTAGGAGAACAGAAAAAGTGAAGAGATAGCAATAAACAATATTTCAAACATGCAATTATTGGCTAAGCTTTCTGTATTATGTTATACTTGATTTTGTATTAATAATTTTTTTATAATTTAATAAAAGTGTTATCTTTACATGTTTCGTAATCTTTTCTTTTGTGTAATAGCTAATGAAATGCTTTTGAAATGTGGCAGTATCTATATGACGCAATCTATAAGTGATTTGACAGTTTTTTATTAGAGTAACTGCTAAGTTTCCTGATGATTCTTCTCAGCAGTTTCTACATTTTGAATCTATGATAGTTTTACTTGTAACTAACACTAATTAATTTATGAATCACAAATGTAATTATAATTTATGTAATGAAGTGCTGATGAAGGGTTCTTGAATACAGAATATTTGATTTTGTCTGATGATGACTAAGGGTACCAAGCCAACCATTTTCGATATTCTAGTAAATATAGACTTCTAAATTTAATTTTTTTTAATTTCTATTGATTTTAAATGTCTTGATCAAGAACACAATTTTTTTTAATTTAAATTAATAATAAACAATTATGTTGAACACACATATTGTTATCTGTGTGCGAATCAAATCTTCAAAGGAGGTATAAACATAAAAAAGGGAATTATTTATTTACTTTTTAATATTGCTTCGCTTTATAGAAATAACTTTTTGACATTTTCTTTCTTTTATTGTTTTTCTTTTTATATAACTAGGTCGGCAAAAGCGTACGGCATACCTAATGGTAAGCAATTACCATAGCTTACAGATGTTTGCAACACCAGAAGTATTGCAAGCAAGTTGCTGACCCTACCCCCATCTCCCCCCTAGAAGCTCTGGTCACCTTACTCCCCAACAGAAACACAACACTGCTTGAAAACAGTATTATTTAGCTGTGATCTTCTATAAGGTCTACGTACTACCCCAATCGGGCTGCCCCATATTTGAGCAGGAAATTTCTTGTTGTGCCTTACCTCAGTTAGAGAAAAATAGAAACCATAAATAAAGACAAGTTTAAAAACTAGTGTTGGTATAATTAACTATTATCTTGTGTTTTTTTTTTAAACTTAATTATTTTTAAGTCCGCATTTTGAAGTGTTTTATAATTCACTCAAAGATTTCTAAGAATGAAGATTCTTGAAAGTCGTTTTGGATTATTAAGAAATAACGGCAAAAAACTGTCATAAAACACTCGATTAAGCAATGAGAACAGCTGTTATTTATTAATAAGATACATTTTTATTTTCTTAGTTTTACATATAAAAATACTCACCTCGGACATACTGACGTTGAGGGGTATACTCCCAGCAACATACGACCCGACTAACATAACTAAAGCTAACAAAATAAGCACCCAGGTTCCATCCATGATAAATTTAAAACTTTACAGAAATTTTAAAGAAAATCACAAAAATATATCCTCGTACGAGTAAAGGAATGAACACCCGAATGTACTACGTAGAGTTCATGATTTTATCAAAAAGTAGTTAGCGTTTTTAAATATTTTAATTTAAAAATAAAAGTCTACAACAAAATTGTTAAAATTTTGACAACACGCCACATCCCACTGTCGATGACAACTTGACCAAAACTTGACAACATACTTTTTATAATTTTTTTAGTGTTAAAATGTTGCAATGTAAAAAAAATACTTTTCTTGAAGTGGAATATAATTGAGGCCTTAATTTTTTGCAATGCAAAGTGTAATAGTTATTTATAGAAATCATGTTCGTGTATAATAATGACAACAATAGTATTTGAATAGTATATTAATTCTCATTTGAAAAATATTATCAGACGTCGGTAAATTTTATATGACAAATTAAACTAAATTTGATTTTAAAATCGGATTAATTGATAATTATATTAAGGAGCTACAAATATGATTGGTTATAAAGGAGAGAAATTGTTGCTATTACAGAAACATTTATTCAGTGAAACACAATTAATAATTATCATTTACATGTTTATTGAGATTTTGCACATAAAATCGCGACTGCAAATAAAAACATGGCAAGTTTTTCAAAATTTTTTTTTTGAAGGTCGTGCTTGAAATGGATAATTTTCTGCTATTTCCGCAGAAAAGCACAAAATATTAATCAAGATTGAAGTTTAAATTTATTTAATTATTAATTATTTTTATATAAAAATAATTAATAATGGAAATGCTCAATCTGACATGAGTCATTGGACAACTAATTAAAATATTAAAATGGTTTTCCGCTGTGCTAAAATTGGACAATTCTATTAAAATATACACTCTTTTAATTTTTAACGACTTTAAAAAAGGAGGAAGTTCTCAGTTTGACTGTATTTTTATGTGCGTTACATGATATTTTTTTACTGGGGGTATCGATATTTATGATTCTTTTTTAATCGAAAGCTTGTGCTTGTAATGTGATCCATTTAAATTAAAATAATTAAAATATAAGAATATATTAATAAATCTTTTAATAGGTTTATATATAGTACAGTTAGACATATATATTTTTAAGAGTAGGTATAGTCGTCACTTTAGCCTATCGCAGTCCATTGCTAGACATGGGCCTCCCCAAATTTTTGCTCTCAAAAACAACGCTGAGGCAGTAACCAGTTAGTCTATTCTTTTTTTTTTCTATCTATGTGTTCCTCGTCCTTTTTTTCTTTTTTTTTTTATTGCATTGTTAATTGTTGTATTATAATGTATGTGTTATTTCAACATTAATTCGTAAGCTGGTAGTAGGCCAATAAAAAAAATTCTTTCTTTCTTTCTTTCTATGCTAGTCCAGCGGTAGACTGCGTCCATTTTATGTCGCCAGGTACAGTATTGGTTCGCAATATTTTGAAACTCCCGACATTTTCCGGTACTCACCCGCAACCATGGCATATGCAACGACGCGAAAATATCGGGAATTTCAAAATATCAACCGCGGGAAGCCCTGTAGAATCCAAAGTTTTCATCGTGAAGGTGAAAGTTTAAAAACTTATACAAATATAAATATCATATAACATACACACACGGTCGTCTGTTCCTATGATGAGCAACTTAATGCTTGTGTTATAGGTAACAGCCGACTGTTATAACTTTTTTTTGATAAACATACATAGATATAATACATAAATAAATACAAATATTATATTACACCCAGACTCAGGCGGAAATCGAACCCGCAACCCGCAGAACAGAAAGCACAGTACAAACTGCGCCAACGGTCTAGTCCAAAAATATATTTCATTCGAAAAACACGTATAGGTACATAATGCATTTTCCTTTTAATGACGCGATGTTTATTTGAGTTCGTTTAGTATTAATTTTAGTACAGACAAGTTAATACGTAAACATGATAAAAAATGAAAATATTCAATAATATCATTATAAATATCATTGGAGTTTTGTTGTGCTTCTTTTTTCCTCTAAGTTGCGGTGAGTAATAATAGTTAGTTTAAAGTAACTTTTAATCGACTTAAAAATAATGAGGAGGTTCCAAATTCGACTGCGTTTCTTTTTTTTAACGTGTGGTATCTCATCCTTTTGACTGGGTGGATCGATTTAAATGATTGTTTTTTTTTGATTGATTGATTGGTTTAATAAATCAAAAAAAAAAAAATAGTAGTAGTTTATGGTAAAGCTTTAGATTAGGTAAAACCGAATTTCGGGACCGTGGGGGGATGGGGGGGGGGAGAGGGTGGGGAACGCTACCCCTGGTACCACTGTCACACCTCGGAACCCCATGGTTATGGAGATATCCCTCCGCGCCTCCGCGGCACAAAAAAAAAACACTCTAGGGGTAGGACAGACCAAGACCACGTGGACAGTGGGGTGCTCCGATTCGGTTTTGGGTATTTTTCGAATTTCTAAACCTATATTCTAGCACGCAATGTTACTAATTTTATTAGAATATTATGTCTGACGCGTTATTTTGTTTAAAAATGTCGATTTGTCAGTCGTTAAGCGTCAGTTCGTATCGTTTGTTGATCTTGCAATCGAGATCGTTTTTACGTAAATTTGTTCGAAAATAAAATGTGAAAGTTGGTGAATGGAGCATATGAGTGCACTTCCCGCTGCACCGGAGTTAAGGTGGAGTCAGACACGGAGCTCTAAGGTATTGTAATATCTCTGAATCACGTAAAGTTAACCCTAAAACTTCAAACACGATATCTTCGAAACCACGGGGTTTACGCGAAACGCACACTACGGGGGGGTAAAAAACCCACCCTCCCCACCACCCTTTACCCTCCCACCCCCATTTCACCCCATAAATTGGAGGCCACTTAACTAACAAATGACCAATTCTTCTTCTAACCTCAAAACGTTAAACAATCGATATCTCCATAACCATGGGGTTCCGAGGTGTGATAGTGGTACCAGGGGTAGTGTTCCCCACCCTCCCCTCCCCCATCCCCCCACGGTCCCGAAATTCGGTTTTACCTAATCTAGATCTTAGCCCAATTTATTACAAAAAAGTGAGAAAAGAGATGATATTTTTGGAAAAATTTATTCCTTTAACAGAAATTAAGCAGGTTGAAGTAATGGAGGATAAATATTGATTAAAATGTGATGAAGACATTATAACAGTCTATTTTATACATTAACTGTGCTCAGTAGTTTCATCCGTGTTAATTTGAGGAAAAACCGTACTAAAATATTATATATAACCTTCTATTCTTCCTCGATAAATGGACGATCCAATACAAAAATATTTTTTCAATTCGAACCAGCAGTTCCTGAGATCAGCGTGTTCAAATAAATAAACAAAACCTTTAGCTTTATAAAATTAGTGTAGATAAATCTAAAATATTACTACGGTTTTGTTAGTGACTGTCATAAGTTTTGTTTTATAACCAGGTTTTTTTTATACTGCAAAGGTAAACCATACTGTCCGTCTGATGGAAAGCGAATACCTACCATAAGCCTATGGATTCCGCAGAAGTTTTGTAAGTTTGAGATACGCCCTGAAAAGGCCGCATTTAGGGGAGGGCGACTACGGCTGTAGCCCTGGGCGTCTCCACAAAAGAGGGGTCCCCACAATAGACTTCGGAAAAAAAATCAAATTCAGACTCGCAAACACTAGTAAACAACTTTTCATTTCAAATTTTTTTCGCGTTTCACTTTTTAAAAAATTGTCAATACATATTTGGGGTCAAGGGGCTTACACTCCTTTGCTGCCCCAAGGCCTCCATCCTTCTAAATCCGGCCCTGCATTCTGAGTTTCCCTCATTTGAGCAAGATGTTTTTTTGGTGTGCTCTAACTAAGTGAAATACCTGTTTGGAAATTGATTACTTAGTACTTTATATAGTTAGGAGTTCTAGTGTTAATTTTCAACTCTAAACAGACAAAAAATTTAAAGGTTATATTCTATAGAACTTGAATTTTAAGTGTCGTATCAATCGGGTGATATTTTTAATAAACTCTTTGCCACCGATTCTACTTGGTGATATGTGGTATAGTTTGATACAACCCCCCACCCTGTAAGAAAAAAAACATGATTTTTTTTGGCCCAAAGTTTATCATCATCATTACAGCCTATACAGTCCACTGCTGGACATAGGCCTCCACAAGTTTACGCCAAAAATAACGTGAACTCACGTGCTTTGCCCATAGTCACTACGCTGGGCAGGCGGGTTGGTGACTACAGGGCTGGCTTTGTCGCACCGAAGACGCTGCTGCCCGTCATCGGCCTGTGTATTTCAAAGCCAGCAGAATATAGCCAGCCCCAAGAGAGGGGGTGGCTATATTCTTTAGTACCGTAGCAACACAGTACCAGTTTAGCCCAAAGTTATTGGAAATTTATGCACCGTGATGAAATCCGTATTATTTTTCGAGGCTCATGTGATTAAAAGACGACCCCTTGGTTATTTAAAAAAAAATCTGGAATAATTGACCTTCTGGCGAAGGATAGCCTTTTAAGTCGTCGTTGGAGTTTTATTGTCTACTCAACTATTTAACCAAACTTCCTCTTTTTAAGGATACAATAAGGTGCATGGAACACAAACTATATATTACATTAAAAATGACAAAGTTAATGTAAAGGTATCTTTCCCGAATCTACCAAATAATGTTACACCTAAACTATTCTACTCAAGTAAGTTTTTAATCATGTATTTTATAATCATTTTCTTATCCCCACAGCTGACAAATCGTCAGCTATTAATCGTAATTTATCGTCGAAACAGTATGACGATGATAAATACCATTCCATTACCTTCTGTAACAACTTCCTCTCATACTTTGTGACAAAAACTTAAGTAAGCTGAAATATCTTGTAAATGTCCAAAAAATGCCTTCTCTCTGCTTAAGAGAGAGGTAGGAAGGCTTTTGAATTAGAGTAACGATCATTGCTAGGTGTTTATGGAAAGAAAGTCACCGATTTGGCCCATTCTTGTTCTACGAGGTCTGGTGGGAAGATGAACAAGGACAAAATCTAGATATTAATCAAATAATATATTTTAAACGGGAAGTATGTGTTATTTTTTAGGTAACAACTGAGACCGACGGCATTTCGTGTTATGTGAGACATGTTAGACACTCACTGTAGGCAAACAGATATAAATCCCTACTAATATAATAAACGTGAATGTAAGTTTGTTTGTTACACTTTCACGCGAAAACTACTTAACCGATCATCATGAAACTTTGTACACGTATTCTTGGAGATATTGGACGTAACATAGGAATTTTTTTATGAAAAAAAAATTCAATGCGAGCGAAGCCTTGGGTAAATATCATAAAATATAAACTAAATATAAAACTAAAGCGGGAATCCAACTTGTGGTCAATTAATGGTAATTTCAACTTTTACATTATCTGCGTGACTTGTGATTCAAATAGACGAAGTATTTATTATTGTATTGTTTTTTAGATCACGTTGAGCTGCCAAATTTAGAATTTCAACTCGCTCTCAATAGAAACATGAATGGCACAGTCATTTATGCAGCTTTTGACGATGGTGATATAAATAATAGCGCGAAAGTTTTGGAATTCATACCTTATAAATCACTAACTTCAAAGGGTAAGTTTATTTTAACGTTATTTAGCTTAATAAAAATCAGTCATCAGTCGTGTTCAAATTGTCCAGTTAAATTAGTTCCTTCGACAATCGTCTAATTTGCTATTTTATGATCTATTATTTATTTAAATAAGAAATAAAGTTTCAAGAATCGATATTGCTTTCAATTCAAAAGTCTTTATTCCCTAGAATTAGAGAAGTATGGTTGTTAGATTTCAATGATTTCTGTTCTAATTTATGATATTATTTTTGCTTTAAGTGGCATGTTCAATAATGACTCATATCAACACGCGATTCACGTACAGACAGTGATAGAATTTTGTATACAATCTAGGAAGTAATAATGAAACAACTTTTTCGGATTTTATCGTGGTTTATTGTTTTTTTTTTTTTCACGAGAGCACAGTTTCCCCGTGACCTTGGTTGCTGTAAAGTATCTGAAACGCAGGGAATGTGAAAAAACCTAATTACCGCGATAAAATCCGAAAAAGTTCTTTCATTATGATGAGTGAAATTCGCGTAGACATCAGAACAAAATCTAGGAAATATTGGAAATCAGAACGGACAAAGTCATAACAGATTTTTATATCTGTAATGTACGTTAAACATATTTTTACGTTATTGCTGTTTCAGACGACCGACATGCCTGCCTCGAAAAATCAGGATGTGAAATAATCATATCTGAATGGCATAAAAGTGAGTAAAATGTCTGAACTATATTCTTCAATAAAAAAGGCTGTTTAATGTTAAACGTGTTAAACAAGAATCTATGGAGATGGAAAATTTATTTCATGTTTGTACATGAAATACTGATGTTTTACGGTTTTTTTGCATGTTCTAGACCTACGACGCAAAATTCTCAATTTACAAGGATACGTTGAGTGTAAAGCGTAACAGGAGTACCGTTGGTTTTTTTTTTCTTATATAACTAAGTCGGCAAAAAAGCGTACGGCTCACCTGAAGGTAATCGATTATCGTAGCTTATAGAACATGCAACACCAGTAGCATTGCAAGCGCATTGCCAACCCTACCCTGAAATCCCACCCTAAGAGCTCTGCTCACCTCACTCACGTACAGGAACACAACACTGCTTGAAAACAGTATTATTTAGCTATGATCTTCTGTAAGGTCCAGGTACTACCCCAGTCGGGCTGCTCCATATTTTGCGCAGAATATTTCTTGCTGTGCCCTACCTCAGTTTGCTTTGTTTAGAATTACGTCAATATGAATGCCTATGACGTCATTATTGCTTTTTTTTACTGTCCACCCGATGTTAAGCGAATTCAATCATCTGCGGACGCCTGCAGCATCAAGAGCATTGCAGGCATGTTACCTACCCTACTGTCGACCTTCGCCAGTATATCTGGCTACCTTACTCATTACTGGATCACAAAACTACACGAGAGTAGTGAAATTTTGCCGTGGTTTGCTGTACGGTCGAGGTAATTCCCCAGGGCTGTGCCAAATTTACAGGATATTTCCTGCTGTACCCTATTACAAAAAAAAAAATGACGAACAAAAACGCTAAATACACCATTTTAAATATGGAATGGAAAATAACTCAGCCTGTAATGTATAAACGAATACAGTTTAATAGGAAATTATTAGATTGTCTTTAGGTTTTTATTTGTGATGGATGACCTCGAAAGCCACCGGAACGATTTTAAAAACGCTTTCTTCTGTAGAATGCTATATTATCACTGAGTGACGTAAGATATATATCTGAGGGTGTTAACTGAACCATCAAAATCGTGTAGGCAGAGCGACACCGAGGCGGTAATATAATACACACACGGTCGTCTTTTCCTAAAGTAAGCAACTTAATGCTTGTGTTATAGGTAACAGCCGACTGGTATAGCTACATATATATTTTTTTGATAAACATACTTATAAATAATACATATATGAATATATAAATACATATTTATATTACACCCAGACTCGGGGTGGGAATCGAACCCACAACCCTCGAAGCAGAAAGCAGGGTCACTACAAACTGCGCCAACGGGCTAGTCATATATAATAAGATAACTATATTTTAATTTTAGGCAAACATAAATATTACGAAAAACAGATTATAGAATATAATTCAAATGACGCTGTCAACGTTTCAATAACATTGAAAAAAGAACCGCGGGATGTTTCGAAAAGATTTCTACGTCAAACAGGTATCTTATTATTATAATATACATCATTATCAGTTCAGCCTATCGCAGTCCACTGCTGGACATAGGCCTCCACAAGTTTGCGCCAAAAATGGCGTGAACTCATGTGTTTTGCCCATAGTCACCACGCTGGGCAGGCGGGTCTGTGAGCGCAGGGCTGGCTTTGTCGCACCGAAGATGCTGCTGCCCGTCTTTGCTTTATAAGTTCCAAAGTGGTAGTGGAACTGTGTTATCCCTTAGTCGCCTCTTACGACACCCACGGGAAGAGAGGGGGTGGATATATTCTTTAATGCCGTAGCCACACAGTTAATATATTATGGCGATTAAATTAACAGAAAACAAATTTTGAGTGATTTGAGGGATTGGAGGGGTCATTTCGATTAAAAAAATCCTACTATCAGATCACATAGAAACTACACTAATGAAGGCATATAAAACCTAGGGTTTGTTCTTCATGTATTTAAACCGTTAAGGTTATAATGTTGTGTATCGGAATATATTGATTGTGACTGTTCTTTTCTTTTTAACCGACTTCAAAAAGGAGAAGGTTACTCAATTCGACCGTATATATATGTACGTTCGGGAATACCTTCGTCGTTTGTGAACCGATTTTGATCATTCTTTTTTTGTTGGAAAGGAGATAGCACAAGTGTGGTACGATAATAAGGAAACCAGGATCTGATGATGGAATCCCAGAGAAATCGAGGGAAACCCTCGAAAATTGTTGTGACGACTAGTGCGTTTGTTTATTTTTTTCGTCTACTTACGTTGTATTACTTATCGATGTAATTGAAGTCGGTTGTTTTCGTTTGTGATTAAACACAATTATTTTCTCAACGATTTATATTATTTGCTGTATGCTATATGATAAAAATTGTATGTAGAAGTTGTTGGTTTTCTTCATAAAAAAAAACTTATTTGTAATTATTACAACGATATTGTTTTTAGGAATAAACGTGCTGGAAAATGGCAACTCAACAATGCATTACAAAAAAGTTCTGACCCCAGAATTGGACAACATGAATCTTTATGTGGAAGCAAGTAACATGCTTAACAATTCTTGTTATAGAATAACAGCAATAACGTATAAATATGTAGATCGTCAAATAATACCCAGTAAGTGTCTTTTTCGATTATTTTGTAAGCGCCTGTATAAATGACAAATCATGTATATTAATACGCTAAGGTTAAGATGCTTGCCTCCCTTTTTAGAAAAAAATCTCACAATTACTCCACATAAATTATATATTATTTTATGGGTAATTGCTTGCTCTACCGGTATCCACAAGAAAAAAAAAATATTGTTTTTGTAAATTGCTTAAATAGATAAAAATTATATATGTGACGGCTTTATTTATTTATTTTTTATTTATTAATTGTTCATTGTACACCACATAGAGTAATTTAATACAGTATTGTAAAGAAAAAAGTATAATACACAATGAGGCGGCCTTATCGCTCGGTAGTGATTTCTTCCAGGCAACCTTAGGGTTAGGAGTAAGGGAAAAAAAAGAAATAAGTAGGTGGTGTATAATAAAGGTACAATAAAAAAATAAAATAAAATAATAAGATACAAATAAATTAAATACAATAATTGTTATACTTACTTATCCGCTCCGTAATATTCCTTTTTTCTGAGTTGTAGTTATGTACTTTAACATCAGTTTACTTTAATACAAAAAAATGATAAGGCTCGGGTATAAGACTTAGGTAGGCATGTGATACTAATGAAAAAATAAATAGTAGGTAATAAATAAGTAGGAGCGGTACCTCAACGCGATGTATTTTTTTTTTAGAATTATTAATACTCGTACATACGTAGGTACTTTAAGATTGAGTTTCTTTAATTATATTTACTTTTTAAAGACAACTCAGGTTATTGTGTCGGGGTTTTTTTTTTAAATTTCTAATTTAATTTTTATTAAATGAAGCCATGTTTTGAGATTTGCGAATGTGTAAGGGTAAAGTATTCCACAAAATAATAGCCTGAACAGCAAATAAACCCCGATAATATTTGGTCGTATGTATAGGCATTCTAAGCGTAGGATTTCCAGACGAACGAAGTACTTTACTGTGATCTCCAACGAATTTAAATTTGTTCTTCAAGTATAAAGTACTAGTTGGTTTAAATAGTACACTATACAGAAGTGAGAGAATGTGTAGATTCCGGCGAAGACGGATAGGAAGTCACTTAAGCTTAGAGCGAAAGTCAGAAATGTGATCGAATTTGCGCAATCCAAATATGAATCGGATTGCAACATTTTGAAGCCGCTCAAGTTTATTAACTTGATTTTCAGTTAGGTTGGTATAGCTTGCGTCAGCATAGCCAAGAACCGGCAGTAGTAGGGATTGTGATAACATAGTTTTAGTGGAAAGGGATGAAATGACTGCAAACGTCTCAACGAGCTTATGGCCGCGAATGTCTTTTTACTCAGTTATTATATATGATTGCTTCATGACAAGGTTGGGTCTAAGTAAATGCCTAAATCCTTTACGTGTGAAGTGCAGTAAGGTATTACAGAAGAATTATATGTTACAGAAGGAAGGCTCCCCCAATAAACTCTCAACATGATATTGGGACTACCAATGACAATGACTTGTGACTTGCTAGGATTAACTTTGAGTCCATATGTTTTACTCCATTGGTATATAGTTGCCAAGTCATTGTTAGTGGCAACCACAGCAGAGGATAGGTTATCGAGATTTGACTGAGTATAAATTTGCAAATCGTCAGCATAATAATAATAATAATAATAATAATAATAATAATAATCCGTGCAGTGGCTGCGATTCGGCGACCTCTTTGGGGAAACCGAAGGTTTTGTCTGTGCAATACAAGATCAGGTGGTCAAGACGAACAACTACCGAAAGCACGTCCTGAAGGATGGCACTCCCGACTTCTGTCGAGCCTGTCGTCATCCCGGTGAGTCACTCAGGCATGTGCTTTCGGGTTGTTCCGTGCTTGCTAATACTGAGTACTTGCACAGACACAACCAAGTGGCCAAGATTCTCCACCAAGAGCTTGCTCTTATGTACGGTCTCCTGGAACAGAGGATGCCGTATTACCAATACTCACCGGTGCCAGTACTCGAACGCGACGGAGTCCGGCTCTACTGGGACCTGCCTATCGCCACAGACAGGACGATACTGGCGAACAAGCCTGATATCGTGGTGATGGACAGGGCACGGTCGAGGGTATTTTTAGTGGACATCACCGTCCCGCATGACGAGAACCTCGTGAAAGCCGAGACTGAGAAAAAACGTAAATATCTGGATCTGGCGCACGAGATTGTCGACATGTGGGGTGTGGGGTCTGCTGAAATAATCCCTATCGTAATATCTGCCAACGGTTTGATCCCGGTTAGCCTAGCTCACCATCTGAGGCAACTGGGGATCCGGGACGGTTCGCTCGCAGCCAGGATGCAGAAGGCGGTGTTACTTGACTCGGCTAGGATTGTCCGCCGGTTTCTCAGCCTACAGCCCTAACCCCCGGCCGTTTGATCTCCCTGCCGGGGCGTATTCCTCCACCCGCTTATATTTATATATGTAAGTATAAGTAAATTTACTATATTATTTATATAAGTAGTTATTATAATATATGTATCTATTATGTATTGGGCGGGCGGAGTGACATTCAGTATAATAATAATAAAAACTCTTTATTGTACACCAAAAGTGAGCAAAAATACAAAAATAAAAACAGGAGTTAAGTACAAAAGGCGGCCTTATCGCTAATGAGCGATCTCTTCCAGGCAACCTTTGGGTAAAGGAAATGGTATATATGTAGACAGTTTAGGTGTACAGTTTTACCTAAACATATACAATATATTTAGACAAATAAACAATGTAAAAAAAAATAATAAAAATTAAAATAAAGTATATGTATGTACATGGCATATATAAATGGAAAGTTGTAATAGACATACATAGACGTATATAAAGTTAATGAATTATTATGATAAAATTCAAAGTGAGGACAGGAGATAATATGTGACTAGATAGAAGGATTAAAATTGAGAGAAATAGTGTTTCACCGACTTCTTGAAAATTGGAAGGGATTCAACGCGTCTGATGGGCAAAGGAAGGGAGTTCCAAAGCCGAGCAGCTTGGACAGTAAATGATTTAGTATAGAAATTAGTGGAGTGGGGAGGAATTTTAAGAATACATACATGTGGTAGATAGAAGTATTTTTTTGGGATATGGAGTTTATGAAGATAAAGAACAGTAATGGAGATAACACACCACCCCGAGGAACGCCAGATTGGACTTCGCACCAAGAAGATAACGAATCTTCAATTTTTTTCTCTGCCGGCGGCCACCGAGATAACTCTGAAACCAACTCATTACGGATGGAGATATGTTAAATGTACGTAAAAGGTTTAGCAATATTTCATGATCGACAGCATTAAAAGCATTGCTGAAGTCGAGCAGAATAAGAACTGTCAGTAACCCCAACGAATTTCATCAGTGACTTTGACCCGTGCAGTGACCGTACCAGACCAGTGACCAGGACGGAAACCAGATTGAAAGGGATTTAAAAGGGAGTGTTTAATAA
Source organism: Melitaea cinxia (assembly GCF_905220565.1). NCBI lineage: Eukaryota > Metazoa > Arthropoda > Insecta > Lepidoptera > Nymphalidae > Melitaea > Melitaea cinxia. The sequence goes on from NC_059423.1 coordinate 5,570,101, forward strand.
GGTAGGAGTTTATTTGATTATAGACTAATTTTTCAAGGACTTTTGAAAGAAATGGGAGTATGGATATAGGTCGAAAGTCAGAGAAATTCGATGGATAAGTTTTTTTAGGAATAGGAGTAACTTGTGCACTCTTCTAAGCGTTAGGAAACTGGCCAGAAGAAATGGATTCGTTGAGGATATGAGTTAAAATAGGCAGAAGGATATCAAGGATAGGTAAGATCATATTACGGCCAGTGCCATCGGTACCAACGCCATTCGATAAGATTGAATAAACGTACCTTTCAACATCATATTTCGCAAATGAGGAGAAATTAAACGGTTAAAAATCAGGAGTTGGAATTGACGAAAGATATCTTAGAGGGAGTTTTTTGTCGCTGTCCTCCATTAGACTAGAAGATGAAAAGTTCTTATTCAAAATTTCGAGACCAATTTTACTAGAAGATGTATTATTAGGAGGTTTGCCAACTCCAAGTCTTTGTAGATATTTCTAAATTTTAGCTGAGTCGCCGTTTTCGACTGATGAGTAAATATGGCGTCGTTGTGGATTTCTACATAATGTATTGCAGCGATTCCGCACTCTACAATACCTCTCTTTGTTAGCCTCCGTGTTAATAGACTTAAAGTTACGTTTGGCTCTGTTATAAATATCTCTATATAATTGCATTAATTTTGAAACAACGTTTTCAAGATTGACGGTCGGTAATTTTTTTACATAGGACCTCACGTCACCTCATCATCATCATCATCACAACAGCCTTTCGAAGTCCACTACTGGACATAGGCCTCCACAAGTTCTCGCCAAAAACAGCGTGAACTCATGTGTTTTGCCTATAGTCACCATGCGGAGCAGGCGGGTTGGTGACCGCAGGGCTGGCTTTGTCGCACCGAAGACGCTGCTGCCCGTCTTCGGCCTGTTTATTTCAAAGTCAGCAGTTGGATGGATATCCCGCCATCGGTCGGCTTTTTAAGTTCCAAGGTAGTAGTGGAACTGTGTTATCCCTTAGTCGCCTCTTACGACACCCACGGAAGAGCCACACCACGGAAGAGAAGGGGTGACTATATTCTTTGATGCCGTAAATACATAGAATTTTATTACTTATACACAAATAAAAAATTGTTAGCATACCGGGGTATAACCGTATACTAACCGATTTTACCCCATACGGTTCTGCCCCAAATCTAACTTCAAACGAACATTTTGCTCACCACAATAAACACAAATAAATTTGGTTAAAACAAACATTGAATTTAATAGATGAAACATATACGAAAATAATGATATAATAATGATATGCTAAAATGCGTACTTACATTTAATTCCATTATCAGTATATACTTGCAGTGGTTATTCTGATAAAAATTAGATCACAGCAACCGAAAAACAATAAAATTATTTAATTCTGCACAATGGCGGCACTAACAACTTTTTGTTGACAAATGGCTCTTATTGGTAGATCCACAGACATATATTCCCTTATATGTTTGTGGGTAGATCATACTGACAAAAGTTTGAGCAGGAAATTCAAACAACCAGCAGTTTTAAAGGCACGATACGGTTTTACCCCGGTATATGGTTTTATACGGGTCTCCCCTACTTATTTAGTGCGAATTATTCGCACGAGTATGTATTGCTAGTAGTTAATATAATATTTACATGTAGGTATGATGCCTACACACTCCTTTTTTTTTGCTGACTTTTGGCGAACAAAAAAAAAAATCATTACATACTATACAACAAAAGTCGCTGCCGCTGTCTGTATGCTTAGATCTTTTAAACTACGCAACGGATTTTGATGCTACTTTCTTTAGTAAATAGAGTGATTCCAGAGGAAAGCTTATACGCATAATACATGCACAATATAGTTGAAGAATACTGATAGCTTTTGGAACTGTGCGAAGCCGTGGCTCTTTTTTAAAATACTACGCTGTAGTTTAGAGAGTATTGCAGAGTTATTTGCCGATTTTTAACTATAGATTTGAAGAATTCTGAATAAAAAAGAAAAAGAAAGGAGAAAGCTTAACTTTTCACTATAATTAACTAATTAAAATTTTTTATCGGGTTCTTGTCAATATGTTCAATCGGTCAGTAACTTTAATATCACGATGTAGAATAAGTCAGTTTTTAGTTTGTATGTAGCGAGATAGATGTCGCTACAACGGCGAAAATTTCTTTATTTAAGTAGGCATCTTTCTTTAATTAATTAATTCTTGCTAATGGGCAGCTATCATCGATTTGGAATATAAGATTATGTCGATAAAAATCGCCAAAAAAAGTTTCGTAACTGTTCGGTACTCATTGAAAACAAACACTAAAAAACACAAATATTTAAGACAGTGAATCAACAAAACACCTTAATGGTATATAAAGCGTATTCAACTAAGATTATAATCTTAGTTGAATACGCTTTTACTATTAAGTATAAACATTTAAATTTTGTGTTAAAAATTATTAATTTATTGGCAGATGAATCAAGACATGCTTGCCTTAGTTCTTGCGAAATAATAATTAATGTGGATCAAGATGACATATATTGTAATGGCACTATTAGAAAGAACACTACCAACAAGAAAGACCCAGCCAGTGAGGATATAGCCAAAAAAGTTTTTGGCAGAAATGATACAGGCGGTAAGGAAATTGATAGAAAGGTTGTTAAAATTAAAAGATTGCAAATAGTGTCCAATATACCCAACATGACATAAATTAAACTAAAAATGAAAAACGCTTTGTTTTAGGAGTTTACTGGATACCCAGCTATGTACGTCCCAAGTATTGTTGAAATTGGTTATTTATTTTTTGCATGATTGAGTTCCGAGAATGCATCTAAACTTCACATTTATTATTAGCAGGATTTGTTATGCACCGTTTTTATTTTATTTATACAAATTTTAATAACTATGATATTTATTTTCAGAAAAATATTATGTGTTGATTTTATGTGTGGTCGGATCACTTTGTTTCATAATTTTAATTATAATTATATATGTGTGCATTACGTACATCAAGAAATCGAGAAGTAATATGAATGAAGAGGTCTATACTTATGTGAGTTTTAAAACTTTTTCGATGGCTTATTGGACCCCGCCATATTGCCGTCGTAATATAGGATGTAACACGTTTTCCACCTAAATTGTAGACATCTAAATGATGAATTTTCTGAAAAATACAACTCACGAAAATTTTACTACATTATTTTAGTAACAAAGGTTGAGTATATAAAAGTATATAAAATACTTACTCATGACCATGGGTTGACTGGAAGAAATCTCTTTCAGAGATAAGTCCACCTTTGCCATAAACCTTATTATTATGTTGTTTTTACATGTATTTTTTGAGTGCAATAAAGTATATATGTGATCAAATAACGGTTAGTCAAAGATGTTGAATACATAAGAAATTGCACTGCTATTCTAACAAGTCAGTTTTTAAGCCTTGCACTGAGTAGCATGCTTGTTTAGTTTCTACTTAGTTATTATCAGTTTTAATTATACGAGGATGCCAAACAAAAGTACAGACCTATTTCTGGTAAGCGAATACCGGACAACAGCTTATAGGCGCATGTAACATCTGTAGTATCACAAGTGCATTGTAGAACCTACCGATGTTACAAAAACTCTGGCTATCTTATTGACCATAGAAACCCAACACAACCTGAGAACAGTACTATTTTGATGTGCTCTCCTGTAAGATTGAGGTAGTTCTCTCCGGCTTTTCTAATTTGAATATAACACATCACACTAGTACGTTCTAACATTTCTGGTGAAGAGGTGCGAGAAGTTAAGGAAAAAAATCAATAACACCAACTGACTACTTTAAGTTTTTGATGGAAATGAATGTAACTGTGCGTGTTTCCATCGTGAAAGCTCGTAAAGAAATTTGTTTTCGTTGTCATCATATTACAAATAGGATTATGTTACAAACCTTAGTAAAATTAAGATAACACAAAAACTCATTCGAATTTTGAACTTTATGTGGTTAAAAAACTACCCGTCAATGCTTGTAATTTGATTTAGGTGCGTTCAGTCAGTGTGATAGAATTAGCGTTATTAAAATAGCATTTAAAAGTGCCTAAAAAGTACGGATAACGTTGTCAACGTTACGTAGGATTGATAAGACACTAAGGATATCGATCGATACGGTCGAGTTTACAACATTAATTTTATAATGAAATATATTTCTTTGCAGGTTTCACAAAATCAAATAATATACCCGCAACTTCATTTTGACCGTCAAAAGTTTGAACTACCTAAAACAACTAATACTACAATTTATTCCCGTGTTATTGGTATATTGAAACAGAAATAAATTAATTCCTTACAAACGAATCGTTTTATTTATAAAAATTAATAAAAACTAAAATATATAAAAAAAGGGTACTTTAGACCACAAGACTGAAGTAAAACTTTTGCACAATACTCCTACACTATGTCTTAGATATACGAAAAGTAACTGGCTGTCTGAGACAGAGAGAAAGAAAATGTGTGCTTGCACCTCTATCTCTTTTGCTCCGTTCGCTTCACCCTATCACACTTTTTGTAAGTTTCTCGTTACAGATTCACCAGTTTACTCTCCAAGTCAAGCGTGCGTAAAGAAGCTTTACTTAAAAAAATGAGTGTGCTTTAAATCACATGACAGGATTAAAACTTTTTTAGTTGTCCTTACAGTAATATACGAAAGAACTCTCTCTCTTTCTATCTTCACTAAATTATACCTCAGTTCCACTTCCGTTCGCCTTGCCCGATCACACTCTTCGCAACGCTCTCGTCACGCATTTATCACTCCCCAAGTCAAGCGTACGAAAAAAGTTTTACTTCAAAAATATTTTTAATTTCATAGACGTGTAACATGGCAACATTAGTAGAAGGAAACGTCAACGTCAATTGTCTATGAAATATCGTTTTGGCGCACGCGGAAGTAGCTCTAATCAATTTCCTTTTCCTAAAAATTTTCAAATAATATTTATGTAAACTTTAGAAACAAGTTTTCCGTGTGTACAATTTGTTTTTTATATTGTCAGCATATTCGTTGTAAATTTCATAGCATATAGTGTGACGGTGACGTTATTTTGATTAATTACAAATATGGAAGTTACTGATATAAACGATTTGTTAAATGTTCGAGCTATAAAGATGGAAAATGGTGAAAATAGTTATACAGAGGACACGGAGTGTGTTGAAACGTCCGACCCCCTGTCGGTTATACCACAATACGTCACAGAATCAGATCTAGGTAAGAATTAGGATTGTAATAACAAGAACCTTGAACACAACAATAACCATACGATATTATTTTTTACGTATTAATTGCCTGTCAGTTGCTGATAAAGCTATCTGACGTATAATGTTGTCCGACGAATAAAAGTTTTGTGAAATATTTCTACCTGCCTTACCTGTTAGATATTTCTATCTGCAACCTACGAATTCATAAGTTGTAGTTTATCTTATTATGTCTTATATGATGCTCCAAAGGTCACGTTTAAATCCTGCTCACTAATTAATGTAATGTAAAAGTGATAGGCAGTGTGTTATGTGATAACAGTTACCATGTACAATTTCTAAATATCTATATACATTAACTTTGTTTAATCCTAGACGACACACTGGCGCAACAGTCACAGCACTGGTTTGTGGCTGTTGCACTGGTGGTTGCTGGTTCGATCCCCATATATGACAAACATTTGTATTGGCCATACAGATGTTTGGTGGCAGCCCTTGTGGGTCTTCCCACCGTGCCTCAAGAGAGCACATCAAGTCTTTGGTTCCAGTTGTAATCAATTTGTCATGAACATCTGATAGGTAGCAATTGTTACTCATAGTAGGGAATATATCCTCCAACCCGCATTGGAGCAGCGTGGTGGATTAAGCGCTGATCTTTCATCTACACGGGGATAGAGGCCTATGCCCAACAGTGGGATATTACAGGCTGATGTTTAATCCTGTGCCACCTGTAATTGGCTTATTACTGTTGTACATAAGAATATCAGCAAATCTTCCCTGTTCAAATTCAAAATCTATAATTATTGATTGGGCTTGTAAATGCTACCATTATAGTGCTCTATGCATATACTCATGTCTAGCAAGCATTCATATTTATTCTATATTTACCCGACTGCCAAGGAAGGGTTATGTTTTTCGCGCGTATCTTGTATGTATGTATGTAATATTACTACCTCATATTTCCAGAACCACTGAACGGATTTACATAATTGAGGTATTGTTAGGTTCGTCTTAGCTGCCCAAGTGTTCTTAGATAGGTGACATTAAAAAAAAACAAACATGGCGGCTGCTCGAAGCCATTGTAGTTATTATGTATTCTTTTTATTTATTTATTTATATTTTTTTGCACACTTACAAGTACATTAATAAGATACAAAAAAAAAACTAAATAAAATCCAAAGGCAGTATCACCGAGAGTGATTTCTTACAGACAACCCGTCTATGAAGAAATATTTGTAACATAAAACAGGCACATGGTGCAATTTATTATATACATAGTATAAGATTCATATATACAGCATATACAATAGACTAAAAACTATATACACATAAACATACATATTTACACATTTACATAACAATATGTGTAATAAAATAATTACATAAATGTATAATACATAATGCATAAATAAATAATATATTCTTTATTGCACTTAAGAGCCATTTCATAATTTTCGCTCTGCAAGTTTAGGTAAATTTGGTCGTATGGTGCGAGTCATATGAGCCGCGTGATCTTTGTGCTACTTAGTATAGTGTGACAACCAAAAAACCATCTTGATCTTTTTCTAATGTATAATAAAAATTAATAACTATGGTATAAAATGTTTTTAACATAATTAATTTGTTAAAAAGTTCAAGTATGTTATATAACAACAGTCAATAAATTAAAAAAAAAAAAAAACAATTTAAGGAAACAATTTTTTTTAAAATTGATTTAGTTTTTTTGAGTTTACGAATGAATCTAATATTTACGATATAAATTAAATAGCATTTATTATGCCACAGAAAATCTGAGTATGAATGTGAGCAGACCATCAAATTTTGCTGGTTTTAATTTTTGCCGTTAAGCCGTCGGTCCCGGTTGTTATCATGTACACCTGATAGCGATCGTTACTCATAGTAGGGAATATATCCGCCAACCCGCATTAGAGCAGCGTGGTGGCCTCTTTCCCCATGTAGGAGAAGGATCAGAGCTTAATCCACGCTGCTTCAATGCAGGTTGGCGGATATGTTCCCTTCTATTAGTAACGATCGCTATCAGGATATATCATATCACATAATGATGTTTATTAATAATGAATTAATTAATAATTACAGGTCTCATGCAAACCGGCACAGAAATACTTGAAGCACCATTAACAGTATTCACAGATACTCCCGATGAAGAGGATACAATACAGAGCAATGATTCCAGCGGTATGATTTTATTTATTTTAAAATTTTTAACTTTTAATAAGGTAATTTTTGCCAACATTAAATGGATAAATATATTTTCATCATTACAGCCTATACAGTCCACTGCTGGACATAGGCCTCCACAAGCTTACGTCAAAAATAACGTGAACTCATGTGTTTTGCCCATAGTCACCACGCTGGGCAGGCGGGCAGAATAAAATAATTTAATATTCACATTTTTAGTAATAACATTACAACTCGTAAAATCTCACTTAAATTTAAATAGGACCACATGAAAAGGTCTGGTCCTAAAATGAAAAGAATCATCAAAATTGGTACGCAGAGTAAAAAGTTATGAGGTAATACACATTAAAATAATACAGTTCAATTGAAAACCGTCTTTAATTGAAGTCGCTTGTAAAACTGAATTGTTTGTTATTTCTTACTTATATAAGTTAATGGTTGAAATCGAAAAACTATTTTACTCTTTAATAGATCATTAATTGAGGAAAGCTATAGGCTTTTCAATATCACACAATATATATGTGTCCTGGTTTTGTGTGGATGGAATTGTATAAATTATGCACGTAGATAAGACCCGATGTTGTTCATAATAATAACTTTAGGGTATCTGGCTCACAAATTTTTTGGATCATAATTTATTCTGGCTCAGCTTCATGCAACTTTGATTTTTACTAAAGGTCGATCGTTATTTTAAACAGGGTCCACATTCCTTTTTTTTATGTTGGGAAAATCCATCATTGTTATGTCAGACTCCTACTGACTAAAAAACCATCACGTGTGAACAGTCGTCCGCCTGGGTGGGGCAAGATGGGGTCGCGCTAGCATTTGCCACCTAGGGTCCTGATTCCTGTCTCAACCTTTCGCCGGATTCAAGAATATTCTGACTCAATTCAATCCATCTTTGATTAATTTTTACAAACGTTCGTAAATTGAACAGTTCCTGGTTTAATCTTTCTCCTGATCATGTGGTACTCTGGCTCATTGTCAGTTCATTCACAATCTGATCCATCTTCACAAACGTTCGCATCAATTACACTTAACAGGGGTTCTGGGTCATGATGGATCATACTGGATTGTGGGTATTTTGGCTCAGTTGCAACTTCAATCCATCCTCCCAAACGATCCCTCATAATATTTATACGAAAGCTGTGTAGAGCAAATTATAATTTATTATTTGTAATATTTTCAGAGGAAATAATAGAAGTGGTACAGCTCATGGATATACGTACGAGGCTTTCACATTTGAGATCGATGCTGGAAAGAAGATTGAACACTGATCTATCAGACTATACATTCTGGTTGCAAGATGCTAAAATGGTATGATATTCATTTCTGCGATAGTAAATGTTGCTTTCGAGCTCATAGTATTTGCATACACGACAAAATACCACCAGCGATTTTACCAGTAAATAAATTTAAAGTTTGTTATTTTTTTTTTTAAATTAAAAGACTAAGGTCAAAGCATATTATTTAGTATTGGTATCGGCAAGGATATTTAGCGCTCTGTGACAGAGTGGGGATCGCTTTAGGGGTCGCAAACAGAAAATTTTTTTTGTTTAGTTTTAGTTTTTTAAATAAACCCATAAATACAATGAGAAATTATTCATAAAAATATCTATATCTATATTTAAAAAATGTGGAATTTAAATTAAAGATCAGTGCTCAATAACCGTGCCAATAACTGTACAAGATTATTAAATGACAAATGTATGGGAATAGAGGTACTGTATTTTGCGTAAGTCATTTGGCCGAAATTATAAGTATTCATTATTTAAAAAAACACTATCATGTCGGACTAACTCTACCATAGCGCCCTCTATTGGCGCACTCTTAATGACAAAATTTATTGGATTACTTTAAAAATTTCCAAAATACACAAATATAAAATTTGATAATTCAGGATTCAAAAGGTAAAAAAATTTTTTTGAGTATTTATCGTATTATGTGTTTATATTTTTCAGTTGGAAAATCACAAAACTTTAGTCGAACAATGCATACGTGGCACTGGTGTGGTTCAGGTAAATATACAAATACGTGCCTTCCAGAAGAAAATAAATATAATGGACGTCCTCAAACCCGATGAAGAGCTGTTACAACTACCGCAAGAAGAGGAATGTAAGTTATTATTTTATTAGTCACAATGGTGTAATAAAATACGTGACTGATTGATGACTGTGAAAGAAAGAGATGGAGAAGGAAAGGGTGATCCATCAGTTGGATAATCCAATTTGGATCCAATTAGTCGCAATTTCTTTTTGTTACGGAGCATGATATAGACTTTAAAATATCACATTAATTGATTCAGCATAAAAAGCGTCTTCCAAATCTACTTTGTAATAAACAAATCAAAAAGCTTTATTTCGAATGACCAATTCATGTTTGACTAAGTTTGTCTTATTTAAATAAAAAAAAAAAAAAACGAGTGCACTTTAGACCACACGAAAACTTCTTTAGTAGTTCTACAGTAATATACAAAACGTAACTTTCTCTTTTTTATCTTCACTAACTTATACCTCCCTCTCAACTTCCATTCGCCTCGCTCGTTCACACTTTTCTAACACTAAATCAAGCGTGCCTTAAGAAGTTTTACTTTAATAAATATAAATAATAAATAAATCATTTATTTACAAGTTGTGTAAGTAATGTAGTTTTACAGATGGTACATAAAGTTGCAAAGCATCTCATACATTTCACACATGATAGGCAAGCAAATACATATTATAATACGGTAAAATTACTATGATTCAACAATTAATTTTATCAGATGTCGAAGAACTTCCTCAAGCATCAGAGCCTCAAGCTGAGGTGATTCAACCCCACGCAGCGGCGGTTAAATGGGTCGTTGATGCGAATTTCCGCAATGACCACAGCCGAGCAAGAATACCAGATGATCCAGCTGAGTGGTGAGCCAGAATCCCTGTAAATATTCTAAACGCGGAAATTTGTGATGATAGCCGAGGGGCTGTTGTTTTTTTTTTTGGCTAAAACTACTAACAGAAAAAAAACAAATGTCTGCACACGATGAATCGAATCTCTGATCGTTGTGTTACAATCTTACCACAATGCTAACAGTTGCTCGAGGAATAAGTTAAATTAAATTGTTTTAACTTTACTACAGCGATGTCAAAAAATTTTATTTAAACGTTTAACATCTGAAATTCTCACTTCGAGTACTTTCATTTATAGTCAAGCCCTATATGTGATAGAAATTTTAGCGAAATTGGTGATGAGGAGGAGGCCATTCATAAATTACGTCACAAATTAAGGTAGGTCGACGAAGTGTGACATTGTGTGACAAGGAGTGGGGAGGGTCAAAATTACTAAACATCATATTTCAAAATATATCTAATTGGTAGGTAAATGGAAATAAAATAATATAATTGATGTTTTAATTTAATAGATAAGAATTTATAGGTTAAAATTACAAAATATGCGTCACACTCTAGGTATTTGGGTGGGTCATATAAATTGACCATCTGTGGACAAGGATGGGCCCTAGGCGGTGTTTTATTTTCAAAATGACATACCATTATATTTGTAACAATTGGCCATAATCTTTATAAAACCTACCAGGTCGGTTCAACATGTGAAACTGTGGATTCAATGGGCGGTACGTCAGTTCAATCTCCGCGGGGTAAAGTTGTCGGACTGGGCGATACCGGGATCGGAATTATGCTGTCTTTCGAACTTGTATTTCAAGTGAGTGGAGTTTCTTTCTTTTATACTACTATGGTGGGAAACAAGTATGGTCCACCTGATGGTAAGCGGTCACTGTAGCCTATAAACCAGGATCCTCCCCCCCCTGACTTCACCAAGAGCTCAACCAATTTTTAACTAACATTTTTAGTCGCCCTTATCTAGTTATAAGCTTCACGAAATTTATTAAAGATAATTTTTACGTTTTCACCTACCAATCTGCAGTAGAACAGTATGGGGGATTAAGCTCCAACCCTTCTCCTCACATGGAGAAGAGGCAAAGAGAATTGATATGTTTTAAAAATTTATAAGTTTTGTTATACTATTAGAACTTATTGATACGAAAATGAGTAATGTACAATTAAAAATATATGAGACATTTTGGCTCATAATTTATTAACGGTTTGGTTGATTTGCTGAATGACTTCTTTTACAGAGAAAAAGTGCCATCCGATCCTGGGGACCTATTTTGGACACACTTCGAATTACTTAGGAAATGTAAATTTATAGGTAAGTTATAACTTTTTTGTGATACTCATTAATGTATTAAAAAAAATTAAGATTATATTCTATAGTAGTAATATTGTGACAGATCTAAGTTATTTATTCTATAATTAATAAAATAAAGTTGTAGAATATGTTTTTGTCTTCTCAGCGTTTTGACGACCCGTTAGCGTAACGGTCAAAACACTGGTTTATGGCTGTGGCACTGATGGTTGTGGTTCGATCCCCGCACATAGCATACATTTGTATTGGTCATATAGATGGTTACCGTGGTCTGAGCACACATGTGCTCATGTATTGTGTTTCCGGACCCCAAAAGCAGGAGTAAATTATAGTGGGGCCTATTAAGTGTGAGACGTTTATTGTAATCGTATGTATGTTTAGTTTTAAATCTGGTTTTCTGGTTTCAATTTGTTTCAAATTGATTTCTTTTCATGACATAAAGAAAATTACTTTAAAATCATAAGTTCTTTCAATATTCAAATTCTTGTATAATAATATAAGAAATATATTAAAATAAACAAATATTTTCTTGATTTTTAGCCGTCGTTCAGAACGATGAACAGCCAACAACAGTCAAAGACGTTCTAGACATGCCGCAGTCCGCAATCAAGAAGAAACCCAAACAGGTATTAAATAATACTCTCCAAATCTATATAGGGTTGATCCTTGGTCCTAAACTGAGCAGTAAATGTTGACAAATTTGCCTTGTAAGGGACGGTTCGTAAAATGCGTCACGGATTTTACCATTTTGGACCTCTCTCTCCTTTGTTACTCTTTTTTTATGAGCTTAATTATCCATTTAATTTCATTATTTTAAGCAGCAACTATGCCGTTCTTATGTAAAGGGCCTTCATATTTTTATTAGAAAGGTGACAAACAAGCGTAATGCTCTTCTGATGGAAAGCGATTACCGTAGCTTATATATGTCTTTGACACCAAAAGCATCGCAAACGCGTTGCCGACCCTACCCCCAATTCCCCCAGAAGCTCTTGTCGCCTTACTCACCACAGATCAATCATTACAATAACAACTCTCATTTATTGCAGTTAATAATCCAACCGTCAAACGACGAAGATACCTGCCCGTACGTCACGTCAAGGAACGGCAACAATGGTCAGATACAGCTGTGGCAATTTCTACTGGAGTTGCTGACAAGTGCGGAATACTTTGACGTCATTCGATGGCATGGTAATTTGTTTATATATTGTTTTACTAGCTGTGCCTTGCGATTGTACTTGTAGATCCTATATGATTACTGGGATAAAAATTAGCCTATATGTTATTATCTATCCTATCATTGTTATCACTTCGGTAGTTTTCATCATCCATTCTTACAAACTTAGGAACTCGTAATAGTAACGGGACACTGTATACGTATAACCTATACCTATGAGTGTTTGTTTTGATGTACCTGTAAGAAGTCATATAGCGCAAGTTTGAATTTATGGCTGTGTGTAGTTCGGGATATATCTGTAATAGTTGAAGTAATTTTAAAGTGACACGGCGAAACAGTTATTGTATAATAAGCGCTACGCGTTATTTGATTAGTATTACGTAGTTACAAAAGCTAGACAGATAATTTTGTGGACTAAACATACCGTATCGGATAACATATACTGTTTTACACATCCATATACAAACTAAAATAATAATAAAGCTTTAATACTAAGCTATAGAATGCTGTAATTATAATCACTGTTTTGTCAATTTTAATCTAACGTATAAAAAAGCATGTATTAATATGTTATCAGGGTTATTACGAATTTTTTTTTTCAATTGAAATAATATCCCAACCCAGGTACGGAAGGTGAATTCAAACTCCTAGAACCGGAGAGGGTAGCTCGTCTTTGGGGAAAGCGTAAGCATAAACCAGCCATGAACTATGAGAAGCTTTCGAGAGCTTTACGGTACTATTATGATGGAGATATGATAGCAAAAGTCGCGGGCAAGAGGTAAGACGTATAACGTATCATAATAGCTTAATTACGAATATTGAGATATTTTGGATCACAAATTGTCATTTTGGCTCATTTTATATAATTTTGGCTCATACTTAAAACTTTGCCGTTAAGTCGTATAGAAGCGTTTGTACAACTTAATTCACGAAAGTTTACTTACTTTAAAATAGTTGTGTAGTGCTCACAACTAGCAGTTGTACAAGCGTCGTGGGCTTTATGCCCGCTTACGCCCGCTCGTTGTCTGGATGTTTCCTTTTATGTTGTGTGTGTTACCGAGTCCTCCAATCCGTATCGTCATGCTATGAAGTGTACGGCGTTTAGATAAAGCTTAGTCTAAAACTCCAATATAATTCCAATCTAACTGTACTTACAAAAATTCGCATTTATAATATTAGGGTTATAGTATATGTAATTAATAATTTTCATATTTCATTGTATTTTTCATAAGTTTAGATTCTAAAGCCAACTGCCTAAACATTGTGCGTCTAGTTGTTTCATATTATTAATAGTTCTTTTATGGATACGGATTGTTGGCAAGAAATCGCTATCAACGATAAGATTGCCTTTGAATTTTGTTAAGTTTGAATATTTTCATTTTAAGTGTGCAATAAATAAAATTAAAATATCTTTAATTTACAGATTCGTGTACAAATTTGTATGCGACTTACGACAGTTATTGGGTTACGGGGCGGGTGAGCTCGCGGAGTTGGTTAAAGAGGTGTACGACGCTAAATTGACTGAAGAAAATATTAATATAACATAGATATAATTACATAAGAATTATAAATAACATTATATGTAAATATTTATATGGATGTAAAAAAAAAGTTTACCATAACAAGGCATATTAAACAGCATCAACAGACCTATTAGATAACGTTAGGTTACGTTCAACAGCTCTGAATTAGGTAGAAAGTCCAAAAAGTTAGTATTAATTGTATACATATACCTAAACTGAACAATAAAAAATTAGCTATATACTAAATAATCAGTTTTATGTTCTATGATGTAATAGATATAGGCTTTGGCCCAAAGTATACGGCACTCTACAACTTTCTGAATATTTGAAGTTTACAGAAAAATAAAACTACTTTAGATGACATGATAAAAAATAATGACAAAAAAAGATTTTTTTTTATTTATACATCAGATGTTAAACTAAGTTTTGTTACACGAGTATCGCGCTAAATGAGAGTGCAGTATATTTATTATGGGTGCATAATACTTTTAGCCAAGCCGTAAAAATCTATATAATTATACGAATTACATAGGTGTAAAAAAAGCATTTTATATAGAATAGGTATATGTTAATATTGATGAATTTTTTTTTTAATTTTACAAATGTCATAATACAAGTCACTATAAGCGAGGGGCGTTATAAATCCAACCATATGTAAGTATTTACAGATGAAAAGTCAGCATCGGACCAGGTTCTAGGTTTACTGGGCAGTCACAGTACTGTCGATGTGCAGTCTTACGTAATAAATCGTCTGTAGGATAAGCGTAATGATGCTTAACAAAAGTAATGGGTAATATGGGGCCTGTAGGTGTTACTTTTAATTAAAAAAATACTACATACTATTTTTATGTTATATGTACGAAATCAGTAATAGAATAACTGTGATTATTGTGTAAAATGTTGACAAAGTTTTTTTATTTTTACAATTATAAGTGTAACTACCTGCCCGGACAGACTTTGTTCTGTCAAAAGTTAATAGCAAGATTTTTTTTTTTTTTAAGTATCAATACCTTCCGTGGCTCTTAAGGATCATACAAAACAATAAATTAGCCGAATTGGTCGCGCCATTCTCGAGTTATGCGCTTAGCAACATTCATTTTTATTTATGTAGAATATATAGTGTATCGCTGGACCGACGATATACGTAAGATTAACGGTGTAGGCTGGACGAGGATTGCGGAAAACCGGGATGTCTGGCGCGAACTTGGGGAGGGCTATGTCCAGCAGTGGACTGCGATAGGCTGAACTGACTGACTGATGACTGATGTAGTATGTTTGGTTTAATGTAATGCCTCTAGCTTATATAATTATATTCTTGCAAACTTTGTGTATTTATTGTTTTCTAATGTTACCAGATTTTCACTCATCCTAATGAAACAACTTTTTCGGATTCTATATTGGAGGACCTTTCGGGAGCATGGTTGTTGTAAAGTATCGGGAACTTCAGGCATCTAAAAAACCTAATGAACCGCGATAAAATTCGAAAAAGTTGTTTCGTTATAATTTGTGTGTTTATATTATATATCTATCTATCTACGGTTGCCTGGAAAATATCCCATACGAAATGCCACCTATTTTACATATGTCACTTTTTCTCCTTCTTGCATAATTATCTCCTATCTAACTCCTGTTGGTCTGGTTCTCTGTGAAGGATTTTATCTTCATGGGAAAACACTAGCAGTGGGTTCCAATTCCTTCCGATGTAGTCTTTTTTTGAGCATTTAGTCCCTCAGGGCCAGTGGTGCTTAGAAGTGGTCGGATTATTTGACCGCCGCCCGACTGTACTTATGACAATATGTATAGCTGTCTATGTCTCATTGAGGAGTATTGCAATGAAACGCTATTAATTTTGGTTGACACGTCCGTTTATTAGTAAGATCGGTACAATAATAATGTGTTGTGGGCACAATAGGGGCTTTATGGCGAGAAAGATGGGCATCCCGCTAACCCTCTTCTTTTCACTTCTGGGCTTGGGATCGGCAGAGTTAAAATTACTTTTATTTTATTTCAATATAAATATTAAAATTTATGTTAGTCTGATAAAAAGTATATAAATACGATTATTCTAAAAAGATTTAAAATTTGAAGGCATTTTACGTTTGTAGTATTTTACCTGTTATGTAATATTTTGAGAGCCTTCACATTTTATATGTTTTTAGCACTGAAATGTATTCGCTTTAAGGAAATAGTAAGTCATCACCTTAACTAGTAGATAATTTGAGCGCCTGTCCGACGACCGTTGAGTGTGAGACAAAAGGGCCAAACCTGTTTTCAAATAGAGAATTTTAAATTATGGTCTAATTTACTACGATTTAATTGGTCAAGGGGCGTGGCTAAACTAGCCACGGCGCGAATAGACTAGTAATACAAATAAATGTAAATCTAGTATCATTGTATGTATTTTTTTCTTTTATAATGTTTAAGAATTTTGTGATATACTGAATACAGTTGAAAACTAGGAAGTATTAAGTAATTATTTCGATGAGATTCTCTTTCTGAGACATTTTGGTTCATTATATTTTGGCTCAGATTGGATCATACAATTAAATAGCAACTTTTTTTTGGTTCAGACATGCATGTGTTATGGATCAGGTATTTTATTTTAAGTAAAACTTTAGGCGCATGAGGGTAAAATTTTTACGGATGAAATAGCATCGTTTTGATGAAACGACAACGTTTTTTTTGTCGATGGCGCTGGAACGGAAATCTAAAGCTTTAGATTTGTATAAATATAAACGAGACTTGAAAATTAGTTTACCAAAGAAGTTTCACTTCTGACATGTGTACACCCTTATATGCACGCACTTTTTTATTTTGGTTCATTATTGGCTTTTATTTTTAAATATAATTACATATACATATAAGAAAGATCTTATCATAGATAAAAAGACTGTAAATTGAATCGACATAACATTGAAATGTTACATTAAAATGCATTTTTTTTTACTTGTTTATGAAAAGTGGAAAAATTTATTATAATAAGAGATTATGTACAAATAAAGTTTATTGATGTTTTTTTATATTGTTTTATTCTACGATTTTATGTGTGTACGTATGTATGTTTGTTACTTAGTTTTTAATGAAACTTGGTAAGGCTGACCGGGTACAAAAGTAACACTTTTACCTTGATTTATGGCTCGGTGCTATATTGTCATTGAATGAATAGAACCACATAATATTTATAAAAAATAGCAGAGCGAAGTTTTTCTACAATAATATGGCGATGACCGCACAGTACCGAAGTGACACTGTCATCTAGTGAGAGCTTGACGTGTAATTTTAAAAAGGTCTTTTATACAAAACAAAGACTCCAGTTTTATAACTGATATATAAATATATATAAATTCAGTTTATATTCTTTACACTGGTAACTCGGTTTATTTTATTATGGTGTGTTTTATATGAATGACAGAGTTCAAAAAAATTGACAGCTACTTTCGAACACGTAGGTAGGACAAAAGTCTATAAAGGCCCCTACGTAGAGAGCTGGAAATCTAGAATAATAGATAAGATACTTGTTATCCTGACATTCCCATGGGATCGGAAATTACGCGATTGAAATCGCGTGGTGTAGCCAGTTTTATACAAAATCTGCATTCTGAATAAAGTGGTAGCTTCACACAAAATAATATAATATTACTGTACAGCGATGATTCAAAATCTTTAAAAAGCCTTTTTTTATATAACTAGGTTGAGAAATAAGGCTACAGCTCACATAATGGTAAGCGGTTGCTGTAGTTAGTAGACGTCTCAAGTGCGTCGCCGACCCAACCCCACCCCTTGACCTTCACCAGATGTGTTCCTGTGAACTATTTGAGAGTAGTGTTATCTTCTTTAAGATCGAGGTAATGCCCCAGATTTTGAGCAGGATATTTCCTACTGTGCCCGTGCCCCCCTTTTTTACGGGGGAAAATCCATCATGGATATCCTCCAGCGCGGGGGCGCCAGAGGGTTATGTTAGACTCCTACCGACTAAAAATCACCAAGTGTGAGCCTACCCCTAAGTCCTACCCCTGGAGAGTGGGGTCCTGGGAGGGTGGGGTCGCGCTAGCATTCGCCACCTCAACGGGCCCTATTTCAGCATATTTGAAAAAAGTACATTTTAATATTTTGCTCGATTCGCGTTAAGGGAATAGTGACTGATCGTTGTTGCTCACCTTGGTCACGTCCCTTGACCAATTAATCATAGACCATTAAGTTATAACCTGTTTATATTGACTAGCCTTCACACTGGCATTCCAATGAACTGTCACCATTTGCCATCATGTCACTATTTTCTAAACCTTTTAGTAGCAACATTAATAAAAATATTTCTTATTAAAAAAAAGCGTTTAAGATGTGACAATTTTATTATTTTGTTAAAATCTATATAAATAAAAATTACGCACGATTTACTTTAGGATAAATTTTATTACTGAAATCGTTGGAATAAAACGGTTTTCTAACTTTTCTGATAGCGTCTAATTGATTGAATGATTGGTTGATGGGTGATAGCGTCTAACAGTTACCTGATTGAACTGATCTGACTTACAGGGTAAATTCGTTTTACTGTTTCTGTCAATAATACTTAAATTTGTTAATTCATTTGGTTAAATAAAATTAGAATGTTTATGTTTGTTACACACCATAAGTTTATACTTATGGCGAAAGAAATCCTTTTATTTCATTTCAAAGACTACTAGGGCCTGTTTATCAAGTTGTGAATAAATTTTATCCTGCAAATAAGTTACGATTAGACTTTGACAGCGTTAGGAAAAAAAGATTATTGGAGTTGGTGGTAGAAGGGTGAAAATTCAGGGTTGCATGTATTCAACGCCAAATCATAAAATAATAAATAAATAATTTATCTAAAAATTAAAAAAATATATTTAGGGGTGGATTACCCTTAACATTTAGTAAGATGAAAAATAGATGTTGTTCGATTCTCAGACCTATCCAATATGCACACAAAATTTCATGAGAATCGGTCAAGCCGTTTCGGAGGAGTTTAGGAGGAGATAGATAATACGTCAAAAATTTTTATCTGTTGGATATCATCATCCGTCAAGTAGCGTTATCCACTGGTGAAACAGGCCTTAATGGTGTTAAAAGAGCACATAATTTCACCCATGTTACGTAGTATGGAGAAGATACAAAGGAGATTGGTTGATGCAATCGAGATTATACCTAATCACAATAGAAATTTTGAAGACCGTAAAAGAAGTGTGTTTTTGACCGACTTTAGAAGGTATAGACTAAAGTACTAATTTCACGCAATATTTCAATCATAATCAGAATAATCGGCATCAAAAAAAAGTTTCTCAATACGACTATATTTTTTATGTTTGTTATCTTTTGTTACATTTAGATCATTGTTTTTAAAATTGAAAGCTAGTGCTTCCCGTGTTGTCTCATTTAAATTTGATCGATATATGATGAGTACTTTTTGAATTATTCCTAATAGTGTGTATATAATTGACTGCCTTACTGTCTACTTCATCAGTTCAGCCTATCGCAGTCAACTGTTGGACATAGGCCTCTATAAGTTCGCGCCAAAAATGGCGTGAACTCATGTGTGTTGCCCATAGTCACCGTGCTAGGCAGGCGGGTTGGTGACCGCAGTCTTTAGCCTGTGTATTTCAAAGCCAGCAGTTGGATAGTTATTCCGCCATCGGTCGGCTTTTTAAGTTCCAAGGTGGTAGTGGAACTGTGTGACCCCTTAGCCGCCTCTTACGACACCCACAGGAAGAGAGGGGGTGGCTATATTTTTTATTGCCGTAACCACACAGCTAAACTATAGGCAACTTATAACCTGTATTTTCGGTTTATGGCCTTAGCATTTGTTCATAGGAAAATCCTTGGAAAAACTTTTCATTAATGTTAAATAAATTTTAAATGCCTGTTGTATATTCATAATTTGTTAAATATCATTTGATACGGTGACATGACTCGTAACGAGTTTTTAAGTGCAGGCATAAAGTTGGTTCTGACTTTGCTAAAATGAAGGATCGCTGAGGAAATTATAAAAGAAGAAAAAACCAAAACATATACAAAATACAGTCTTAAAAGAGCATTAAAAGACTGAGGAAGGGCACAGCAGGAAACATCCTGCTCAAAATCGGGAGCAGTCCGACTAGGGAAGTAGTATTAGATCTTCCAGTTAATCTCAAGCATGAAAAGGACATGACAAACACTAAGACGGCATGGAAGAGTTCACATAAGTAGACACATTTACATATAAACGTATATAAATAACACGTATATAAATATGTATGTACCTAAGTATTTGTATTATAATGAATTGAACAGAATTAGCTTGCACTGTCCAGTCGATGGAAGAGAAGGAAGTCGATGGAATCAAAATCAAAAATTACTTTATTGAAGTAGTCATCAAAAGCAGTTTTTAATCCTAATTGATTAATCATTATTAAAATTTTAGCCACCACCGATTCGGAATGTAGATTTTTCAGAAATAGGCAAAAAAAAAATCTACAATTACCGTTTGAAAAAAAAACTACGTTTTATTATAAAATTGGATTGGATTGGAATATCTTGCATGAAATAGAGCCCCATTAAATCCACAAACATCTTTGTCATAAATATCTTACCCCATGGAATGTCGGGCAAAACACAAACTCAAATGCCCAGACCACGGAAGACACTTGTATAACCTATACAAATATTTGCCTAAGCTTTCATCGAAAACGCGACCCTCAGTGCATCCAGCCAGTGCTGTCAAATACCTGACAATGTTACGAAAGAATGTTGTTTTTTATTATTTTTGGTTAAATTTCATTGGTAAGTAAATTCCGTAAGGTCAACGACTTGCGTAGGTAAACGTACTCGATATACGTATAAAGGGACCAAATTTAATACTTTCAAATTAAAAATCCTTGTCGACTTCCTACATGAAATAATTATTCTTTTTTTACTATAAAGCCTTAATATTTCCTTAAATTTAATATTCCGTAAAAGTACCTATTTCTTTTATTTGGTTATAATAAAAAAAAAATTACGTAACGAACTTGCGTCTGATCACAATTTTACTTGAAATGATACAATCTGACTAGTATTAATTTGACCTAGAATTCGCTTAGTTAATTTATGTAACAACATTCAAGAAAACACTTATTTACTCATTACTAATTTAACTAATTTTATGAATTGATACACATAGATTATCGATTGTAGTAAAATAGGATATTAATATTTATTTGATCATGAAATATATTTTAATACAAAGGGATATTAATTGTAAATTAATTTAATTATGTTTACCCTAAGTATATTATTTTATTGCAAGTTAACAAATTCATTATCAATACTAACTGAAGTTTACTCAAACGGTTAACGAGGTATTAAAAAAAATCTATTAAATGAATCAAATTATAAATTAAAAAAAAAAAAAAAAAAAAAAAAAAAAAAAAAACTATAAATTGACGTCTATTATTCGTATCCATACAGTAAACGCTGGTATACAATCACACCTATATATCGTACTACAACTAAAAACATTATAAATCCTCATTCTCAGCGTCAATCTATTTCACTCGTCATATATTTTTAAGCAGTTTACTAACCAAAAAACTGGGTATTAACCGGTGTTACGAGGAGTAATGTTACCGTGTTATACAATAAGCTTTCAAGCAGTCAGTGTGGGGAAATAGATGCTCGGGTTATAGGCTCGATACTTATGGGTTTTTTGGCGAATCCTTTGAGTTGTATGGTTGTTGGCATAGATATACTCGTATATATTCAGTAAGCTATAAAATATGTCCCTGATATACATTCATTACCCCTACTTAGGTCAATAAAAAAATAATTATTGGAACGAAGTTTCTTACGGCAGGCTTGACATTTGGCTGGGCGAACGAACTGAAAAAAATGTGATAGTAAAACCGTAAGAAAAGTATATAACGCGTGACGTAATATCAGTCACACGACTATAATATGACGTTTGTAAAACTGAAATATTACTAGTAAACTTTTTTTAATTATTTATGTAATTTTATACTGTCGACAAAAATAAATAAAGACACATGTTTTTTATTTCACTTAATAGTTTGAATTATATTTTCATTTATTTTATTTTACGGTTTTGTTATTTTCTAAAATACTAAATTTCCTAAATACTTTTATGTACTTAATTAAAAACCAATCAACAAAATTAAAAAATAAAATCAAGATCTAGAAAATATATATAAAATTCAACATTTTTTTTTTCAAGTTGTGTTGCTTCTATACTATCCGAAGGAACTTCGTTCCTACCTGGTGTCCCATGACACCACATAATTTTTATATTAGATACAATTACTTATTTTATATTTAAACAAGCTATATTGTGAACAACCGCTCTGGTGTAGAGGTGCGAGTATTCGTCTAAAACACTGAAAGTCTGCGGGTTCGAATCCCACTCGGGATAGATATTTGTATTTGTATAAATTTTCTTTTCCGGTTTGGATGTTTGTCCTTGTGGGTCACCCCACCGTACCTCAGGAAGCACGTTAAGCCGTCGGTCTCGGTTGTTATCATAAATACCTGATAGCGATCGTTACTCATAGTAGGGACCATATCCGCCAA
Source organism: Melitaea cinxia (assembly GCF_905220565.1). Taxonomy (NCBI): domain Eukaryota; kingdom Metazoa; phylum Arthropoda; class Insecta; order Lepidoptera; family Nymphalidae; genus Melitaea; species Melitaea cinxia. The sequence goes on from NC_059423.1 coordinate 5,592,973, forward strand.
CCCGCAGTCGAACAGCGTCGTGGGTTAAGCTCCAATCCTTCTCCTACGTGGAGAAAAAGGCCTGTGTCCAGCAGTGGAATGATACAGACTGAATGCATGCATTTTGTCAAAACCTGTTGTTTTTTTTTCAACTATGAAAATCTGATCAAGATATAAATATATTTATAGGAAGAGTGAGAACTAGTAAGTCTGCTTGTATGCAAAAAAAAAAAGAAAAAAAAATAGTAAAAAGTGTGTTAAGATCCATATAAACATATTTCAAGCAAAAAAAATTCAAGCATCAGATAATGTCTTTAAATAACCAACAACTTTACGTATTATCCGGTTTTCGTAAGGCTTATCACTCAATCGCTTCTTTGTTGCATTAATTTATTTAAGTTATGAAAATACCAGAGAATGTGCAATAAAAACAGTGAATAGTTTTGCAGAGCAATGTTTCTAGAATCAGTACATAATCTATATTGTAATAATTAATATTATAAATGTGATGAGTTTGTTTGTTTGTTTGGTCTGCTTTGAAAAATTCTTTCCGTGTTAGACAATTTATCGAGAAAGGCTATACTATAAGGCTATATATATATATATAGCCTTATTATATATATATGTATATATATCATCACGTTAAGACCAATAGAAGCAGAACACCAATGAAGAATGTTTCAAAATCGGGTTTTTCTTTTTCAAGAGCTTCCGCTGCGTGCGCTGCGTAAACGGTTAAAGATTCACAAAAATCATGTATTGTTTCCCTTTAAATGTTTTAAAAAAAGTCCGCGACAGCATATCTTATAAGGTTAGTTCACTATAACCTATTTTATGCTAAGCATTTTTTTTTAATAATACATTATTTGCAAAAGTGTTTTTATTAACATGATATTATTGATTAGGGGACATCCATTAATTACATGAGCTATTTTTCGATCAGTTTAGACCCCTCCCCTCCTTAGGTGAGATTTAGTGAGGTTTGCCTAGACCTCACCTCTCCTTACGTGAGATTGACGCTGAATAAAATAGAGATTGACGAGAAATAATAAACTGTTCAAGTATTCTATAGTTAATTTATTTAAATTAAATAAAATTCAAAGCAGAAACTAAATTATTTTAATAATCATGAGATAGATTTTAGGGGGCAAAATGTACACTCAAAATATAATATATATTTTTTATTATCACCCCACCCTCGGCTTAAATGAGATTCGGTGAAATGTCATTGGATCCCTCCATTCTCCCCCCATTCTCAGCTCATATAATTAATGGATGTCCCTTTATGTATTCATCACAAATATTTAATGTCAAACAAAATTGATCTTTACACAATTCGATTTCAATATCTTAGGAGATATCGCAGTTTTAAAATAACATCGCAGCAAAATAATGATCAAGTAAAAGAAACAAATGTGGTAAGTCCGCCTACCGAGAAAGGTTATAAGGCCTTTTTCCTCAAATTCATGCGTGTGAAACTCGAGACACGGCTAGTATTATTTATAAGAATATTTTTTGCTAGATGTTAAGAATTTATATTTTAAATTCTTCTTTGTAATTTATAGTTTACATTGTATTCGTTATATTTTTGCTGTGTACGTTGTTTTTATTTTATTATTCTGTAACATAAAACCAGTGGAGATAACAAATATATTATCATCATTCATTCGTAAAATACGCTATTCGCTAAAAAGAAATACTTTCATTCTGCTATAGATGTCATCCTGGTACGTCTTCCCACCATGCCTCGGAGAGCACGTTGAGCAGCTGGTCTCGGTTCTTGTCATCTACAACCGATACCGGTCGTTACTCATAGTAGGGAATATATCCACCAACCCCCAGTGGAGCATCGTTGTGGATAAATCTCCGATCTCCTATATGGAAAAGGAAGCCTATGCCCAGCAGTAGGATGTTACAGGCTGAGGTAATCAAGCAATCCTCTATGAATCTTTATGCAAGGTCAGGGATTTCTTTTCAAATCTTTTACTCATAGACATGGGTGTACGCGCCTTTCAGCTTAATTCACCTTTGAGCAAAAAAAATATATATATTTCATTCAGTCTTTGAGTGAAAACACCCCGACTAGAAAAAAGGTTAGGCTCAACCAGATCATGTATCTGGACCGGATCAGGATAGAATGAGGCATGCCAGATCCGGCAAGCTCTATCAGGACCAGATCTGGTCCAGACAAGGATAGCCTGATGTAAAATATAATCAAGTATGGTATGGCATACTGGATCAGGACCCGGTCCGGTCCAGATCAGGATAGCCTGATATAAAATATAATCAAGTATGGTAAGGCATACTGGATCTGGACCCGGTCCGGTCCAGATCAGGATAGCCTGATATAAAATATATTTAAGTATGGTAAGGAATACTGGATCAGGACCCGGTCCGGTCCAGATCAGGATAGCCTGAAAGATATTACGCGAACTGAGCCTGAATCGCACTATCACTGTTTTTAAGCGCACTTAGTATAATATATGCAGTTATCGGGACAGTCTAGTAGAGAGTCCATTTTTACACAGTGGAGCAGTCGTAAGTAGTAGGAAGTAGTTAATTATTAAAAGTTAATAAATAAAATCTAATTAATAATAAAAATTAATTAATAGTATAAAAATAAATAAAAATAATTGACATTTAAAGTAAAAACATAAATAAATAATACATTGGAAAAAATAAACGGAAATAAATATCATAATAATTATGTTAAGTGTTAAGTAATAAATATCATAATAAGTATGTAATTTATAATATCAATTCGCTTTTTTTATTAAATAATTTTTTTAAGAATATACATTCGTGTTTTTAAAAGGACCGGACCGAACCGCTTGATCAGGATGAGATGAGATTTTCTGATCAAGTCCAGATAAAACTTTTACGTTACATACCTTATCCGGACCAGATCAGGCATACCCGGTCCGGTCCTTCTAAACACGAAAAAATTTCTACTCGGGCGAATTTATGTAATAAGGCTGTACGAATCCAGTATAACATATAAGCTAATTTTTTACTCATAACTTTCAACCTTACATACTTTATCGGGTAAAACCGCGACATATAGGTAGTCATAAATATTTTTTCAATTAATAATACATTTATGATAAAGATAAATCAGTCTGCAATCATCGTGTGCGTTTGGGAATCCCTTCAAGGGGAAAACCTTTAAAGTGAAAGGCTTCGTACAACTTGATACATATTATAGCAAAAGTTATACTAGCCTGATAATATTTAAAACTAAACAAGTTTTTCGGATTTTATTGCGGTTTATTAAGTTTTTCAGAGGCCCGACGTTTCGGATACTTTACAGCAACCATGGTTACAGGCGGACCTCCCACAGAAACAGATAATAGACCGCGATAAAATCCAAAAAAGTTGTTTCATTATAGCCAGTAAAGTTTTCGTAAACATTAAGAAACAATAATAATATTTAAAACTTCCAACTTTTAACCCATGAAATACGATTTATATTTATTTCAACATCCTATGACACTGAGGGCTTGTTTCATTATTGCCGTTAAAGCTATCTGACGTATAAAGGTATCCATCAGATAAAATTTTATCATAAATTTTTCTTTTTTTGCTATGAAATTCCAATTTAATTGTAGGATATATCTATTCGTAATTGTCAGTCGAATAGTTTTAGTTTATTAGGTACGTACTTGATACTACTGCGGCTGCGGTTAAAATCTATTCGTAACTTTTTCCGGAACCAGCGAAATTATTATTATTGTGTATATTGATATTGAGCGTCTGCGGTGCGACACATTCCGCCCTACGGTTACCAACCCGCCTGCCCAGCGTAGTGACTATGGGCAAAACACGAGTTCACGTTATTTTTGGCGTGAGCACGTGGAGGCCTATGTCCAGCAGTGGACTGTATAGGCTGTAATTATGTGTATATTAAAATATATTATTATACTCATCATCAACATCATCAAATCAGTCTGTCAAATTTTTTTTTTAGGTAATTAGTTCGGCAAGCAAGCGTACGGCTCACCTGACGGTAAGCGATTACCGTAGCTTGTAGACGTCTGAAACACCATAAAAATAACAAACGTGTTGCCAACCCTATCTCCGATTCCCCCCAGGAGCTTTGGTCATCTTACTCACCAACAGGAACACAACACTGCGAAAACAGTATCATTTAGCTGTGATCTTCTGTAAGTCGGGTTGCTACATATTTTAGGCTGGAAATTTCCTGCCCTACCTCAGTTAAATTCATACAAGTAGACTTCAAAAACACCTTCAAAACATCATTTTACAAATGATAATGAACTAAGTCTAGATATAAATGATTTATTGTTAATGTTGCTACTAATGATTCGGAAGGTCGATTCTGCAATGAAGAATTATTAACATTGTAAATTTTATCTGTCTAACCACAAGCACAAGTCGCCAGAACGCAACACACACTAACCTGTTTGTTTTTTATACGTATGTAAATCGGCTGCCCAATTTCAAAACACAGTAAGGGACAAATTTATCGAAATCGATTTTTTAGCATTTTTCGTTCCAATGGATTCGTGTAAACATATTAAACTAAAAAATTTTTTGTCCTTATTGTGTTTTGAAATTGGGTAGCCGAGCAGTGCTGTGTTATGAATTATTTATTATAAATGATATTATATTATAGTTTAGTCCAAACAGACTTTATAGACTAAGGTCCAAACTAGAAATGACCTTCATCCGTCTATTTAATGTATACAAATGATTTTATATCTTAAAATCTACTTTACTATACTTTTCGAGAAATAAATCGCGAACGCTTGACCTATAAAAACGATTCCTCAACTAACAGGTTAACATTCACCAATACTCGGGTCGTCAAGTTATGACGTCAATCACGAAATTTTGATGAATTCTAGTTTTATTTATACAGTCTTCGTAATAAATTAATATTCAACACGTGAGAACTATATATTAGTAAAACTTCAACCGAGGTATGGTGCAGAAGGAAATTGCCGAGAGCCCGACTGGGGTAGTACCTAGTCTTCACTACACAAGTTTGACCAAGCTTTTGATTTCCGATGATCTGATTTCTCACTTCTCTTGGTTTTCCGTGTGTACTGACTAACACAACTCTTAAAAAACTATCAAATAATATGAATAAAAAAAAATCGAAAAAATATTTTCGCTTCATGACAAATTACGAGTTATTATTTCTTAGTAATCGTATAGAAGAAGAAGAAAACATTTTACATACAACTTAAATAATTGTAGTTCAGTTACCAATACGTAACGTAAACGGGTAACTAGTAGTAGTAACTAATTGTTGCTTAAATTGCTTAATAAATATAAAAACAAATGACGTATTACATAATTCAATTCAGTTCTAAATGAATTCTTCACTGGTATACATAACATACACAAAATTTGTGTAGCGATAAAGAAAACGCTTGGTTGTCTTTTTCTTTTTTTTTGTATGCTCCGTAAAACTATAAGGTAAGAAAGACAGACAGACAGATAATGTTCATCAACCGTCAATCGTTCTGTTCTTTTCTGGTCTGGTCTATTCTGTTCTGTTCTATTCTATTCTAGTCTATTCTATTCTGTTCTGTTCTATTCTAGTCTATTCTATTCTGTTCTGTTCTGGTCTGTTATTCTATTCTATTCTGTTCTGTTCTATTTTATTCTGTTCAGTTCTATTCTATTCTGTTCTGTTCTGTTCTGGTCTGTTCTGTTCTGTTCTATACTATTCTATTCTGTTCCGTTCTGTTCTATTCTGTTCTGCGATAAATATTTTTTTCGAAATTTTGGACCAAAATGACTGGGGAAGCAACTCAACCTTAAAGAAGACTTAGTTTCATCTTTATGGTATAAAAAAAATAATAACTTCAATACTATTAAAGTATAATATAGTAAGAAAACATATATTTTTATTTATCTTATTTACGACTTCTTGCATACATATAATCAAACACTTTTACGTAGTAAAAAAAGGAAAAAAAACAACAGTACAGAAATAAAATTATACTAAAAGCCTCACACTCAACGACCCCCACTAGGATTATTTCCTGTGTCGGAGGTCCGGAAACCTCACAATACACAAGCACAAACACCCAGACCACGGCAAACATCTGTATGGCCAATACAAATATTTGCTATGTGCGGGAATCCAACCCGCAACCGCTAGTGCAACAGTCACTAACCAGTGCTGTGACCATTGCGCCTACGCGTCGTCTAATAGTAAGAATATTTACATCAAATAAATTAATTAAAAATTTTGTTCTAGGTTTAGTAATTAACTTTAAAACAACTCCTACTTCTACATTCTTTAAAATTCACTTAAATTAGTAACCTCGACCACACCGATTAATCTCCGTGGCTTCTCCATCGCACGCGACGTTGTCGAAATCATATATGCTATTATAACACTATTTGAAGTCACTTAACTAAAGAGTTAATAAATAAAAACAAACCCGCAAACATTCACTAGTATAATGATAGTGCTTTTTTATATAACTAGATCGGCAAACAAGCGTACGGTTCTTCTGGTGGTAAGCGATTACCGTTGCTTATAGACGTCTGCAGCACCAGAAGTATCGCAAGCATTTTGCCGACCCTATCTTTTATGATCCAGGAGCTCTGGTCATCTTACTCACCAACAGGAACACAACACTGCTTGAAAGCAGTATTATTTAGTTGTGATCTTCTGTAAGGTGGTGTGGTCTGGAATCATTTCACAGAGTAATAGTAAATATTATGACTGAATAGACCAGAACAGAACAAAACAGAATAGAACAGACCAGAACAGAACAGAACAAAAGCGAATAGAATAGAATAGAATAGAGTTCTGTTCTATTCTATTCTAGTCTATTCTATTCTGTTTTGTTCTGTTCTATCACTGGAATCTTCTGTCACAGCACTGGTTAGTGACTGTTGCGCTAGCGGGTGCGGGTTGGATTCCCGCACATAGCAAATATTTGTATTGGCCATACAGATGTTTGCCGTGATCTGGGTGTTTGTGCTTGTGTATTGTGAGGTTTCCGGACCCCCGACACAGGAGATAATCCTAGTGGGGGTCGTTGAGTGTGAGACGTTTTGTATAATTTTATTTCTGTACTGTTGTTTTTTTTTCCTTTTTTACTACGTAAAAGTGTTTGATTATATGTATGCAAGAAGTCATAAATAAAATAAATAAAAATATATGTATTCTTACTATATTATACTTTAATAGTATTGAAGTTATAAATTTTTTTTTGATACCATAAGGATGAAACTAAGTCTTCTTTAAGGTTGAGCTACTTCCCCAGTCATTTTGCTCCAAAATTTCGAAAAAAATATTTATCGCCCTACCTCAGTAAAATAAAAAATAAAATTTTGTTAAATATTTATGTGTAGTAAAGTTATCAAAACGTAAATATAGCTACGTTTTGATAACAAACAGTAGGTTTAGCAGTATAACCGAAAAAAAACCGGCTCCTCCATTATTAGTATTCTTATATCTCTTCTTATCTCATATATCTTTTCTCATTATAGCTCCATTTATTAGTATAGAAAGATAGATATAGGGATCACAACATGACGTAATATAACGTCAAGTAACAAAGAATTTTTCATTTTTAAGAAAAGAACTTTTAAAGATCCGCTATTCACGTTGGATTTATAACGACAATTAAATTAATTAGTTTAATTGTAATTAAAACGTTGACGTAGTTTTAAGTGACCCTGTTTTCTATGTCGGGGTCGCGGATTTGATATTTATATACATATGTAATAAATTAAAGCGAAATAAATTAATATGTATATCAGTCTGTAAATTGATTTTTACCTAAAACGTGCATTAGGTTGTTTATATCATAAATAAAAAAACGTGCTTGTATGTAACATATAACAAATTTAGAAATAAAAAAATAAAATAAAAAAGCATTTTATTTTTTGCGAATTCTAGACATATAAAAAATAGTATTTTACAGAACTTTACAGACACAAACACAAAATACTATTTTACAGGACTGAAGTATTTTGTAATTAGTTTCAAGAAACTTAATATAATCTATATATATATATATATATATATATATATAGATATAGAAATCGCTGAAATTTATGTACCTACGTGCATAGCGTCCGAGCGACTGCACCAAATTGGATTCCTGTTTTTATTTTTGTGTTTTTTTTTGTCAGGACAAGGTTTGTTTAATTGAAAATTAAAAAAAAAATGGGTACGATGTTCACGAGGTCAGTTGGTTATCATAATAATAATAATAATGATGCTCTTTATTGTACACCATTAAAATCAACAACAAAATAATAACATAAACATTTACAAAGGCGTTTTTATCACTGAAAGAGTGATCACTTCCAGACAACCTTTGGGCATAATATACGAAACACAAACCGTAGTTAGGAACAATCATTAAATAGTTCAAAATACTACTCGTCAGATTTCGTTTCCACAAAAAAAAAAACACAGTTGAATTCAGAACCTCTTCCTTTTTTGGAAGTCGGTTAAAAAAGTAACCGCTTTACCCAACAGGATGCCACAAAAGTGTATGAACGAGCAACTTAAGTGTTAATTATTAATTTAAAAGTTTTTAAGTGTAAATAGGTATATAGTATACTATGTTATGTTCTATTTCTATAGTGCGTTATGTTATGTATGTTATGTTTATTTCTGTTTTTTTTTTCTATGCTGATTATTTTGTATACTGTTGTTTTCATTGTATGGACCTTGTCTGAAATAAACTTATTATTATTATTATTTCGAACTTTATTTCAATGTGGAAATATTACAATTTGTTGATTCTTATACCTATTGTAACAAAGCTGTTCATAAAACGATATTGATGATATTGATCCTGCAGTCTTTGTGGGTCTCCCCATCGTGCCTCGGAGAGCACGCTAAGCCGTCGGTCCCGGTTGTTAACATGTACACCTGATAGCGATCGTTACTCTTATTAGGGAATATCTGCCAACCCGCATTGGAGCAGCGTGGTGGATTAAGCTCTGATCCCTCTCATTCACAGGGGTCTGTCAGCCATTAGTTATTAAAACTAAAAATAAAAGGAAGCGAAGGTTGTTTTTCGTTTTTATATTACTATTACGCAGTTAATAACAGCTCACTATTCTCAATTCATTTACGTCATCCGTTTTATTCCATAAACGATTTCGACGAAAACTATTTTATATATTAAATTCCGCTTATAAAGATAAACGCAATTTTGACTATACTAATAATAAATTATTATTATAAACGATTTTTATTACAAGATAGAAAGAGAGAGATGTTGCCATATTACACGTCTATCAAATAAAAAATATTTTTGAAGTAAACCTTTTTTCGTATGCTTGACTTGGGGAGTGACAAATGCGTGACGAGAGCGTTATGAAAAGTGTGATCGGGTAAGGCGAACGGAAGTTAAACTGAGATATAATTTAGTGAAAATAGAAAGAGAGAGAGTTACGTTTCGTATATTACTGTAGGGACAACTAAAGAAGATTTAATTCAGTCATGCGGTTTAAACCACAATCGCTTTTGACGTGGCAACGTATAATAAATCGATGAACGCCGGCGGCATGTACGGAAAAGGATGACTTATTGCTTTACGCTCACCCCGACTAGAAAAATGGTCAAGCTCAACCAGATCATGTATCTGGACCGGTTCAGGATAGAATGAGGCATGCCAGATCTGGCAAGCTCTATCAGGACCAGGTCTGGTCCAGACAAAGATAGCCTGATGTAAATTATAATCAAGTATGGTAGGGCACACTGGATCAGGACCCGGCCGGTCCAGATCAGGATAGCCTAATGTAAAATATAGTCAAGTATGGTAAGACATACTGGATCAGGACCCGGTCCGGTTCAGATCAGGATAGCCTGAAAGAAATTACGCGAACTGAGCCTGAATCGCGCTATCAATGTTTTTAAGCGCACTTAGTAAAATAAAAAATACAGTAACAATTACTTACAAGCTTTTATCGGAAGTCTAAACAAAATGTGTTACAAAAATAAAATAAAGCTAACGTTTAAATAACTTTAACGAATACTACTCGATTACAAAAATTAGGCAGGTTAACTCTCCAAACGGACAAGGGTTTCCCTTATACTACACGAAACACGTTCACAGTTCACGAAGTGCGTCTGTATATGCAGTTATCAGTACAGTCTAGCAGGGAGTCCATTTCTAGACAGTGGAGCAGTCGTAAGTAGTACGAAGTAGTTAATTAGTAGTTAATTATAAGAAGTTAATAAAAATTATGTGGTGTCATGGGATACCAGGTAGGAACGAAGTTCATTCGGATAGTATAGAAGCAACACAATTTGAAAAAAAATGTTGAACTTTATATATATTTTCTAGTTCTTGATTTTTTTTTAATTTTGTTGATTGGTTTTTAATTAATTACATAAAAGTATTTAGGAAATTTAGTACTTGAGAAAATAACAAATACCTTAAAATAAAATAAATCAAACAAAATAATAATAATAATAATAATTCAAACTTATCTGAAATAAAAAAACACGTGTCTATTTATTTTTGTCGACAGTATAAAATTACATAAATAATTTAAAAAAAAAAGTTTACTAGTAATATTTTAGTTTTACAAATGTCATATTATACAGTCGTGTGACTGATATTACGTCACTTCTGTTATATATTTTTTTTACAGTTTTAGTATCACATTTTTTTCAAGTCGTTCGCCCAGCCAAATGTCAAGCCTGCCGTAAGGAATTTCGTTTTAAGGGGCCTACTCAAAGCACTGCCTGCAGGGCCTGCTTGCAGTTACTGCCGCAGAGGATGTTGCTCCACAAAGCACTGCAAATCATTTACGCGGCATACGTTGTCGTGTTCACTTGTGTTCTCTTTGTCCTTGCCTAAATTCGTCAGTTTTTATAAATGGCTCCTACATTATTCAAACACCAAAAAATAGCATTGGGTTTGACTGTATTGAGTACTTGTAGCGTTCAAAAGAAAAAAAGGAAGCACTGGTGTAAAAAAGTTTTATATTTTTCATGTAAAAGCGACATAGCCTGCGACCGCATATCTTTGTTATGATAATGATCGCGGTTAGTTTTCCAAAGACATGGCAAATCCCTATACAATTAGATTACGTCCTTTCACACGTCTTTTTCTCCCTGGCTCATTTTTCTTGAAGAAAACAGAGCCAAACAAATCTATAATATAAAAATGAATCGCTGAATGTGTTGCTAAGCGCAAAACTCGAGAACGGTTGGACCGATTTCGCTAATTCTTTTTTTAAAATATTCCTTGAAGTACGAGGATGGTTCTTACGGAGAGAAAAATTCAACAAAAAAATTTAAATTTCCTGAAAAAGTCTAAAAACAACACTTTTCTATACTCCCATACAAAAGATTTGTGATAATACTTAAAAGTCAATTTGAACTTTAATACCAGACGATAAAGTTTGTGTTAGGCGATACGAAGTTCGCCGGGTCAGCTAGTAATATAATAAAACCAAACCAACTAACCACCAACTAACTGATTAATTGCTAAATGACAACCACTGACAAGACAAACCCACGTCGCAATGTACCGACGTAAACAAAATGGTGGTCTAAATCGGCCCGACCGAGCTACACATGTCCCTGATTGCAGTTTACGGAGTGGGGAGATCGTGTGTCGGGCTGGCAGAACGACACTGCGGCCCTGCGACAGGGTGAACAATTAAAATATCGGCCCTGCATGCATACATACAATACGATCGGCAGTGGCACTGCAAGCAGGGCCCTGCAGGCAGTGCTTTGAGTAGGCCCCTTTAATAAAATTTAATTAATAATAATAATTAATTAATAATATAAAAATAAATAAAAATAATTGCTATTTAAAGTAAAAACATAAATAAATAATACATTGGAAAAAATAAACAGAAATAAATATCATAATAATTATGTTAAGTAACATGTTTATAATATCAATTCGCTTTTTTTTATTTAACAATTTTTTCAAGAATATTCATTCGTGTTTTTTAAAAGGACCGGACCGAAGCGGCTGATCAGGATGAGATGAGATTTCTGATCTGGACCCGATCAGGAAATCGCATCTCATCCTGATCAGGTCCAGACAAATCTTCTGCGTCTTGTACCTTATCCGGTCCAGATCAGGCATGCCCGGTCCGGTCCTTCCTAAAAGGAACACGAAAAAATTTCTACTCGGGTTCCAGACAACCTTTGGGCATATAGGACACAGCGTAGTGAAAGCGGTAGGGAAGTGTACACAGAGAAGTGACAATTAGTGTTACCTAGAACAATATCAACTATCGAGTACACATACATAATACAAAGCATAAAAATAATAAATAAGAAAGTATTATTTTTTTCTAATTATTTGCAAGTTTTATGTATGCTATGCGTAAGGTATAAGATGTTTTTTTCTAATTTTACTAAGGTAGGGCAAGTATGAGTAACAATCGTTATCAGGTGTATATGATAACAATCGCGAACGATAGCTTAACGTGCTCTCCGAAGTAAGATGGGGAGACCCCTATTTATTATTAGCGGATCCCATAAGAATGTTCATATAAATAATAGCCTATATGGTACTCAGGATCTTCAGCTATCTAAGTAATAATTTTCATTATAAGCACTTTAGTAGTTTTCGCAAGACTAATCCATCCACCCATTCATCCATCATATTATATTAATGTAATAAGTTTGTTGGTTTGGACGAGCTAATATCAGGAACTACGGGTTTTTATTGAGAAATTCTTTAGGCCTTTTACCAAGGAAGGCAATAGGCTATATAATATCATACGCGGCTGAAAGAATGGACCACAGATAGTTTGTACTTCTTTTATATTATTCTCTTTTATATTTTTAAAATTCTCGTCTCACAATGATAGTTTCCATATTCCTCCGAAACGGCTGGACCGATTTTTTTGAAATTTTGTGTACACTTCGGGTAGGTCTGAGAATCGGCCAATATCTATTTTTCATACCCCTAAGTTATAATGGGGGGGGGGGGGGATTAATAACATATATGGCAAAACAACGTTCGCGGGGTCAGCTAGTATTAGTAGAATATTGTCCTTTGTCAAGCTAGTTTTTCTGGAAGAGATCGCTCTGTTAACGGAAAGGTCATCTGTTGTTTTTTCTTCAAAAAAACCCTTCAATAAATCAATGACTGTTGTACACTTTTTTTATTTTTTTAACGGACACCGAGGATCTACGGGCACCATTGTTGTACGGGCACAAACAAAGTTAGAAATTTTACCTCTTTATAATATTTGTATAGATAATATCAACAAAAACTGCCATCACATCATCGCATCAGCCTATCGCAGTCCACTGCTGGACATAGGCCTCCACAAGTTTACGCCAAAAATAACGTGAACTCATGTGTTTTGCCCATAGTCATCACGGTGGGCAGGCGGGTTGGTGACCGCAGGGCTGGCTTTGTCGCACCGAAGACGCTGCTGCCCGTCTTCGGCCTGTGTATTTCAAAGCCAGCAGTTAGATGGTTATCCCGTCACCGGTCGGCTTTTTAAGTTCCAAGGTGGTAGCGGAACTGTGTTATCCCTTAGTCACCTCTTACGACACCCACGGGAAGAGAAGGGATGGCTATATTCTTTAGTACCATAGCCACACAGTACTTACTCTAAATTATTCTTAGTTAACGAGTATTAGTTATGTTCTCGTGATACTCACTTACTGTGCACCCCACGAACTACTTCAGGTGCTTCCCGTACCACAAGTGCCCCGCAGGCCACTGTTTAGGAACCATTGCTCTAGATATACGTGATATGATGAAACATCGTAAAATAATATTTGGATTAAATAAACGATTTACTATTTTTTTTTACCAACACAAAAAAGACAAGGAAGTAATCGATATAATTAGTATGTTTTATTATTGTACGTAAACTTTTTACACGGTTGTCTGATGTTGATAATTAATTTTTTTACTAAAGAGATTGTACCTATATTAATTCAGTATAAAATAAATTATATGCATGTACCTGATTAGTGTTACAATTAACATCATGTTTTTTTTTGTTTTTTTTTTGCTCTGACTGTAAAGTTTTTTATAACTTATAAAACCTTAATTTTTTTTTTATCATATATTTTTTCGTATACAATAAAGGGTATTTCTTTATACTTCTATAAATAGATTAGCTGTGCCCAGGCTTCGTCCGCGTGGAATTTAAAAAAAAGTTATTTTCCAGTTCGCAGGGTTATAAAATAAATAAATTTCTAAAATGAAATTAGCTTAAGTTACTCAGCTATCTGTCGGCAAAAGTCCCATCAAATTCGGTCCAGCCGTTTCGGAGATTAGCCGAAACAAACAGACAGACAGACAAAAGTGTAATTTTGGTATATGTTCCGTGTATACAGCCATATGTATTTAGTAAAAAGTGGTTATTTTAATGTTACAAATAGACACTCCAATTTTATTTATTTGAATATATTTATAGATATGTTAAAATAGATATGCTTTAAACAAATAGACATCTGATTTATTATCAGATTATCCGTTGGATACCATTATACTTCGGAACTATCTGCAACTTTATCAGTAATCACGCGAACAGACAAAGCAGTAGCGTATTTCAGATTGAGCGCCGTAGGCAATTTGAATTCGCCGACCCATAAATTAAAGGAAAAATTTAATTGAGGTAGAGCACAGAAAAATAATAATATAAAAAAATAAATAAAAAATATTCTGCTCAAATCTGGAGCAGAACGATTGGGTAAGTACCTACCTCGACTTTACAGAAGATTACAGATGAACAATACTGCTTTCAAGCAGTGTTGTGTTTCTGTGGTGAGTAAGGTGACCAGGGCTCCTGCAGGGATTGAAGGTAGGGTCAGCAACGCGCTTACGATGCTTCTGTTGCAGGCGTCTGTAGGCTACAGTAATCGTTTACCACCAGGTGAGTCGTACGCTTGTTTGTCGATCTTCTGTTATAAAAAAGCAGTGTTTGTATCCGGAATAAATTTAAGTTTCACCCTTTTTTAGCTCCGGTTTTTTTTTTAATATTTCATATCCCTAGTATGTACGTATATAAACGTATTATTTTTTTTTAAACATTTACTGTGCAATCCGGGCGACTTGTATTGGCGCGTGGTGTACTGTAGCGTCGTTTGATTTTACATAATCTCCTAAATTATGCACCTAAATTTTATGTCTCAAATGATAATGTTTATCTTCATAAACTTTCCTTGTTAATGATGTATTTTTTATTCATACACGGCACATGTTTTAGGTCCAAGTCGCCTGTAACTACTGAGTAGCTTTCTACGTCGCCGAATCATCGGGAGTTTCAAAATTGTGTTTGCAAAAAGTAATACAACATACGTAAATTTTCGATTAAATTTAAATAATAATTCGCTTAATACAAAACTTGTACTGAATAATGAAAACAATAAAAATTTACAATTCAGTGCATATATTCAGAAGTCAACGATGACAATCGACAACAATGGCATTGTTAAAATTTAAATTAATTGCTTTAATAACATTTTAATTAGAAGATTTAGATATTCTACGCTTTATTTAAATAAACGCATTCAGTAAATATATGTCGATTTCGTAGTTTGATTCGACTTTATGAAGTCTATTTTGAATTTACACAAGTACAGTTCAGCCTATTGCAGTCCACTGCTAAACATATGCCTCCCCAAGTTCGCGCCAGACACCCCGGTTTTCCGCAATCCTCATCCAGCCCCACCGGCAACCTTACGTAGATCAACGGGCCGGAAGACGTCCCACACTGCATTTTCCAAGACGCGATCTCCACTCCAGGACCCGTCTGCTTCAACGACCATCGGTCCTGCGGCACAGATGACCAGCCCACTGCCACTTCAACTTGCTAATTCTGTGGGCTACGTCGGATACTTTCGTTCTCTCGCGGATAGTCTCATTTCTAATTCTATATTTGAGAGAAACCCCAAGCATAGCCCGTTCCATTGGACGCTAAGCGACTTAAACGTTTGGATCAGTCCCTTCGTCAGTGTCCACGTCTCGGCTGCGTATGTTAACACAAGCAGGACGCATTGTTCGAAGACTTTTGTCTTCAAGCATTGCGGAATCTTCGAAGTGAAAACACACAAGTACTTTGATATTATTATAATCTATACAAATAAAAACTGAATCTCTGAAATACATGTTCACACATATCTTCGGAACGACTGTACATAATTGGATAATTCTTACGAAGAACGCCGGGTCACCTAGTATATGCGTCGAAGACAGTCATCAATGTGTGTGAGGTTCTTCCTGGCAGACCCGAGACCTTGGCCGGATTTTTTGCAGGGCACATTTTTTTTTCGTGTTCACTTTATTTTAAGTCTAATGGGCCAGGTTCCTATGATCTTGTTGGTTATTGAAGTTGTCGGACATCATAATTAAGGGTTCCCCATCTACTTCAGCGTTCTTTTAAGTTGGCATCGTCGGTATGTCTGCTTCCGCGCCGTGCGTATCGTCCCCATCGCTGTTCATGCTGGGCCGGCTCAGCGGAGACTATAGGAGCTTTTGAGGTAGAGGACGCTTTTCTGGCGGTCTCGCATGGAACGGTCGAAAAAAGATGCTTGGCGCAGCATCCGCATAAATAAATAAATAAATAAACGCTTCACACTCAACGGCCCCGGTAGGATTTTCTCCAGTGTCGGGGGTCCGGAAATACACGCAATACACAAGCAAACACAATACCCAGACCACAACAAACATCTATATGGCCGATACAAATGTCTGTCGTGAGCGGGAATCGAACCCGCGATCGCCAGCGCAACAGCCAGTGCTGTGACCGCTGCGCCAAGATATGATCGAGAAGACTTTTGTAAAAAAATTATAAACGAAAATTATTACCTACTTATAAAGTGTATGTGTCCGTTTCGATATATTCTTGGAGTCAGATCACGTGAACGCACAACGTGAATGAGTGAATTTTTTACATAAAAAAGTTAGTAACATTGTTTATACCGAGTGCTTTTCATTCTTAGCGCATTAAAATATTTTAGTATAGTAAGAAGCTATCGGATGTAACTTCTTCGGCATTGCTTACAATTTCCTTACTAATAATATATAACTGAATAGTTTGTTTGTAAATGTGATAATTTCAGAATCTACTGACTCGAATAGAAAAATTAATTTTGTATTGTCCGATTTCCGAAAAAGGTTGGCTATACAATGTTCAAATTAAAGCGAGAGAAAGAGAACCACGAGAAACAGATATGATTTTGTAAATAGAAAAAATGACAATAAATTTATTTGTCAACGTGTAATCTATATAAATATAATTGTGTTTGCAAGCAAACGAAGAAAAACCGACTTCAATTATATCGACAAGTAATACAACGTAGGTAGACGAAAAAGTAGTCAAGTAAATACGCATTATCAAAGATTACTCCAAAAGTTAACTGTGACCACATGATAAACATCGACTTTCGATTAAATTAAAAATCATCAAAATCGGTACGCCCATTAAAAAGCGATGCAGATCATCAGATCCTGGTTTCCTTATCATGGTACCAAACTAGGGATATCTCATTTCCAACAAAAAAAGAATTATCAAAATCGGTTAATAAATGACGGAGTTATCCCCGAACACACATAATATATAGATATATATATATATATATATATACGGTTGTTAAGTGCATAACTCGAGAATGGCTCGACCAATTCGGTTAATTTATTCTTGTATGATCCATATGGCCCACGGAAGGTTTTAATAGTTAAAAAAAATAACACAAAAAATTATTTTTACTATTAACTTTTGACGGAACGAAGTCTGTCCGGGCAGCTAGTGATTATAAATTTCGATTATTTAAACTTTAGATTGAATTTGAAACATCGCAGTTGATTGTTATACTTTTTACGTTTCAGCCTGTAATATGCTTGGCATAGTTTAAGGTTATAATTTAAATTAATTATGGTCGAATTTCGACCACTGTGGAACCGCTAATCTGTATAGATGTATAATGGATAAATCTGAAAACTAAACGGCCGATTTTAAGAATTATCTCATTAAGAGAGTGCTACTTCAATCTCTGAGTGACATGTGTAATATAGACGTTACTATGTCACTTAAAGGTAAAGTTACATTTTCTTATTATATGTTATTTTAACTGGAGATAAACAATCAGATAAAATAATGTAAAAAAAAATATAAGAGGCAGAGATCGGAAACCTATGTATTTATTGATAAAATATTTATTTATATTTCTCGCCGATAACAAGCCCGTATGAATTACCAAATTTACCAATAAAAATATTAAAGGTCTCATTGTAAGCTAGTTATTTCTATTATCTTAGAAGTCTATTTCAAAGGCTACTTATAGATTTATATCAAATATATGTATATATTTTACTGACAGGATTAAGGGACAGATTGTAAAAAACCCTTAGGTCGTGTTACTCCTTAAAAATCTAGTTCTATTGGATTTAGAAGTGAATAGAGTAATATCTACTGGAAAGGAAGGTCTTTGGAGGTCTAATGTGCGCTTAATTAATAATATCTAAAACATTGTGAGTGAAGATAATGGTATCGAAATAAATATATATATTTATATATTATCGACTAGCCCGTTGGCGCAGTTGGTAGTGACCCTGCATCCTGCTACGGGGGTTGTAGGTTCGATTCCCAACCCGAGTCTGGGTGTAATATATTTATTTATTTATATATGTATTATTTATAAGTATGTTTATCGAAAAAAAATTGTAGCTATACCAGTAGGCCTGTGCCTACCTGGCCTGGCCTGGCCTGGTAGGCACAGGCCTGGAAGACAAAACACAAACATTAAGTTACTTACTTCAGGGACAGACGACCGTGTGTGTAGTGTCTTTATATGCCTTTGTCCCAAATAGGAGAATCCGTCCACAACTTCCAGTACACGATAAACCAGCTTACACACATTCGATTCGACTGATCTGCTATTGATGAAACTATTAATTATTGATATACTTAACAGCAAGAAGGAGAATAGTCCATTAGTACCTGTTTCAATACAGTGAATCAAATATGAACTTTAACTTTATGTTTGCGAACAGAAATATCTCATAAATGTGGAGTTCGATAGTTAAAAAGAATAATAAAAATACTTAAAACAAAACTTTTACCTGTTCAATACCGTCAACCGTCGAATAGCGTTATCCACAACCGGTAGACCAGGCCCTTAGTATTCTTCTGTTTTGATTGATTTTTCGTTGATATTTTGGGGAAGTGTTAGGAACAGGTTGTAACGTTCATCCTCATCCACCATCGAAAAGAATGGATCCTCCGACCAAAGGGGTGTTGTGCCTGGTGGGTTACTGCCCCCTACTGTTATTATCGGGCTCTTGTATATATGTTCAATCGCTCGGTTAACTTTAATATCTCGATGTGGGATACGTCATTTTTAGTTCGTATGTGGCGAGAGATGCCACTACATAGATTCATTGATATCGGCTCGCTTGTTTCGCATCATCTTTCCATACCGGTTACAGGTACCGACCGCCACGCCATGTTAATTAACAGAGACCTAAACCCTCCTATACTTACACATACAACTTTGCGGGTCAGCTTTACTGCCGCACTTGCTCTAGGACATTTAAAACTAAATGTGGATTAGCGAGCCATATTAGGGCCCATCAGAAAAATTAGTCATGGCTCCCTGGGTTGCTGTCATCGAAATCGATGAGGAGGACTACTACTACTACTACTACTACTACTACTACTACTACTACTACTACTACTACTACTACTACTACTACTACTACTACTACTACAGGTACCGGCACGAATATTGAGCGCTCAGCTCGGAGTGAGGCTTTGCGTATCGCGCAGGATCGCGAACAAAAAATAATTTTATTTAGTACAACAATAACGACGACGGACCTCACTATTTAATTTATATAAATATGTTCTCAGAGGAATATAGATACCTATATATGTTATGTAATGATTGAATTCCATTCGCGGTATAATTTTCCGGGTATTTCAATAAAACTACAGAATCCAACACTCGCTTATGGTATAATAATTTGCTTATTACATTGTTAAATGTATTCTTTTGTTGTTTTGTTTGTATAACATTGAATATTTTACAATTACGTATGTTTATTATCATCCTCTTATGGTGTATCCTTAAGAAACAATGTAAGGCTAGTGCTATGAAAAAAAAAAAAAAACGAATGCTTTAGACCACATGACTTAAGTAAAACTTTTGCACAATAGGCATGCACTGTGTCTTAGATATACGAAACGTAACTGACTATGTGAGAAAGAGAGAAAGAAAATGTGTGCTCGCACTTCTTTCTCTTGCTCCGTTCGCCTCGCCCGATCACACTTTTCGTAACGCCATCGTCACGCTTTCAATGGCTTACTCCCCAAGTCTAGTCTATCTTAAATTTTATTACGTGCTGTTTATTCCTTATCGATTTCGTCAAGCCCCTCTCCTTACATGTGGAATGACTAGGATTAATGACTAAGCTAAAGTTACTTAATATTGCCCCACATCTAGTCAAGATTGATGACTATGATTATGTATTTAACTGATTTATGTACAGTCACGCCACCGTAGCACTTCGATTGTGACATTCGGAATTTAATTTATAGTTGGGGAGTTGGCGGGAATTTTAATGTTAGTATTTTTTTTTAGGTTTACTCCGTAAGTAAGGATATAAAGGCTAAAAAAATAATATAAAGGCTAAAAAATTTGGGCGGAGATATCGGGTCCCTAGCAGGACTTACTACTGTATCGGGCCACAGACCACGAAAAACACACTCATGTAATTATTTGCCACGAGCGGTGATCGAACCCATGACTGTCAGTGCAACAACCAATGTTGTAACCGCTGCGTCAGCGCGTCGTCAATAAACATAATCAAGTATAATTATTTTTTTGCTGTGTGGTTACGGTAATGAAGAATATAGCCACCCCCTCTCTTCCCGTGGGTGTCGTAAGAGGCGACTTAAGAGGGATAACACAGTTCCACTACCACCTTGGAACTCAAAAAGCCGACCGATGGCGGGATAACCATCCAACTGCTGGCTTTGAAATACACAGACAGAAGACGGGCAGCAGCGTCTTCGGTGCGACAAAGCCAGCCCTGCGGTCACCAACCCGCCTACCCAGCGTGGTGACTATGGGCAACACACATGAGTTCACGCCATTTTTGGCGTGAACTTGTGGAGGCCTATGTCCAGCAGTGGACTGCGATAGGCTGAAGTGTGTGTGACTAAGCTAGCATGCTTTCGTTAGAATCACTATTTTGTCAATTTTAATCTAATGTATAAAAAAGCCTGTGTTAATATCATCTTGTTATTAGGGTTATTACGAAATATAACAATAACACACAATGAGTTCACGCTATTTTTGGCGCGTACTTGTGTAGACCTATGTCCAGCAGTGGATTGCGATAGGCTGAAGTTGATGATAATGATTATAATTTTATATTATAAGTTTTTTATTATACTGTATTAATTTAACTTCTCAGCAATCATCTCTCTGATTATGCGCAATAGGCAACATTTATCCTTTTCTAAAATCTAGTTCATTTAATCCTAATATTATAAATGAGAAAGTTTGGTAGGACTCGTGAATATTTGTTACTCTTTTATTTAAAATTATAGAACTGATTTTGATGATAATTGGTAATGAAATCAGGTACTTAGAAAACTGCACCTCCAGAATAACACATTTTCTACTTTTCAACTGACTTAAAAAAAAAGTACGAGCATTTAAATTCGATTGTATTTTTATATGTTTTATCTTATAACCTGTTATTGGGTTGATCGATTTTGATTTGATTCTTAATTTTTTCATCGAGAGAGTTTTTGAATCATCCTTAATAATACGTATTAAGTTGAGAATTTTTTTTCTGGTCGAATTAAATTCAAATCAATTTTTTTTATATTTGCGAGCAATTTAAATTTTTATTTCGACGTAACTAAGAAAATACACGGAAGAAACCAAGTCAAAGCTAGTGTTATATGTTTCAAAGATCGTGACTTATCTATATAATAAACCCGCGTATTACATAAGCGATATGTAATTTATTAGTGTAATATAATAACTGGTAATTAAATATGGCGGATAACATTTAGAGCAGATTTTACATGTCTGAAATGTTGTTAAGAAATAACTGGCGTTTTCCTCATAAAAAAATATGATGCCAATGTACCTATCAACTGAGGTAGGGTACAGCAATAAAAAACCTGCTCACAATCGACCTTACAGAAGATCACAGCTAAATAACACTCATTTCAAGTCGTTTTGTGTTCCATGTGTTGTGGTGAGTAAGGTAACTAGAGCATCTGGGGGGAATTGGAGATACAGTAATCGGTTACCATCAGGTGAGCAGGACGCTTGCTATTTATTTGTGATTTTCTGCACGGTTGAGTACTTCCCCAGACGAGCTGCTCCAGTCTTTGAATAGGACATTTCCTGCTTTGTATCCCAATAAAAGGCATTGTCTTTAATATTTTTATAGCATAAGAAGTTCTGCACTGAATAATTAAACGGGAAGGCGCCCGCGAGCAACATGTTCAATTGATTTGAAACATTTATTTTCTTTTAAAAGTATTCAAATGTTTGCATAAAAATGAATTCTAATTTAATTAATTAAAAAAAAAGTTGTTCACCGACTACCTACGTCGTAATTTTTTCGACGTAGCTGAATTCATTTTTCGTTTGGAAGTAAACACAATTATTTTGAAGTCGGTTAAAAATTCAATTTAATACGCATTATTAAATAAATATATATCTGATAACATACACCCATGGTTGGCCTTCCTTGTTTTTTGATAAATATGCAAAGAAATAATACATATATAAATAAAAATATTACACTTAGGCTTAGGCGGGAATCGAATCCACAACTCACGGAACAGAAAGCAGGGCAATTGAAACTGCACCAACGGGCTAGTCTATTTATTTATTATAACACAAAATTATCTCGTCAGAAATCGCTCAAATTTACATTGGCCACACGTGAATTACAAGTACCGCCTTTCGAATAAAACATAACAATTAATTAAAATCCTTTCGTTATGTCTGAGCTATTTTTCAGTGAGAAAAAATAAATTTTAATAATTTTTTTACACCCAGTAGAAAGCTATGAGGTCATATTTTTTGAAACCGGTTAAATAGCAACGATTACGTAAGTAAGTAGTAAGTACATTAAAAACATTGAATTATTTATACCCATAATGTAAATCAACGCACGCTACTTTTTTAATTTGCATTTCGATTAATTTTTAAAATAAATAAAACATTTTTAATTTTAAATATTTATTATTTTTTCAATGCACATAAGTTATACATTCATTATGTATTATATTTTTAATGAATTATTTACACAATTTAACATATAAGTTTATTATATAAGAATACTGACTTTAACAAGCCCGTTCGCGCAGTTCGCACTGTTTTCTGCTCCAGGAGTTGTTTATTTTTTTCAGGAGATCTTTATTTAAATATGTATTATCTGTATGTATATGTGTCAAATAATATACAAAGATATATCAGTCTGCTGTGGTCTTTCTTAGGAATAGACGACGTTGTGTGTATACGAAATTAAATATACTTTTTTATTATGACACTACTTACTCTGTTCTATTGACTGTAATGTGATGTTATATAGCTAATAGATCAACAGACCTTCCCACCACGATAATAATTATTCAATTCGAAAGAAAAAAATCCTGAGATTAGCAAGTTCAACCAAACAAACTCTTCAGCTTTATAATATTTGAATATATTAGCCGTAACACCACGCTCTGTACCACACAATCTACATCTCGAAGCTATTATGAAAAAAATTAACTATTAAGGTAGGACGCAGCAGTAAATATCTTGCTTAAATTTGGAGCAGCCGAACTGGAAGAGTATCTCTACCTCATAGATGATCACAGCTAAATAATATTGCTCTCAAGCATTGTGTTCCTGTGATGAGTTTGGTAGAGAGCTCGTGGGGAGGGTGGGACAATACTTTTTAGCCCTCCCCCTCCCATTCAAAAACCATATAATACATCCAGCAAGTTTTTTGTTTTGGGGACCATTTGGCGCCCTTTTCATGCCCGCTCACCCCCGCTACGCCACTGGGTAGGGTCAGCAACGCGCTGGCAATGTGCCTGGTGTTGCTGGCGCCTTAATATCACTACGCTTACCACAAAAGGACTGTACGTTCGTTTTCTTTTTTTTATGTAAGTGATATATCCACGGGCTTATAATGCCTGACATGCATCGGTACTTCACTGCAACTTTAGAAAACTTAAGAACTAGCCTTTGAATCTCTAAAAATTGACATGCGTCCACTGATCAAGACTATTCTACATCTTGTTTTTTTTAATAGTTATTACGTACGTTCGTTTGCAACCAAAGTAATGTACAAAAGCTGAAACAAATTGAAACTCTGATTTTTAATATTATTAGGTTTTTTATTATTATTCTGTTTCGATTATATATTATTGTATTCGATGATCCTCGGCCTGTGGTGGTCAAAAGTTCAATGCATGCATTTATTCTTAACAAATTCTGCGTATTAATTATTTTATACACAACAATGACTCATGGGGGTTTTTGCCCATAGTCCTTCGGCCCGTTGGACCGACGATCTACGTAAGATTGCCGGTGGGGGTTGATGAGGATTGCGGAAAACCGGGATGTCTGGCGTGAACTTGGGGAGGCCTATGTCCAGTAGTGGACTGCAAGAGGCTGAACTGACTGACTGACTGATAACCATGACGTTTGATGTAAAAATATTAACTTATTTCGATATTGCACAATATTATTCATATTTACAATTCATAATTTATGAACGGAATATTTACAGATAGTTGCGGTAAAAATATTATGGTGCCAAGAATGCTGGTAGCATTTCCGATAATATGCCGATACTCTGGGCAAAAAATGCACCACCTTTATTGTCACCGGTAGAGTCTATGAGACTAGGAAAAGTTAGTAGTTTTGACATAAGTGATTTGATGTATATCTAATATATAAAAATTTGTTACACGGTGTTTTTGGCCGCACTCAAAGTATATTATTTAATACTCCTAGGTAGAGTATCCCTATCCAGACATTTTATTTCTAATACTTTCATCATTATAGTCTATACAGTCCACTGCTGGACATAGGCCTCCACAAGTTTACGCCAAAAATAACGTGAACTCATGTGTTTTGCCCATAGTCACCACGCTGGGCAGGCGGGTTGGTGACCGCAGTACTGGCTTTGTCGCACCGAAGACGCTGCTGCCCGTCTTCGGCCTGTGTATTTAAAAGCCAGCAGTTGGATGGTTATCCCGCCACCGGTCGGCTTTTTAAGTTCCAAGGTGGTAGCGGAACTGTGTAATCCCTTAGTCGCCTCTTACGACACCCACGGGAAGAGAGGGGGTGGCTATATTCTTTAGTACCGTAGCCACACAGTACGTAATACTTTATTTCAGACTAATTTAAAGTCCATATTGGGTAAGTACAACAAAAAAAATAAAAAAAAAAAAATAAAAATAAATAAAGTAAAAATCAAAAATCAAAAAATTCAATTGTTCAATTTAAATATAACGCGTTTATCAGTGCTTAAGACGGGAAAAAGTTTATCGTGTCAGCTAATATTTTTACATTAACAAATTATAAATATTAAAAAAAAATCACTACAGCAAAATAGAAAAATTAAACTAAATAAAAAAAAAAAAAAACAAAAAGTGGAGGCAAACAATACACTAACGAGAACAGTTTTAATTATTATTTTACAATCATCAATACATAGAATAAAAATGTAACAGATCGCTGTCTGTAGATGGAAGATATGTGAGAAAAAACATTACAGGGACATTTATCAACACAAGTAGCACCAAAAACAATGATTGTTAGAATTTTTGTCTGTGCCTTTGTGCACGCTTATCTAAGAAACGGCATATCCGATTTAGATGTTGTTTTCGTTAATATATTGTGATAAGTTTCATTTAACATTTTATGTTTGTTTCATGGTAATCGGTTTATAAATAAAAAATATATAGTAACTAGCTGACTCAGCAAACGTTGTCTTGCCGCTAAACGCTATTTTAAAATAGGGGTTGGTGGTAGAAGGGTGAAAATTTAGGGTTGTATGTATTTTTCAACGCCGAATCATAATAAAATAAAGAATAAACAATTTATCTAAAAATAATATAATAAAAATTGAGGGGTGGACTACCCTTAACATTTAGGGGGATGAAAAATAGATCTTGTTCGATTCTCAGACCTACCATTGGGTAGGTCTTTAACTGAGGTAGGGCACAGTAGGAATTTCCTGCTCAAAATATGGAGCAGCCCGACTGGGGTAGTACCTCGACCTTACAGAAGATCACAGCTAAATAATACTGTTTTCAAGCAGTATTGTGTTCCTGTTGGTAAGTAAGGTGACCAGAGCTCCTAGGGGGATTGGGGATTGGGTCGGCAACGCGCTTGCGATGCTTCTGGTGTTGCAGGCGTCTATAAGCTACGGTAATCGCTTACCATCAGGCGAGCCGTACGCTTGTTTGCCGACCTAGTGACATAAAAAAAGGTCTGAGAATCGAACAAGATCTATTTTTCATGCACACAAAATTTCATTAGAATCGGTGAAGCCGTTTCGGAGGAGTTTAACTACAAACACCGCGACACGAGAATTTTATATATGTATTAAATAATTTTATTTTAATAATATAAATAACTAAATATAAATAAACGTTACCCAAAAACGGCCCTAAGTAGGAGTCCCTCCTGTTTCAGGGGTTTGGAAGCACGCAGAATACAAAAGCAAAGTCGCCGAGAAAGGCAGGCAGCACAAATAATGCAAGGCCGACTCGCTTTACTTACTTTTTACTGAAAATATGATATGTGCCTATCTATATCAGACGGATGTTACCTAAAATGTGGATTGCAGGCATTATGTTACCTACATTAGCACAAAACAAGCAATCATTGTTATTGATTTTCTGACCTGATTTTGCAACTAAATATAAGTTATTAAACATAATGATTAATAATGAAATGAAAAAAAAGTGTGTATGAACTTACGTACGCACGTAAGAAGTTATACTTCATTGGTTAGCTAACTTCGCGTTGCTAACTTCTTCGTTGATAAGGTAACTTCAGGATGTCGGTTTTGTGGGACAGTGTGCGCGCGCATCCTAATTACGCTCATCATCTCTCATCAAAAAAAGTATAACTTCAAAAATCTAGATCGAAAATTTACATATTAGAAAAGT
Organism: Melitaea cinxia; assembly: GCF_905220565.1. Classification (NCBI taxonomy): domain Eukaryota; kingdom Metazoa; phylum Arthropoda; class Insecta; order Lepidoptera; family Nymphalidae; genus Melitaea; species Melitaea cinxia. Next base: position 5,620,066 of record NC_059423.1, read on the forward strand.
GTTTACAAGCCTGTTTGAATCATCATTTTACAAGTCACAGACATATTATTCCAATTTAAAATGAATGATAAAAAATATCTTAAAATGATGATAATGCAAAAATTTTGCATCAAATGTCAAGGGAAATTATAACTGTTTTGCATTTAAATAAGCATTTACTTTTGCTGGGGGTCTGTTTAGTCGTGTCTCCCTATCTTTTCTTAAGAACACGTAAAGGCATTGGCTTCGGTTGTTGTCATAGACGCCTGGTAGTGATTCTAACTCATGGTAAGAAATTATCCCTCTAACGATAGGAGACATCCATTCATTTATATGGGAGGACTTAGAACAGTATTTAGAGACTTTTAGGCTGTTTCTGTCAGTTCAATAGAGTATGAAATATTATCGTTAATTGAGGTAGGCCACAGCAAGAAATGACTTGCTCAAAATCTTGAACAGTCCGACTGGGGATGTACCTTAACTTTAGAGAAGATCACGGCTAAACAATATTGCTTTCAAATAGTGATGTGTTCCTATGGTGAGTAACGCAGCCGGAGCTCGTGGGCTGCGCTGTAGCGTGAGGGTGGGAAGGGTCTTAGTTTCGCAGGCGTCTATAGGCTACGTTGCTTACCGCTAGTGGTGTAGTCATGTTATACTTACATACTGCGGAAGAAAATTTTATTAATATTGAATCTCCTTTTTTATGCTGTTCCCCTCCTTCCCGTGGGTGTCGTAAGAGGCGACTAAGGGATAACACAGTTCCACTACCACCTTGGAATTTAAAAAGCCGAGTGATGGCAGGATAACCATCCAACTGCTGGCTTTGAAATACAGAGACCAAAGGCGGGCAGCAGCATCTTTGGTGCGACAAAGCCAGCCCTGCGGTCACCAACCCGTCTGCCCAGCGTGGTGACTATGGGTGACACATAAGTTCACGCTATTTTTGGCGCGAACTTGTGGAGGCCTATGTCCAGCAGTGGACTACGATAGGAAAATAATCCATTATTTATATGTATTAGAACTTGAGTGTATGAATAACACTTAGTACACCTTATTATATTGTAATATGATATAATATGTTGTAACATATGTATATTTTACTACAACTAGGTCGGCAAACAAGCGTATTGCTCACCTGATGGTAGGCGGTCACTGTAGCATATAGACGTCTGCAACACCAGAAGCATTGCAAGCGTGTTGCCGACCCAACCCCCTCCCCTCCTGCCCCAGGAGCTCTGGTGACCTGACTCTCCACAGGAACACAACACTGATTGAGAGCAGCGCTATTTAGCTGTGATCTTTTATAAGGTTGAGGTACTTTCCCAGAAGGGCTGCTCCAGACTTTAAGCAGAATACCCTAAAAAGTTAGATACATTTAATTCAAAAAATAATTATATTTTAAAATAGTTTACACAATACATTAAAAACCTTTACTGTTTTGCAAGCCGTTTTTACATTCTCGATTTTGACCACATCAAGCTAGCTCTAATTACTTCTTACCTTCACTATTTACCTTGATCATAATATTTTGAATTAATATGCAGTTCTATGAAACACATGTAACATTTAATATTTATAATATTTTTCGTTGATACATGATGAAAATTTCATTGCAAAACGAAGTCGCGTACTGATAATTGATATAATTGTATTTGCTCGCAAATGAAAAAACCCGACTTCAATTACATCGACAAGTAATACAGCGTAGGGAGACGAAAATATAGTGAAGTAAATACGCGTTATCAAAGATCACTCAAAATGTTGTTATCAGATCTCGATGAAATTTAAATATAACCGCACGATAAACATCAACTTTCGATTAAATTAAAAATCATCAAAATCGGTACACGCAGTAAAAAGTTATGCGGTATAATACAACGTAGGTCGACAAAAAAACAGTTAAGTAAAAACGCATTATTAGATATAACTCGAAAAGTTGTTGTTAGATCTCAAATAAATTTAAATGGGACCAAATGAAACGGGCCACCTTTTGATTAAAAAAAATTATCGAAATCGGTCCACCCAGTCAAAAGCTCTGAAGTTAACATACATAAAAAAATACAGTCGAATTGAGAACCTCCTCCTTTTATGGAAGTCAGCTAAAAATAATACACACTATACATAAGCGATTAACAGATTTGTTTTTTTTTTTAATTTTAATTTATTATACGTTGTAAAAGATGTACTGTAAAAGATTTAAACTGTGAATAATAAGTGTGTCTTTGTTTGCAAGCGAAAAAAACCCGACTTCAATTACATCGACAAGTAATAAAACGTAAGTAGACGAACAAAATTACCAACCGCACTAGTCGTCACTACGATTTTCGTATGTTAACATCTATTCCTCTGGGATACCTTCATCAGATCCTAGTCTCCTTATCATGGGTACCACCCTTAAGATGTCTCCTTTCCAACAAAAAAATTATCATTAAAATCGGTACACAAACGACGAAGTTATCGGCGAAAACACATAAAAATATATACGGTCGAATTGAGAAACCTCCTCCTTTTTTGAAGTCGGTTTAAAATAAGTATAAATTGTATAATGAAATAAAAGAGGTTATATGTTTATAATTGTGTTCATTTGAAAATGAAAAACAACCGACTTCAATTTTCATTGACATGTAACACAATGTATGAAGCCGAAAAATTCATTCATTAGGAATAACCCAAAAATTACTCGTCAGATATTGATGAAATTTAAACGGGGACACACGGTAAGCACCAACTTTAATTAATTTTTTTTTTGAATCAAAGTCGGTCCAGTAGAAAGTTGTGAGGTAAAACACATTAAAAAAAAGAAATACAGTCGGATTGAGAACGTGCTCCTTTTTTGAAGTCAGTTAAAAATATAAAATATTACGCTTCAGCTTGTAATATCCCACTGCTGGGAATAGTCCTCTTTCCTCATGTAGGAGAAGGGCCAGAGCTTAATCTACCACGCTGCTCCAATGCGGGTTAGCGGATATATTCCCCACTATGAGTAACAATCGCTATCAGGTTTTACATGATATCAACCGGGACCGACGGCTTAACGTGCTCTCCGAGGCACGATGGGGAGACCCACGAGGACTGTATAAACACCCAGATAGCAAACATCTGTATGGCCTATACAAATGTTTGTCATGTGCGGGGATTGAACCCGCAACTGCCAGCGCAATAGCCACAAACCAGTGCGCTGTTGCGCCAACGCGTAGTCGCGTAAATATAACATTGTATTAGGTCAATAAAACACTGTATTACGTTTTTGCTAGCAAAGAATGAAGACCGACTTAATATGTTATTTCACTCAGGTATAATTATGGTTCATAAAAAATGCGTCTTACGTCATTGGGAGGTAAAACCCCAGGCAATTATGACGTCAAAATGTTATAACGATTATAGACTTACAAAAATTGTGTTTGCTCGCAAACGAAAAAAAAACCGACTTCAATTACATCGACAAGTAATACAACGTAATCGACGAAAAAATAGTCAAGCAACTACGCGTTATCAAAAATTACTCAAAAAGTAGTTATCAGATCTCGATAAAATTTATATGTGACCACATGATAAACATCAGCTTTCGATTAAATTAAAAATTATCAAAATCGGTACACCCAGTAAAAAGTTATTACGGATTTTCGAGAGTTTCCCTCGATTTCTCTGGGATCCCATCATCAGATCCTGGTTTCCTTATTACGGTACTAAACTAGGGATATCCCCTTTACAACAAAAAAAGAATTATCAAAATCGGTACATCCAGTAGAAAGTTATGCGGTATAATACAACGTAGGTCGACGAAAAAAGCGTCAAGTAAAAACGCATTATTAGATATAACTCAAAAAGTAGTTGTTAGATCTCAAATAAATTTAAATGGGACCAATTGGCACACACCACCTTTCGATTAAAACAAAATTCGTCGAAATCGGTCTACCCGGTCAAAAGTTCTGATGTAACATACATTAAAAAAAAATACAGTCGAATTGAGAACCTCCTCCTTTTTTGGAAGTCGGTAAAAAAAAAACAAAAAACGCCAAATTAACTGGACCGCAAAGAAAATGTGTCGGTTAGAAAATTTTCATTATCTTTAAAAGTACTAAACTTTATGAAATAAAGACTTAATTATTATATATTTACACATAAAATAATATATAAAACATTTTGATTTACTTTTGATAATAATTGTTGAATCAACGGAAATGTAAAATTATAGCCGTATATAATTGTTTCGCGTTTTGTTTTATTTTTGCAATGAAATATTTATAAATATGGTGTCTCTGCCTTATCAATTTTATTAATCTGGAGTCATCATGTCGTTAACCCTTGAAGAATTTACCCAGATTTTGGCAATGCTTGAAGATGGGCAAAGTCAGCGGGATACAGCGGGACTGTTGGTGTGATGCCTATAGAACCATCGCCAGGCTGTAGGGTAGAACCATTCCACCATCAAAAAAAACCGACTTCAATTACATGACCATGTCACGTCAAAAAAACCGACTTCAATTACATCAACGTCAATAGACGAAAAAATAGTCAAATAAATACGTGTTACCAAAGATTACTCAAAAAGTACGAAACGATTTCGATGAAATTTTGATCAGATCACCGGACAGGCATCAGCTTTTGATTAAAATAAAACTTATCAAAATCTCTGTATCCAGTGAAAAGTTATGCGGTATAATACAACGTAGGTCGACGAAAAAGTAGTCAAGTAAATACGCATTATTAGCTATAACTCGAAAAGTACTTGTTAGATCTCAACTAAAATTAAATTTGACTACATGACATGAAATACCTTTCAAATAAATAAAATCATCGAAATTGGTCAACCCAATCAAATGTTCTGAGGTAACTATACATGAAAAATATAATCGAATTGAGAGCCTCCTCCTTTTTTGTGAAGTCGGTCTTTTGAAGCCTACTTGAATAAAATAATTTTTGAATTTTGACTTTGATAAGGTAAATGAAATTTCCTTGAAGCAAATCTGCGGGTAACGGCTAGGATATAGTAGCTATAAAGTTAAAATAATTTATTACGAATAATTAAATAATTTATTACGAATAATGTATTCACAAAACGTATTATATACACATTTTATCGAAGTATTAATAGTATAATTACGTTGATACATATCAAAGTAACATTTGAATTACGCACGTGTATTCTAGTTTTGGAATTTTTATTCCATTCATTAAGCATAATGGCATTCAATTGTGCCAATATAACGCGGATGATTGTGCCAATGTCACGTGACATGACTGGTTGATTTTGCCAATGTAGATATGGATGTATAAAATGTAAAAGACACGAACGAAAATGATACGTTAGAGATTACATTTTAGCGTTTATGATAATGGCAAATGAATGAAATTGAAACGCATAATCCAAATGAATGAATGAGTTGATTGGCTGAACCGACGAATAGGTCAATTTACGTGTTTGTATATAAAATTGTTCCTAAGGGCGCTTGATTCCTCAAAAGTTATTTAAATATTAATGTAAGTTAGAATTTGTTTTTATTTATTTTTTGACTTTACTAATATAGTATATTATATTATAAGCTGAGTTAATTTACGTATAAATTTCTAATTAATTAATACAATATTATTAAAATAAAATTAATTAATTAATTAAATTTATTTAAAAAACTATTAAGTATCGGCCAAGTGCCAGTCGGGCCTATGAAGGGTTCCGTAGCGGCAAATAACATATTCACGAGGTTTATGTTTATTAAATTAAATGTTTTTTTTTTTTATTTGAGTTGATTGAATGAACGGTAAACTGCGGTTTACGATTTATAACGGATTAAAAAAAAACTACTTACTAGATCTCGTTCAAACTAATTTTCGGTGTAAGTTTGCATGGTAATGTATGTCATCTTATATTTTTTTAGCTGGGTTAGGTTAGGTAATGGGTTCATGGATGGTTCGAAAACACAACTGGAGGTGTATATCGGCAATCAAATCTGATAGCACGGCAACGTCTACCAGATCCACTAGTGTCGCTTCAACCTGTAATATCCCAATGCTGGCGTTATATAATATATATCTATCTGTAATAATATAACATAGGCCTCTTTTCCCATGTAGGAGAAGAATCAGAGCTTAATCCACCACGATGCTCCATTGCGGATTATTCTTTACTATGAGTAGAGATCACTATCAGGTGTCCATAATAACAACCAAGACCGACGTCTTAACGTGCTCTCCGAGACACGGTGGGGTGAACCACAAGGACTGCACAAATACCCAGACCACGGCAAACATCTGTATCCACAAACCACAGCCACAAACCAGTATTGTGACCGTTGCGCCAACGCGGCATCAGTATATAATTATTTATATGGATAGTAAATTAATATTAGGAATTGCTAAATCTTACTTACGTAGTAAAAAGATTAGAATAACTATTCATATGACCTCGAAAAAATAATTAACAAGTTTTTTACTTATAAAATCCGGTTTTATTACTTCTAATGTGTTTAGCCGACGAAAAAGAATGAAGATTTTTTAAAGCCGACCAGTTGTATTTATTGACCAGTTGGATTTAAATCGGTAATATTTCAATTTATTAAAACTATGTGTTATGCGATACTTGATCCGCTTTGCTTAATATATTACCAGGTTGGCAATAGTTTTCGGCTGCGGCTTCGACCGCGTGGACGTCTTTTTTTCTTTTCTTTTTTTTATCTACAACATACACACATATCATCACATAGGTCGTATGTTCCTATGGTAAGCAACTTAATGCTTGTGTTATAGGTAACAGTCGACTGTTATAACTACATTTTTTTCCGATAAACATACATATAAATAATACATGTATAAATATATATATATATATTACTCCTAGACTTGGGGTGAGAATCGAACCCACAACTCCCGGAGCAGAAAGCAAGGTCACTAAAAATTGTGCCAACTTGGGCTTGTCGTCTATTACGTCGATTGACTGTTATCTTTTCTCACATTTAAATACAGTCTATATAATTCTCAGTGACAGCGTAGCATTCTACTGGTAAAAGAATTTAATTGTTTTTAGCGAACAACAAAAATTTAAGTATTTCTTCTATTAGATATTACTTATTTTTTTTTTTTTTTGTCAAATTAAATTTATTACAATTATAACTTTTTTGCGGCACTTTATTTAATACTTGTTACAATGGGAGATGTGTTTTAAGATAAGGATAATTTTTCCTCTATTAAAACTGTTTTTGTATTACTTTTTGTTACTAAAATAATGAACATCTTGATTTTTAATAAAACTGTAACAGTTTCAAATGTAATGAAATGAATCATCCCTGGTATGAGTAGTTCTTGGCTTCGCTGGTTTTCCCGAATGGTCGACCCTAAAGAATTCTTTAATAGCCATTTTTTTTACGTGGGGAAAATCCATTATGCTAAAACCATTTCCTTCAAGTGACCTTAGGATGTATTTTATCACTGAAACATCTGATCTTGTTTTTTTTTTAAATTATATATTCGATAATTTTATCGTGGCTTTGGCGTTTGTATTGTTTCTCTGCATCCCCAACACATACTCTCATACTGATAATTTTATAAATAAAGTAGCGAACCGGTAGACGTTACCCTTCCCAGAAATCATTCATCATCATCATCATTTCAGCCTATTGCAGTCCACTGCTGGACATAGGCCTCTTCAAGTTCACGCAAAAAATGCGTGAACACATGTGTGTTGCCCATAGTGACCATGCTGGGCAGGCGTGTGGTTACCGCAGGGCTGGTTTTGTCGCACCGAAGACTCTGCTTCTCTGTTCTTCGGCCTGTGTCTTTCAAAGCCAGCGGTTACATGGCTATCCCGCCATCGGTCGGCCTCTTAAGTTCCAAGGTGGTAGTGGAACCTTGTTATCCCTTAGTCACCTCTTACGACACCCACGGGAAGAGAGGGCGTGGCTATATTCTTTGGTGCCGTTGCCACACAGCACATCGTAGCCCAGAAAACCGGTACCAAATTTGATAGCTTACATTCCGATAGCAGCGCCACCTACCGGGTCCAATTGAAATTAAAAAACTACCCTATCTCCCAAGTTAGACCATGCTTACAAAATTTGATAAAAATTGGTTCAGTAGTTTCGGAGTTACATACATTTAAAATTTTCATTGTTAACAACCCGCAATTCTTATCGGGGTTGAGTTATCAATACAGTTATAAATATATAATTTAATCATAATAATAATAATATTACACCCTAGACTCGGGTTGAAAATCGTCCCATTGACGCCCAGCGCAGAAAGCAGGGTCACTGTAAACTGCGTCAAAGAGCTTGCATAAATAAATAATATTTAAAAAATCAGTGTATATTTTTCTACTTGGACGCCACCTCCGTGTCAAGTAGACACTGTCTACGTATTGTTGTGAAAGGAGAGACGACAGCTCAAAACTACAGTGACATATTCAAGCCCTTCCGTTCAGTCGCTGGCTGTAGACGGTAACAGGCAGACGTGCCTTATATATAATACGCAGTTTTTTTTTAAATATATATTATCAGTAATAATATATAATTTAGTTTAAAACTCGCGTTGTGTGTGTTATATTGTGTCGGTGAGTTGTGATATAATTAAAAAGGGGTTTTGGTGATTTTTTGGGTGAGGTGAATTTTTTTTAGTAAAATGTAATTTTGATTTGAAATTTTGTGGTAAATAAGAAATGTTATACTTATTTTTTTTTATTAATATTATCATATTTAAATCAATGGTGTATTTTGGACGAGGTGTAACTTTAAATATTACCTGTTCTATTTTCTATTCTTTTTTCAAATTTTTACTTCTTATTTTTAATTTTTAGACTTTACAAAGACAAACTTTAGGGTAATTTTTTTTATATGTTTATAAATAAAAATATGTCTATCGTAGTAGTTAAACATATAATTTATTTATAAAAAATAAAGTACCTGGATGACCGAGCTTCGCTCGTAATTATTTTTTTTTTTTTTTTGGTAAAACGTATTTAGGAAATTATATTTAAATACGAATTACATACTGATGAAATTTGAAAAAATATTTATAAAAGTAAATATTTTTACCTTACCGTCATAATAATAAAAAAAAAAACAAACTTTTTTTTAAATATTTATACAAATTATATGTAAAATTTGTTTTTAGGAAATTATATTTAAATACGAATTACATACTGATTAAATATGAAAAAATATTTATAAAAGTAAATATTTTTACCTTACCGTCATATTAATAAAAAAAACAAACTTTTTTTTTAAATATTTATACAAATTATATGTAAAATTTGTTTTTAGGAAATTATATTTAAATACGAATTCCATACTGATGAAATTTGAAAAAATATTTATAAAAGTAAATATTTTTACCTTACCGTCATAATAATAAAAAAAACAAACTTTTTTTAAAATATTTATACAAATTAGATGCATTGATAAAGGGCTCTAAATAAAAGTTTTTCTCACAAAAGAATTAACTTGAATGAAAAGGAAAAAATCTGAATGGAGACACCTGGATTCCATCCAGGTTCTTCTGGAATCCGGACCGCCTGATTTCCCATCTGAGCAATTATAACCTTCATAGGGTAGCGAAATTAACTTCGTAGTCTAATGATATTGTATTAGTTTTTCATTGCCTAAAAACATGGATAAAATGACATTTCTAAAAATGAATCCTAGCTAGGTCGATTTATCGCCCTCGAAACCCTCTCATACCCCCACACCATACCGGACCAAATCTTTTTTTTGTATCTATAAAAATTAAAATATTCTAATAAATGACGCTTGTTATTCATATGTACAGTAATTATTATCAGATAATGCTGGTATAATATTATACCTGTATCTCACATAAACAGTTCAAAGCGCTGTAAAAGGTCACTCTCAGCGTCACTGAGCGTCAGCGTCAGTTGTTTCATACGATTTACTTCTTTCTATAATGAGTAATATCTATTTTGGATTTTTCATTTAAAAGGAATTTGACCAATTTCCAAATTTGCACACCTATAAAGTCCGCTTTTGTACGTCCAAAGGCCATCTGTTAGAGAATGCTTAAGGTTGAATTTATGCAATTTAATGATAGATACGCTTATATGGTTTAAAAGGCCTTCTACTCTGTGTGAAATAAATACATTTTGAAAGAATTTATTTTAAAATAATTGTTTTTGTCGTATTTGTCTTTCATTTTTAACAGACTTCAAAAAAATGAGATTCTAATGGAGGATTTTAATGATTCCGTTTGTATTCGAAAGCTGGTGCTTTTTTTATTTATTTGTAACATTACGAAAAACATGTATAACACTACATTTACTTGCAAAAGCCCTTAGGCTTGTCCACAAGTAACAGTCTCACACATTATATATAACACTTATACATATTGCTATTATATTTAGGTACAACTAAGTACAATACTACGAAAACACATTCATTGCTATATTACAGCTTAGACAATTTTTTGTTAAACAAAGTTTTGCGTCTACCCTACTTATTAAAAATCACTTCTCCTTTAATAATTAAATAATACTATCATCGACGGTATGCTCACAAGACGATTACAAAAAACATACGGGTGTAAGCGAGATCGTTTTTATTTGCTCAGTTTAGCTAGCAGTATCCGCCCAGCGTGGTGGATTAAGCTCTGATCCTTCTCCTACATGGGGAAAGAGGCCTATGCCCAGTGGTGGGATATTACAGCCTGAAGCGTTAGCTAGCAGTATACAGATTGTTATGGAAAATATATTCATATATATTTTACTTTTATTTATTGATCATACAAAAAACAGATAGCAATAAAATACATAAAAACACATCATACACTATACATTCTACATGTATAATCTGCATATACATACATATACATATTAAATTATTAAATTTGAGTTGTTAACGTTTCTCATTTTTTTGCAGTTGTGTACAGAATTATTTTTTAAATTTATATTTGTAATTAACTGCCCGGAAAGACTTCGTTCTGTCAATAGTTAATCACTACATAGTATAAAACAAAGTCGCTTCCTGCTGTCTGTATGTTTAGATCTTTAAAACGACGCCACGGATTTTGATCTGGTTTTCTTAAGTAAATAGAGTGATTCCAGAGCAAGGTTTATTTATCATACATAGATATACATAATCTAGTAGATGAACACTGATAGTTTTAGGGATTTCTAATGTGATGTCGTAAACAAACACTTTTTTTGCGCTTAAATTGAAAATATTTATTTTATACTAGCGACCCGCTCCGGCTTCGCACGGATATAAAATATAATTATAGCCTATGTCATTCACTGAAAAAATGATTAAAATCGATCCAGTAGTTTTGGTTTATTCATTACTGCCCGTGGCAGGCACGCGTTAACTTAGAGTAAAAGCCGGCCGGAACCGCCGCAAACGCTACGTACCGCGATTTTTAAATCTGATATATCTTCGCAAATATTCATTTAAATCATATGCTGTAAAGGGCCATATAGATCTATATTAAATAAAAAATATATTTAAGGTATTTAATTGGATAAGGATTAATGGTGTATTGGTTAAAATTGCTTCGAAAATTAGCCATTATTTGTCGTAAAAAGTAAATGACAAAAAAATGTTATTGTGGGATATCCATAAGAGATAGGTATATACTATTGCGGACTTTTCTGTAGACCTTTTCAATGTGTATAATATTTAGTACATTATTTTGATAAATCTCGTAGGGTTCAGCCTCCGTTTGCAATTTAAGCGAAAAAAATAATAATAATTTACGACATAACATTAGAAAACTCAAAAATAACAGTATTTCTCCACTATTTAATGGATGTTATTATACATATAAACCTTCCCCTTGAATCAATCTATCTATTAAAAAGAACCGCATCAAAATCCGTTGCGTAGTTTTAAAGATTTAAGCGTACATACATGTGCAGGGACAGAGAAAGCGACTTTGTTTTATACTATGTAGTGATTTAGTATCAGCATTGCTATTGGCAGACTTCGTCGAGTCTTCATTTCGAAGATTCCGCAATGCTTGAAGACAAAAGTCTTCGAACAATGCGTCCTGTCTGTGTTAACATACGCAGCCGAGACGTGGACATTGACGAAGGGACTGGTCCACAAGTTTAGGGTCGCTCAACGTGCAATGGAACGGGCTATGCTTGGGGTTTCTCTCAAAGATAGGATTAGAAATGAGACTATCCGCGAGAGAACGAAAGTAACCGACATAGCCTACAGAATTAGCAAGTTGAAGTGGCAGGGACATCTGTGTCGCAGAACCGATGGCCGTTGGAGTTGACGGGTCTTAGAGTGGAGACCGCGTCTTGGCAAACGCAGTGTGGGACGTCCTCCGGCCCGTTGGACCGACGATCTACGTAAGATTGCCGGTGTCGGCTGGATGAGGATTGCGGAAGACCGGGATGTCTGGCGCGAACTTGGAGAGGCCTATGTCCAGCACTGGACTGCGATAGGCTGAAGTGATTGCTATTGCTGCATTAGTTCTGTGGTTACGGTAGTAAAAAATATAGCTAACCCCTCTCTTCCCGTGGTTGTCGTAAGAGGAGATTAAGGTATAACACAGTTCCACTGCCACCTTGAGACTTAAGAAGCCGTCCGATAGCGGGCTAACCATCCAACTGCTGGCTTTGAAATACACAGGCCGAAGACGGGCAGCGGCACCTTCGGTGCGACAAAGCCAACCCTGCGGCCACCGACCCGTCTGCCCAGCGTGGTGATTATGGGTAACACACAATTAGTTCCTTCCATTTTTGGTGCGAACTTGTTGAGGCCTATATCCAGCAGTGGACTGCGATGGGCTAAAGTGATGATCAAACTTGCACCCGTGCGAAGCCGGGGCGAGTCGCTAGTAGTTAAATAAATGAACTTCTGACGAAACCTTTTGTGGACTCAAAGGAACATACTAAAAATAATCTAGCCGAATTGGTCGAGCCATTCTCTAGTTATGCGCTTAACAACATTCATTTTAAAGCTGGCGCTTCCCATGTGGTCATTTCAATTTGAGCTTACATCTGATGAGTACTTTTTGCCCTATTGTATTGTATTGTATTGGGCTCGATTTTCCGCATTTAGACGCAAAGGTGGTCCATTATGCGCGAAAAGAGGGCTGACTAGTTCAGCCAGCCCAGCTCCTTCCAGAAGCTCAAAAGCCTTCTGGGGCGTTCACAGGCTTCTCGGAGCGTCCTTATTTCCTTAATGATGGTAGCCCGGTGTGCGGCCACTCCCTCGAATTCCAGGATTACGTGGGCGGCTGTTTCTTCAGCGGCCAGACAGCCCCTGCAAAGAGGGCTGTCTGTTGCTGCCTTATCCCTAACAATATCAATTGTATTATACTTGTCTATGTAAATTTTAGTCATTTCTTTTTTTTAAGTATTTAAGAGCAAACACATTGTGATAAATAGGTTGTGTGGAAGAAATGGCTAATAAGCCACAAGTCCACCCATTGTACTTCACTGTCTGTAACTAGCTTTATGCTTTGTTCGTAATAGATTTGTGGTGTACAATAAAGTATAAAGTAAATAATCATTACATTACAGCCTATACAGTCCACTGCTGGACATAGGCCTCCACAAGTCTACGCCAAAAATAACGTGAACTTATGTGTTTTTGCCCATAGTCACCACGCTGGGCAGGCGGGTTGGTGACCGCAGTACTGGCTTTGTCGCACCGAAGACGCTGCTGCCCGTCTTCGGCCTGTGTATTTCAAAGCCAGCAGTTGGATGGTTATCCCGCCATCGGTCGGCTTCTTAAGTCTCAAGGTGGTTGTGGAACCTTGTTATCCCTTAGTCGCCTCTTACGACACCCACGGGAAGAGAGGGGGTGGCTAAATTCTTTAGTGCCGTAGCCACACAGCACTAAAGTAAATAATAAATGAAAGAAATATACATTAGATACGGTTCTGTAAGCATATTCCAATCTCCGGGTTTCGTCCTTGCTACTTGAAAGTGATTTGTAAAGTTTTAATAAACTAGTTACTTCTGACAAATTTCTTGACTGGAACTTATAATAATCGCCACCGGTTAAAGCGCTGACCTTCAACTTAACATCAACATTTTATGGATATAAATAAAATAATTGTGTTTGCAGGCAAACGAAGAACATCCGACTTCAATTATATTGACAAGTAATATAACGTAGGTAGACGAAAAAATAGTCAAGTAAATACGCATTATCAAAGATTACTCTAAAAGTTATAATCAGATCTCGATGAAATTTAAATGTGACCACATCATAAACATCGGCTTTCGATTAAATTAAAAATCATTAAAATCGGTACACCGAGTAAAAAATTATGCGGATTTTCGAGTTTCCCTCGATTTCTTTGGGATTCCATCATCAGATGCTGCTACACTATGCTGATTTCCTTATCATGGTACCAAACTAGGGATATCTCCTTTCCAACAAAAAAGAATTATCGAAATCGGTTATCCCCGAACATACATAAAAATTATATTTATATACGGTCGAATTGACTAACCTCCTCTTTTTTTTGAAGTCGGTTGAAAATAATATAAAGTTTTCCAGACAACCTAAACTTATTAATATTGAGTACTCATCACTATATAGTATAAAGCAAAGTCGCTTCTCATTGTCTGTATACTTAGATCTTTAAAACTACGCAACGGATTTTGATGCAGTTTTATATAGTACTTAAATAGAATGATTCGAAAGGAAGGTTTATATGTATTTATAAATGAATAATATAGTAGAGGAACACTGATAGTTTTAGAAATTTCTAATGTCATCATCATCTGAGGTATTACAGCCGCGGGTGGGCCTTAGCCTGGTCCAGCAAAGCTCTCCAGTCCGATCTGTTAGAGGCTTTCCTTCTCCAACTTGTTATTCCCAAGGTCTTGATGTCCTGTTCGACGCCGTCCAACCATCTGAGCTTGGGCCTTCCTCGACTTCTGCGGCCCTCCGGTCGGCCTTCTAAAAGGCGCTTGGGTACTCTGGCCTCGTCCATTCGCAATACGTGCCCTGCCCAACGCAGGCGCCCAATCTTTATGGTCTTAATTATATTTGGCTCATCGTACATTTGGTATAGCTCGTGGTTATAACGCGTTCGCCATCTCTCATTTTCCATCACAGCTCCGAAAATGCGTCTTAGTTATTTCCGCTCAAATACCAACAAGGAATTTTCGTCTTTTTTGCTCAGCACCCAACATTCGGAACCGTAGGTGAGTATGGGCCTTAGTAAGGTTTTGTACAAGAGAAGTTTTATGCTTCTTGAAAGGAGTTTCGAACGTAAGTATCTTAGTAGTCCGAAGTAGCACTTGTTAGCCGCCATTATTCTTCTACTTATTTCTGAAGACACATCGTTGTTATCGGTTACCAAAGATCCCAGGTATACGAAATGATTGACGCTAGCGAAGGTGTTATTGCCAATATTAACTCCTTGTAGTAGGGTTTGCTGGTCTTTTGACGCTTTCAGGTACTTAGTCTTAGCCATGTTAATTTGAAGACCGGCCTCCACAGCTGATTTTTCAAGAGCAAGGTATGCACTCTCCATTGCAGGTAGAGAACTTCCTATCACATCGAGGTCATCCGCATACCCTAGAATTTGAACGGATTTGTGGTAGATAGTGCCTTTGGTCTCGATCTTTGAGTGGAATACACTTGTCGAGAGCGATGTTGAACAGTAGGCACGAGAGCACATCCCCTTGTCTTAAGCCGTCCTTGGTTCTGAACGGTTCTGATACACTTGTTTGAACTCTGACAACGCTCTGAGAGTTTCTAAGAGTCATCTCCGTCAGGCGCACGAGCTTTGTTGGGATGCCGATCTCCATCATAGCCTGGTACAGGAAACTTCTGTGCACATTGTCATAGGCAGCCTTAAAGTCTACGAAAAGGTGGTGAGTGTTCACGTTGTATTCAAACGTTTTCTCAAGGATCTGCCTAAGCGAGAAGATTTGGTCTATTGTGGACCTGTTTGGACGGAACCCACACTGATACTCCCCCAAGCTGGATTCTACATATGGCTTTAGTTTATTGAAAAGCATATTGGCAAAAACTTTATAACTGGTGTTCAAGAGAGATATGCCTCGGTAATTATTGCACTCCAATATGTCGCCTTTCTTATGTAGGGGACAGATAACAGATGTATTCCAATCATCAGGCATTTTTTCATCATTCCAAATCTGGAGAACCAGGTGGTGAAACTCCTTCTCGAAACCAGTTCCGGCATACTTTATAAGCTCGCCTTGGATATCGTCTATTCCCGGAGATTTGTTATTTTTACTGAATTGAATGGCTCGTATAGTATCTTCTATGGTGGGGTACAAAGATTCATCTGTCTGTTGATCGTTTAGTAGAGCCTCAGGTACTGGTACAGAAAGTGGACCAGTCTGCACTGAGCTGTTAAGGAGTTCACGAAAGTATTCAGCCCATCTTTGAACGATCTCATCTTTATCATTAAGTAGCTGTCCAGTCTTACTTCTACACGCTGTGGTTCTGGGTTTGAATTCTTTCCGTCCCCTATTCACTTGGTTGTAGAAGTTTCTAGTTTCTTTTTGCGTGTAACTAGATGCAATCTCCCGCAGTTTTTGTTCTTCGTACGATCTTTTCTTTTTCTTATGTAGGTGTTTTTCTCTTCTTCTTAGCTCCTTATAATCTTCTCTACGCCTGCGAGTGTACTTCTGTTGCATTAATCTGTACGCATTATTTTTCATCAAATTTCTAATGTGATGTCGTAAATAAAAAGATTTTTTGCGCTTACATTGCAAATATTTATTTTATATTTTGTATTTAGTATCAGCATTGCACCCGTGCGAAGCCGGGCGGGTTGCTAGTTTAATAAAAATCAATGTCTATGTCCGTAAAATGTGAAAGCAAAATTGACAATCAGAGCTCAAGATCCGTGGCAATAGAAGCCAATAACTACGAAATAAAATAGGTCTTTATGAGAGTTGTACTCGTAGAAGTGAAAATAAATAAGGCTTAAGAATTGTTGTCTGTCTGTTTATCGCTAAGTTTTATACTACATCGCAAATCTACTATATGAATTTGATTTATTTTTGCGACATATTGGTTACAATTTTAACTGTTGTAATCCTGGAGATTAAAATCTGGTGTAGATTTTATCTTGATAAAATTAAAAATTATAATTTAAACAAAACTAAAAATCCATGCTTTTATAGATTATCGAACTAAAAAGTGAAAATAATTTTTAATTACAAAGAGTTTATATTACAGTAGTAGAAGATCGAACAATCAATCATAATTAATTACTTTAAAATAAAATTATAATAAAATTAAAGTTATTAAGAGAATAATTCAATTCAGAGTAAAAAGCGTGGGGTGCATTTTACTATATTTTCATAGCTTTCTACTATGTTTTTATAACTCTCCGCACATAGATAGTTGCAAGTAGAGTAATTGTTACATTTAACATATCAAGCACTGTCAACTGCTTATTTCTATTAATATTAAAACAATCAATCATTGGTTCTTTTTTTTTGTAGAAATCACGGAATAATTTAAAGCATTTAATATTAATTGTGCAAATTATTATATAATTTTGTATATGTTTCACATGTCACGTTTATTTTTATATCATGGACTTTGTGACGCATATTCTTGTGAATATACATAATACCGTTATAAATATATTGCGTTTGCGATGCAATTGTTAATATTTCTACCTTTTGAAAAACATACCGCAGGCGATACTCGATCTCCAATATGATAAATACCGCGATAGGCCTTATTTGCAAAATAAATATAGTCTCAATATCTGTGGGTTACTTACCCACAGTAACAGACCGCAACATATAACACTATGGAAATAGCTAAAATATATCAAACGTGCAGTAGAAACGTCGGTCAGTTGTTGAATTTTCTAACTGCGAATGCTGCGGAACTGAGTCTACCATTCAAGTATGATAAATGGGAATCCCATTGAAATCTTGAATCCAAATTTATCCCGATGAAAACTGACATTGGTCTTGACTTTTTTTTGAAGTCGTTTTGTTCAGATACCGTGTACGAAGTTGCAAGTCATTGTGAGACATTGCTAGTTCAATCTATTTTTATTCGAATTTCAATTAAAAAACGTTAATTTATGTTAATTCTAATATATAAAATTCTCGTGTCACGGTGTTTGTAGTTAAACTCCTACGAAACGGCTTGACCGATTCTCATGAAATTTTGTGTGCATATTGGGTAGGTCTGAGAATCGAACAACATCTATTTTTCATCCCCTTAAATGTTAAGGGTAGTCCACACCTAATTTTTTTAATTTTTAGATAAATTATTTATTTATTTATATTTATTATGATTTGGCCTTAAAAAATATATAGAACCCTAAATTTCCACACTTCTACCACCAACCCCTATTTTTAAATAGCGTTTCGCGGCAAGACAACGTTTGCCGAGTCAGCTAATTATATGATAAAGCAATATATTGAAAAGAAGAGTAATTGTATTACACTGCTGGGAATTTTTTTATGTTGTAGTTTTCCCGGTCCATATGATTATTAAGTGAATGACTACAAAATTGTTTACTTTATGTTTAAATAAGAAAAAATAATATGAAATAAATATTTAGTGTAAAAAGTTAATCTATTTTACATATAATAAAATGGTAGAAAGTCAAAACTGTACAATGAATATTTTTTTAAAAGAATACTTGCGGTGTGATCTACAATCGATACCGAAGCCAAAAATATAGTTTTTAGAATTTTTGTCTGTTTGTCTGTATGTATGTCCGGGATAAACTCAAAAAGTACTGCATGGATTTACTTCAAATTTGGCACGAATATTATTAAGAAGTCGGGTCAACATATAGGCTACAAATTATCACGCCTACGGGGAACGAGCAGTGAACCTTTATTTCCTCAACGCATTCTGTAAAAACGTGTAATCTAACGACGCATATTTGAATGTTGTTGTTATTATGTTAATAACCATGCTTTATAAGCTAGCTTCACACTTTAAAAATCACGCAATATAAGTAACTAAGCCGATAAACATAACTAAATGAATATAAGTAGACAAGACAATTTTAAAGCAGCGCCATCTATGAGATTTTTCTGTAGATATGAAATGTAAAGAAGAAACGGGTAAATGAATGTTATTTTAAAAGGTATAATCGTAGGTATTTTTGGTGCTGTATAGCGTTTACGCAGACGACGTCGCGGGCAGCAGCTAGTATTTAAAATAAATATTTTGTGTAAAATAATAAGAAAATCGTATATTCACAAACAATTGTAAGACTTTATTTTAGTACTAGCTGACTGACGCTTTACTTGCGTGCAAAACACGATTTTGTCCCGTTTTTTCCTTTAAATTAAAGCGCAATTCACTCGGTAACTTAGCATTTTATTGTTGAAGGAATTTTCAAAATCGGCCCAATAGTTTTTGATTTATTCGTTATAAATAAAGAAAATACAAAACATTCCTAACGCCCAAATTCGGAAATCTCGAACAATGTGTAATTCTGGTAATAACTTATTTGTAGCCTATCGCATTTCGCTTCGGGACATACGCCTTCAAACATAGAAGTGTGTAATATGTACTCGTATGCGCATAAATTCCGACGGCACGGAATAGGATCATTTGTGGTCGTTAATATCAGCATATGATTTGTATAAAAGAAAATTAAGAAGCAAACGGTTTAACCGCGAAATAAAATGGCTGTACAAAGTTCCCACGAGTCATCCAGTAAATAAAAAAAGTAAGTAATTATAGAATAAATTAATATAAACAATTAAATTAAATACCTTGTACAATACGTAAATTACGTTTACAGTATCGAATTCACTCACCGTATTTTTTTGTATCAAATATATAAAAATAAAGAAATTACGTAATACGAACTTTATGACACAGATATTATTGTGAAATGACTGTCGTAATGAAAATTTGTAATAACTAGAGTTTCGCCGGTTTCATGTACATGCTGAGCATAATTTTTTTTATACAAGGGTGTTTAAAAAGCATACAGCCCATCTGATGGTAAATGGTTACCGTAGCCTATAAACGCCTCAACACCAGAAGTAATGCAAGCAAGTGCCAACCCTAGCCCTGACCCTCTCTAGCACCCAACCTTACTCATCACAGGAACATAACACTACCTTGAAGCAGTATCATTACAGCCTAATACAGTCCACTACAGCCTATACAGTCTACTGCTGGACACAGGCCTCCACAAGTCCACGCCAAAAATAACGTGAACTCATGTGTTTTGCCCATAGTCACCACGCTGGGCAGGCGGGTTGGTGACCGCAGTACTGGCTTTGTCGCACCGAAGACGCTGCTACCCGTCTTCGGCCTGTGTATTTCAAAGCCAGCAGTTGAATGGTTATCCCGCCATCGGTCGGCTTCTTAAGTTCCAAGGTGGTTGTGGAACTTGTTATCCTTTAGTCGCCTCTTACGACCACGGGAAGAGAAGGGGAGGCTAAATTCTTTAGTGCTGTGTCCTAGCTCAAAGAAGCAAAAATGAAAATAAAAAGTATGTGTTGTGATTCAGCCAGTAACAATCCACTGCAGTACATAGGCATCATTTCCCATTTAGAAGATTTTGGTTTGACGATATCTGTGCCTTTGATTAAATTTAATTTTTAGGGATTTTAAAATTGCAGAATATTCTTGATACATATTTTAATCCCTAAATAATGTGCAAAATAATGATCGTTTTCGAAATAAAAAACCATATTTACGCATATGTAGATCAAGAGAACTATCGAAATATAAATATAAAATACTTTTACACAATTATTGTTTACCTACTTATGCATTGTTGCAATTAAAATTTAATGATGATTAATCTAATTTGTGTTACAATGCTTTCATAAACAGAGAATGTAAAAAAAAAACTACTATACGATATTGATTGCTATTTAGATTTAGACGTATTACAGAAAATTATTGAATCAGTCTGTAATATCCCACTGCTGGGCATAAGGTTTCATATAGGAGAAGGATCAGGAGCTTAATCCACCACACTGCTCCACTGCGGATTGGTAGATATCTCCGATATTATGAGTAATGATCGCTATCATGTTTATAATGATAACAATCGGGATCGACAGCTTACTACACTACAGAATACAAATAACCATTATAAGTGTGAACCCGCAACTGCCGGTGGTTAGACGCCCCATAGAGCAGTGGCAGTGTGTAAAATATTTTAACGATAGCAAAATAAATAATCCGTAGGCTTTTTTTCACAAAATGAAAAGTAATAAATTGTGATATATTTAAAAAGGTTTAGGTTTTATATATCTTTGCCTATAAACTAATTTGTTTTGAATGGTCTTGCAATAAAGTATGGCAATAAACACATAATGTAAATATTATGTGTGACTTGTTTACGATGTATTTGTGAGTAGTACCTAATATGTATGTGAGCGCTCGTGTATGTTAGGTGTTCAATAATAATATATGTATTGTGCGTAAATATTACACAGCAGACTTTAACATTTAAGTTACAAAAAGGGTTATTCGTTTATTTATTTGTCACTAGGTGCCCGGACAGACTTCGTTCTGTCAAAAGTTAATAGTAAATTATTATTATTATTATTTCATATTTTATTATTAAAACCTCCGTGCGCCTATTGGAACATTGCGCCTATTGGAAAAAAAAATTAGGCGAATTGATCGAGCCATCCTCAAGTTATGCGCTTAGCGACATTCATTTTTATCTATATACGAGTAGAAGATTATATGTTATAGTTATATTTCCACGATTTATTAGTTTTGCTAAAAATAGATTGCTCAAAATTGGGGAGGGGAAAATAAGTGTCCGTCATTGGTTGCTGAGTATTTATTTATTGAAATAATTATGGTATAGAAGTGTATAGTACAGATAGTGTACATGTAATATAAATATACTCTATTGAACGAATTATATTATAATTAATTAAAATAATGAAAGTCTATAATTAAATAATGCAATAGTTAAAGAATTGCTCTGTGGCTTCGGCATTAAATAATATAGCCACCCCTTCTCTTCCCGTGGATGTCGTAAGAGGCGACTAAGAGATAACACAGTTCCACTACCACCTTGGAACTTAAAAAAGCCGACCGATGGCGGGATATCCATCCAACTGCTGGCTTTGAAATACACAGGCCGAAGATGGGCAGCAGCGTTTTCGGTGCGACAAAGCCAGCCCTGCGGTCACCAAACCGCCTGCCCAGCGTGGTGACTATGGGCAACACACATGAGGTCACGCCATTTTTGGCGCGAACTTGTGGAGGCCTATGTTCATCAGTCAACGTAAACATAACAACGACCCTTCAGTCTATCGCAGTCCACTGCTGGACATAGGCGTCTCCAAGTCCGTGCAGTAATTAACTTAAAATTAATTAAGGTAAATTATAACTGAGGTAGGGCACAACAGGAAGCCTGCTCAAATATAGAGCAGGCCGACCGGGGAAGTACATCGAATTTACAGAAGATCACAGCTAAATAATTCTGCTTTTAAGCAGTGTTGTGTGGGAAATCGAGAATAGGGTTGGCAACGCGCTGGCAATGCCTCTGGTGTCGCAGACGTCTATAAGCTAGCTAGATAGATAGATACTCTTTATTGTACACAACAACAATCAACACAATAACATATTACAAATAAAAAAAAAACTGTACAAAGGCGGTCTTATCGCTAGAGTAGTCTTCCAGACAACCTACGGTAAGCTACGGTAATCACTTATTATCAGGTGAGCCGTACGCTTGTTTGCAGACCTAGTTATGTAAAAAAAAAACCGTAAAAGTTGGTATAAATTACATAAAAACGTACAACGTTACTCTTAGCGTCACTGAGTGTCAGAGTTACTAAGTTAGCGTCATTGAACGTCAGCGTCAGTTTCACGCGATTTCAATCCCACATTTTTTTCCTTATATCTTTTTTTAAGGAGTAAACCGCAGGCGGAAAGGAAATGTGAAATTACTGAGCAGATCACTTGTTGGTAGAATAGCGTCGTAATAATGGACAAAATGATATAGCGGTAATGCTTACGAATTTGTTCCGGGTCGGTGGTTGCTGCACATCCAACACACTTTGATTACGGTTTTAGCCACAGGTCGTCTTAGCCTATGGTGAAGCATTTATAACAATAATAATAAGCCAACGTTTTGATCCCGGTTACCATCGCTTACCATCTGAGGCGTGACCGTTCGCTCGCAGCCGGGATGCAGAAGGCGGTATTACTTGACCACGGCTTACGGCTAGGATTCTCCACCGATTCCTTAGCCCGAACCTATAATTTATCGAATAATATATACTATATTATTCCAAAACTTAGTAGGATCCCTTTAAGAGAAACGTTGGCAGTCAACAATAGGGTTCCGAACAATAGGGTAGGAAAAGGGCTGACAGTCAAAATGTACGAACGGAGTCATGGGTAAAGATAGGTATAAAATATGATTTATAGAAATCAAAAGTGAAAGGTGAAGCGAGGCAGTCATTGATTACAGTAATGTTCCATGGGGTTGATAGAATGTTACGTAATAGACTTACAACACCAAATAGGCCTTATTGAATCACGCAATCTTGATCATTTTCATCGAAATCTAATAATAATATGTATTATATAATGTATTATACATATAAATCTTCCTCTGGAATCACTCTGTTTACTTAAGAAAAACGCATCAAAATCCGTTGCGTAGTTTTAAAGATCTAAGCATACAGACAGCGGGAAGTGTCTTTGTTTTCTAGTATGTAATGATTATAAAGCAATATTATGTATATCTAGTTTTAGTGAATAACAATAAAAAAGCAATTAGCAAACCAAATCAATTAAAACAAAAGTAATCGCCTTCTGGACACGACTCTCGCTGGATGTAACCGTTACCAGTGGCACAGAGCTCCCGAGGTATATATAGGTCTTAAATGTCAAAAATATTTGCTTTTTCCGGAATAACAAGTTTTTAGTTAGACAGAATGAAATTTGTAAAACTAGGTAGAAGGAAAGCAATACTTTTTTTTTTAATGTCACTAGGTCGGCAAACAAGCGTACGGCTCACCTGATGGTAAGCGATTACCGTAGCTTATAGACGCCTGCAACACCAGAAGCATCGCAAGCGCGTTACCGACCCAATCCCCAATCCCTCCTGGAGCTCAAATGCAAGCAGCATACTGATTTGTCCATTTAAGCTGACTTTATAATAAATGATATTTTCATACAATGTTCTATAAAGGTGTCAGTTTTTAGCATATATATCCATCAGCCTTTGCAAGTCCTCTGCAGAACATAGGCCTCCCCTAATATGCACCACTCTGTTCGATCCTGCGCTCTTTGAATCCAGTGTTCAATGACGATTCAAGGCAATTTTAATTTAGCATTTTAAGAAGAAAACATTTTTTTTTTAATTAATTATAATCATTGTTAACCTACCCGATACACAATGTTGATTCTGTTGAGAAGTTACGCCAAATACGACAATGAAATTAATATAGAAAAGAATAAAAAAATAATGCATAAATGATTTTTTTAATGAACGGGTTGTACGCAAAATAATAAATATAATTATATCTATAAAATAAAAATGAGTCGCTGAAATTGTTGCTAAGCGCAAAACTCGAGAACGGTTGGACCGATTTCGCTAATTCTTTTTTTAAATATTCCTTGAAGTACGAGGATGGTTCTTACGGAGAGAAAAATTCTAAAAAAAAAAATTTAAATTTCCTGAAAAAGTCTAAAAACAACACTTTTCTATACTCCCATACAAAAGATTTGTGATAATACTTAAAAGTCAATTTGAACTTTAATACCATACGATAAAGTTTGTGTTAGGCGATACGAAGTTCGCCGGGTCAGCTAGTTATTAATAAATATGTGACGACCACTCTGGTGTAATGGTGTCTGTGCCGTGTCGGCGGCGCCTAAAAAGCGACAGTCGCGAGTTCGCTTGAAGTGGATATATCTAATATATAAAATTCTCGTGTCGCTGTGTTTGTAGTTAAACTCCTCCGAAACGGCTTGATCGATTCTCATGAAATTTTGTGTTCTGAGAATCGAACAACATCTATTTTTCATCCCCCTAAATTTTAAGGGTAGTCCATCCCTAATTTTTTTTTATTTTTAGAGAATTTTTTTTATGATACAACATTAAAAAATACATACAACCCTAAATTTTCAATCCTCTACGATCAACTCTTATTTTTAAATAGCGTTTAGCAGCAAGACAACGTCAGCTAGCGTTGTTCAGCGTTTCTTTATCTATATTTAGAATATTGTTACTATAAATTCTACAAGACATTTAAATCATAAAGGTACGTGGGTTCAGTATACGTTTAATGTTGTACCGGTTATCCAATCTAGTTTATAATTTATACATTTATAGAGTTTTAAATATAAAGAAAATAATTTCAATTTATTCTTATCATTTACAACACGATTCATATTTAAAAGCGGCGATAGATTCAGTTTCATATATATGGCGACTCAAGTGTAATCTTCTTCTATAATATAAAAATGAGTCGCTGAATGTGTTGCTAAGCGCAAAACTCGAGAACGGTTGGACCGATTTCGCTAATTCTTTTTTTAAAATATTCCTTGAAGTACGAGGATGGTTCTTACGGAGAGAAAAATTCTAAAAACAAAAAATTTAAATTTCCTGAAAAAGTCTCTAAACAACACTTTTCTATACTCCCATACAAAAGATTTGTGATAATACTTAAAAGTCAATTTGAACTTTAATACCATACGATAAAGTTTCGTTTAGTTCGCCGGGTCAGCTAGTATAAAATATATGTGTATAATCTACCTTACCTACCTTAGGGTTTAGGCACCAAAGAGGGATAGGGTTTTAGTTTAGCACAATTTTTACATGCCCTAAATATATAAATCGCGTGTATATTATTTAGTACAAATTATACTGATTTTTTTTTAAATATAAGCTTTAAAAACCATCGTCTTAAAGATATGTATATGTATGTATAATTTTATAATCTATTGTGATGTATTCTAATTTCTATAACAATTATTTGTACACTTCCTAACCGCTTTTCTATGCGCTGTCCTATACCCAAAGGTTGTCTGGAAGAAATCGCTCTTTTAGCGATAAGACCGCCTTTGTACATCTTCCTCTAATTGTACTACTTTTGTTTGTATCTTTTAATGGTGTGCAAT
This sequence comes from Melitaea cinxia, assembly GCF_905220565.1. Classification (NCBI taxonomy): domain Eukaryota; kingdom Metazoa; phylum Arthropoda; class Insecta; order Lepidoptera; family Nymphalidae; genus Melitaea; species Melitaea cinxia. The sequence goes on from NC_059423.1 coordinate 5,646,054, forward strand.
AAAGAATATTATTATTATTATTTCGTGCACTTGCCCCTCAATTAAAAGAGTATTCGCCACTAAATACCTAGTTATTATGGTGGATCATAGATTGTCTTGGCTTAACCACATGCAAAATTAGTGTCTGGTAGACTTAAAAAACTTATGTGGATTTTTAAAACTCTCAGGCATGTGGCTTGCCAAAGGCTGTTGAAACAGATCTACTACGCCTTTGCATAGACAGTAATTACATATTGTATTACGTTAGTATGGGGTGCTGCCTCGAAAACTCATTTAATTGTGTTGGAGAGAGCACAGCGAGCACTTTTGATGGTTATTTATTTAAAAAAAACGCCATAATTCGACCACTAGCCTTTACACAACATCGGAGGTATTATCAGTCAGAAAACTTTACATTCAGCAGACAGTTTTAAGAAAGCATACCTCCTCAGATTTCAATATAGTAAATTTTTTAAGAAGAGAAGAAAGGATAATGTTTTGGCACTAAACGTACTCACTCACAATTCGCCCAGTGTCAGTTCGGATTTATGTCATCACTTTTATATATTAGATATCAAAGTTATCGACTTGGCTTAAAACCTTAGATTATGACCAAAAATTAGGCTGAACCATGTACACGCCCATGCATACGTTCAATTATGCACACACGCATACACACACACTACTTTTTATTTATTTATTATTATTTTTTTAGTATGAATTAGCGCTAAGTACTGTTTTTTCGGTCATCAACCCGCATGCCCAGCGTGGTGACTATGGGCAAAACATATGAGTTTACGCCATCTTTGGCGTGAACTTATGGAGGCCTGTGTCCAGCAGTGGGTTGTGATAGACTGAAATGATGATGATGATGATGACTGTTTTTTCTTGTATTTAGTTTATAATAGGAGAGCGATTCCATCTGGCTCAGGTGCTTTCTGCACCTAATTGAGGAAGTCAATCACAATGTGTAAAATAACTCGATGGTACTGAAATAAATGTTTTTTTCATTTTTTTTTTTTTCATTTTCATTTAATTTTTAAAACAGGTATAATCTTATTATTATTATTATTATTATTATTATTATATCTAATTAAATTTTTGAAATCAATCATCGTGATAAAACGCCCAGATAACGAGGTTTGTTTGTGGTTGTGCGTTTAGTTTCAAAGTTGCGGGTTCAAGGAAAAAATAAATATAAATAAACGTGATACTCCCCTTTCCCCCTTTTGTCATGATAACGTGATTTTTTTCGATCACCTTCCACCTTTGAGTCAGACGTGATTAGTGGATGACCTCTAAATTTATTATTATATTATATATTAATTTATTACGAATAATATATTCATAAAACGTGTTATATACACATTTAATCGAAGTTATTATACTGTGTCCTCCGTTTATGGCCATATAGAAAATACATGGAGGCATAAAATAGTATATGGAAAAAAAGGAGTAATAAGCACAGCTCAGTATATGTAATTTTAAAATCGCCATTTTTGAAAAAAAAATGTCGAGAAGACATGGAAAAATAGGCTATAAATAACCAAATAAAGAAAAGTTCTCAATTCGACCCTTACCTAAAGCCTTTAACCTAAAATATATAGAAAAATTGCATTAACTCGCAAACAAAAAAAAAACTTGACATCGACCTGTATTGTATATTACTTATACAATGAAGGTAGTCAACAAAATAGTCACTTCAAAATGCAATATTAGAAATAACTCAAAAGGTACTCGGCAGATATCGATTAAACTAAATTGGACTACATAACAACAAGTACCAGCATTCAATTAAAAAAGAAAAGTCCAAAATAAGTGGACTCAGTAATATCGTCGTAATTATATCATATCATATAACATACACAGTCGTCCGTTCCTATGGTAAGCAACTTAATGCTTTTATTACAGGTAACAGCCGACTGTTATAACCATATTTTTTTGATAAATATACAAATACATATATAAATACAATAATTACACCTAGACTCAGGCGGGAATGGAACACGCTAACCGCGGAACAGAAAACAGGGTCACTACAAACTGCGCCAACGGGCTAGTCGTAAAAAATTATGAAGTACACATTAAAAAAAAATACAGTCGAATTGAGAACCTTTTCCTTTTTTAAGCGACTTCGAAAAAACGTGGTTGTTACCTGGTGGTATGTTACCTCAGAACTTTTGACTGAGTGGACTGATTTCGATGATATTTTTAACTGGTAGGTGGTGCGTGACATGGGGTCCCATTTAAATTTAATTAAGATCTGACAAGTACCTTTTAAGTTATTGCTGGTAATGTTTTTTTTTCGTTTGCTAATATATTTATTATTTATTAGTTTCTTATATCATATGATACTATTCAAATGTATATATGTATTGCTTGTAAGTATTAATGTGTGGCTATTTGTATGTAAGTTTATTATAATATAACTGCACCCCCTACCCGATCTCTCAAATAAATAATACTCAATCCTATTTCGGGTTGTCTGGAAGAAATGGCTAACTCGCCACAAGACCGCCTCTTGTACTATACATTCTTAAGTTGTCTGTATTATTATTATTTTGTATTTGCATATTGTGGTGTACAATAAAGAGTAAATAAATAAAAAATAATATATTTAATTTTTCTAGATATTTTAGGGTTAATGATGTTTTTCAAAGAATGTACAAAAGTCACCAACAAAGTAAGCAAATTATTCATGAAAGTAAACGCCTAGTTCCACCTTGTCAATTCCGGTCATGGCCGCAAGGTCGCCATGGTCAAGAGCGGTGTACGGCCATTTATACATGATATTATCCTTCTTTTCTCGAGATGTTCTTGGAAAAACTTAACATGCATAAATTATAATTTATTTATTTAATCATTTAATTATTTATTTCCGTATTTATACAACATATTCAAGTAAGAAGTAACAAAAATGGAACAATTAGTTTCTAGGTGTAATTTGAAAGTAATTACTAAGTATGATCTCTTCTTCTCCTAGCTAGGTAGCTGAGCTATCTGTATTAAGGAGAAGTATAATATATAATATTCTATACATTGAATAAAATTGTAATGTAATAAGGGTAATTTCGGCTTTCCGATTTTTCGCTGGAAAATCATTTTAATTCGTAAATCGAGGATTAAAAGTGGTTTTAAAGTCTACTAGAATAAAATATTTTATCATTTGGATTTTGACTTTGACAAAGCATTTGTTTAAAGATTTTTTTTCTGTTTGTTTGTGTGTTTTACTCCCACCGCCAAAAATGGCGTGAGCTCGTGTGTTTTGCCCATAGTCACCAAGCTGGGCAGGCGGGTTGATGACAGCAGGGCTGTCTTTGTCGCACCGAAGACGCTGCTGCCCGTCTTCGGCCTGTGTGTTTCAAAGCCGCATTTGGATAGTTATCTCGCAATCGGTCGGCTTTTTTTAAGTAAAAAGGTGGTAGTGGAACTGTGTTATCCCTTAGTCGCCTCTTACGACACCCACGGGAAGAGAGGGGGGTGGCTATATTATTTACTGCCGTAACCACACTGCCATTAGTATTCACGTATTATTAAGCACTTTATTAAATGTTATGAACCTGTGACAATAACTTTAAAGTAATAAATAGATTACGACAGTGCGCCACGTTGGCGCAACGGTCACAGCACTGGTTTGTGACTGTTGTGCTGGCGGTTGCGGGTTCTATCCCCGCACATAACAAACATTAATTTTGGCCATAAATTTCCGTGGTCTGAACTGGAGAACACATTAAGCCGTCGGTCCCTGTTGTTATCATGTACACTTTATAGCGATCGTTACTCATAGTATCCCTACTAACTCAAACAGTAAATAAGCTAAATAAAATCTAGCATTTTTCTTCAACTTTCATGGTTGAATTTGCCTTTTTTTTTGAAAAAGGATATACTTGGGTTATAATATAAAATAAATAAAACTATGCCATAAGAACTAAAATTAAAAAATAATTTAGACGTAAAAAGAAACTAATACAATTCGCTTTCATTTATATTGAATCAAAAGTTGACCTATAGTTAGTCGAATAGGTTTTAAAGGGAAACGTTACACACGCCCCGAGCGGACACGACACGACAGTCCGTCCCGTACTTTATGATCTCATAAAACGAACGATTCAATGGAATTCATGGTACGACTGTGAGTTGTTGGCGACTAATGACAACATTGTAACTACGGTGTAACTGTAGACCATTTATTTCTATTTGTCGTAACAGCGTTGAGGTCCAATTAAAATATTATTGAATTGGAGCAGCGTGGTGGATCAAGCTCTGATCCTTCTTCTACATGGGGAAAGAAGCCTATGCCCAGCAATAGGATATAACAGACTGAAGCGTAAATAGACACACTTAAAATTAAAACATACAACTATCTTTGTTAAGTTATGTGACTCATGTGTATTACAAAAAAGTAACAGAAAAAATAAGGTATAAAAATGATATAGAATATAATATTAAATAATATTTTCATCATTACAGCCTATACAGTCCACTACTGGACATAGGCCTCCACAAGTTTACGCCAAAAATAACGTGAACTCATGTGTTTTGCCCATAGTCACCACGCTGGGCAGGCGGGTTGGTGACCGCAGTACTGGCTTTGTCGCACCGAAGACGCTGCTGCCCGTCTTCGGCCTGTGTATTTCAAAGCCAGCAGTTGGATGGTTATCCCGCCATCGGTCGGCTTCTTAAGTTCCAAGGTGGTTGTGGAACCTTGTTATCCCTTAGTCGCCTCTTACGACACCCACGGGAAGAGAGGGGGTGGCTAAATTCTTTAGTGCCGTAGCCACACAGCACAAATAATATTTTACTTGTTACGAAAATCTTAATTACTTTATTATAATAAAATAATAATTAAAAAAAAAAAAAAAACTCGCCTCCGTGAAGAACAACTAATAGAAAATCAACTGAAAAAGCTGGAACAAGATAAAAATTTAATATGCACACAAAGTCAGCGAAATAAATAGAAACAATATCAAACATTTTGTGCTGTACATTTAAAATAATTATATTAATACGATAATCCTTAGAAACTTTATGCAACGTCGTAGATAATATGCAGTCGGAGGCATGAAATTGAAGGATAAGTCAAATCATACTCTCTGTGTCTTTTTAGTCAGACAAATTACGTAATCGGTTCAATTCATTAAAACAGTTTACATCATGTGGTTGATTAAGTAATTTTTTAGGGTCAAGAGAACTGATAGCAAGCCCGAAGAAAGATCTCACTCTGCTCAAAGCAACGTAAGCCTGACCTTTAGCAAATAGGTGACTGCTTAAGTCAACAACTATTAGTTTTAATATAATGAAATTATTATTAAAATTATTTGTTTGTATTTGGTATTATGTATTTGTTATTGATTTTATTAATGTAATTGTAAATTGGTGTGACATTTATTAATTTTTATTTGTAATTTTAATTGTATGTTTTTTTTAACCACTGTATTTTATTAGAAAGGCTACACCCCGAAGTTGATCGTCGCCTAGGAGGCGAGTTTGGCATGGCATAGGCGTGGGAAAGAGCAAAGTCCACATTTTTTAAACTTTAATATTGTATTTCTTTATTAGTATTACGGTAATAATAATCATGATATACCTTTTTAAAAATTCTTGTATTGTGCCCTTCAATTTGATACCCATATTGTAGTATTCGAGAAAAAAAATTTTTTTTTTCCTTAACTAAAATGGCTTCGCGCAGCCGCCATATTTGATTTTTTTTAATGTCACCTATCTAAGAACACTTGGGCAGCTAAGACGAACCTAACGATACCTCAATTATGTAAATCCGTTCAGTGGTTCTGGAAATATGAGGTAGTAAAGAATATTACATACAATCATACATACATACAAGATACGCGCGAAAAACATAACCCTTCCTTGGCAGTCGGGTAAAAAGCCAATGCTACTTAGTATGATACAAGTATTTGCATGCATTTCAGCATAATTTTATTACGAACGTAACCATGTAAAAAGTTCAGCGAAGAAAAAGAAACACTATAAAAAATTAAATTAACTGAGATAAAATCCTGCTTATAATCGTTAGCTGTCTGACTGGGGAAATACCTCGACTTCACAGAATATTGCGATGCTTCTGGTGTTGCAGGTATGGTAATCGACCTAGTTGTATAAAAAATATATAAAATAAAATATACAATACACTATGTAAAGAAGAATCCGCACTGGCGCGTTACACGCTGCAATAATGTTACCGCAGCATAATAATTAACAGTAACCTGACACCTTTTAGAAAAATACTGCTTACGTCAATATTGCAGGGTTGTCGCATTACCTAGTTCATATTAAGTTCATGTTATTTTATTTTTATTTTCTTAATTTTCTGTTTTTTGTCTACTGACACATTTTTTAATTTTTTGATTTTTGACGACTACTTTTATTTTATTTATTTTTACTTATTGATTTTTTAATTTAATTTTTTTTTTATTTTAAAATTCGTTTTGTTGTACTAACCCAATATGGACTTAAAATTTAGTCTGAAATAAAGGATTATTATTATTATTATTAAAAAAATATTTTATCTAAGTTTAATATTTTTCCGGTCAAAGTCAGATTTTACGGGATTTTTATTTTGAATTTTATAAATATTTCGACATTTCAGGCATTATGGTCGCGGGTGACTGCAACGTCGCGGAAATATCGGAATTTTCAAAATAAAAATACTTATTTACAGTTCTACGGGTAAAACCTAGTGCTATTTTTTTCAGAAGTAACTGGTTTAATAAAACTTTACAAACTCACTTTCAAGTAGCAAGAACAAAACCCGGAGATTAGAATATGTTTACAGAACCGTATCTAATGTATATTTTTTGTTCATTTATTATTTACTTTATACTTTATTGTACACCAAAAATATATTTCAAACAAAGCATAAAGGTGGTTACAGACAGTGAAGTACAATCGTATCATATCGTAGTTTTTATCTATTTATTATTGATTTTTCCTCCTTAATTCGTGCACACTTCTAACCGCTGCTACTGTATCGTGTTCTATACACAAAGGTTGTCTAGAAGAAATCGCTCTTTCAGCGATAACACCGCCTTTGTACATCTTTCATTTTATGTTTTTTTGTTGTTGCTCTTAATGGTGTACAATAAAGAGTATTATTATTATTATTAAAAATACTAGTATCTAAGATTTTATTTTTGTGTTACCCACATTAGGAATTCTAAACATTTTTTGAATATCATATCAAAAATTGACCGCTCCAGCGGGGTTCGAACCCGCGTCTCCGACGTACCGTGTCGGTGCTCTAGCCAATTAAGCTATGGAACGATACACCCGCTCGAGCGAAATTTTCGATATGATAATTTTAAATTACGGTTTAAGCGAACCGTGGCGCCATCTATAGTGAGCTCTTTACAGAAACCCGACACGGTACGTCGGAGACGCGGGTTCGAACCCCGCTGGAGCGGTCAATTTTTGATATGATATTCAAAAAATGTTTAAAAATACTAGTATTGACTTTATAATTAAATATTTTGCTTCTTAGTACACCTACTAATTTCTCAATTTTCAATTTCCATCCAAAGGTTGTCTGAACGTCACTTATGTAAAATAGTAAAAACGTTTAAGTGTGATTTATGGTTATATCATTTTCCTTCGAAACAATTACTTGATTAGTTTACTAGCACTAGATTAAAAAAAACAGTGTTGCTAACATATCTAATATAATATTTGTTCTGAATTAAGCTTTTGACGTGTCGTCTAATAAATAGATGAACGCCGGCTGCATGCACGAAAAAGGATGACTCCCCGACTAGAAAAAAGGTCAGGCTCAACCAGATCATGTATCTGGACCGGATCAGGATAGAATGAGGCATGCCAAATCCGGCAAGCTCTATCAGGATCAGGCCTGGTCCAGACAAGGATAGCCTGATGTAAAATATAATCAAGTATGGTAAGGCATACTGGATCAGGACCCGGTCCGGTCCAGATCAGGATAGCCTGAAAGAAATTACGCGAACTGAGCCTGAATCGCGCTATTAATGTTTTTAAGCGCACTTAGTATATATACAGTTATCGGGACAGTCTAGCAGGGAGTCCATTTCTACACAGTGGAGCAATTGTAACTAATAGGAAATAGTTAATTAGTAGTTAATTATTAGAAATTAATAAATAAAATTTAATTAATAATAATAAATAATTAATAACATAAAAATAAATAAAAATAATTAATATTTAAAGTAAAAACATAAATAAATAATACATTGGAAAAAATAAACGGAAATAAATATCATAATAATTATGTTAAGTAACATATTTATAAGATCAATTCACTTTTTTTTGTTAAACAATTTTTTCAAGAATATACATTCGTGTTTTTTAAAAGGACTGGACCGAATCGGCTGATCAGGATGAGATGATATTTCCTGATCTGGACCCGATCAGGAAATCTCATCTCATCAGACCAATCATCTGCGTTACATGCCTTATCTAGTCCTGATCAGGCATGCCTAGTCCGGTCCTTCTAAGGAAGACGAAAAAATTTCTACGGGTCCTTGTCTAGTTACGCTCATTGCCCCGTTACGATATTGTACGCTTGCGCCGCATCTATCTCTCTTCCACGATTGGCCTATGCGTCCGAGGAGATGTTTTGTTATGAGGTTGTCTCGTTAAACTATCGTCCGTAAACCAAATTTACAGATAACTTTTTTATGAATAATATATATCAACGTATATTTTGTAAGCCCAGGATTTCAACCCCTTCAAGCCTTTTGCGAGAAAATGTAGTCCATGTCTTTTATATCCCAGATAAGCTCTATTTTTAAACCAAATTTTATCAAAATCCGTTTAGTGATTCATGGCGTAAAAGCGCAACAGACAGAGTTAATTTCTCATTTATACGTAATATCAGTTTGGATTTATGCAAAAAATAAACACGAACAGAAATAATTGTAATTTATTACGATAATTATCTCAACTAATAACATATATTTAAATGTCATTAATCAGAAATTAACGATCTATCAATATTGAATCTATACAAATAAATAAAATTGGACTGTCTGTTTGTAATATTAAAATTTAGAACTTATTTATTATTAACTTTAGAACTCAAATGTAAACAAAGCTAAATTGTACTCTAATGTATCGGAATAAGAACGAAATTCCTTTCAATGTCCAGAGCATTTCACTTTGCCGCATAATATATTAGTCCCATGTATACTTCACTATATCCGTTTAATTTTCATGTTTCTTTTTCTGTATTCCAATTCTGTATGGTATGTGGTGTTGGTGCGACCGTGTTGTCACCCGACGGCTCAAGCGGAAGATCGGCGCTGACAGCTCTGCCAGCATATGCCGAGCTTGAGACCGGGTTTGCGATATCCTTATCGTATAATTTAATTGTTTAGCCTAATGGATATGTAATATTGATTTGTGTGGATGTTGCAAATAAAAAAAGTATTATTATTATTATTATTATAAAATAACCACTTTTTACTAAATCCATATTATGTGTATACACGATACATACTCGTATACTTACCAAAATATTTTTTTTAAAATTTTGTCTATCTGTTTGTTTCTTCCGGCTAATCTTTGAAACCGATTTTGACGGGACGTTCACTGGCAGATAGCTGATATAATAAGGAGTAACTTAGGATACTTTTATTTTAGATTTTCTTTTAATATATCTCTGCAAAATAAAAAATAACTATTGTTTTCTAATGTTTACGCGAATTTTACTCATTTAAATGAAACAACTTTTTCGGACTTTATATTATTATATTGAATTAATAATAATAATAAAATATTGATATTATATTATTAATAAACCGCGATAAAATCCGAAAAAGATGTTTCATTTAAATAACTATTGTGTTAAAATTCCACGCGGACGAAGTCGTGAGAACAGCAGGTTTTAAATAATAATGAATAAAAATGTTGACAGTTTTGCAAATAGTTTCAATAAAACACACTCCAATACGCCATTAGGGCCAGTTTCACCTCGATAAAAAAACTATAATTTTTAGATTCTCAATTCAGAATAGAACTATTGCATTAAATAAATTAAAATTCAATGGTGGAAAAAAACCGTTATGTTTATTAACCGTTCCATTCATTCAGTTCAAAATTAAGTTCGAAATTGAAATTTCAATTTTTAAAATTAATTTTAATTTTTAAATTAATTTTAATTTATAAAAATAATCATGCCCTCCTTTGTTCCATTAGGTTTATATTCCTTAAATTTAATTTTATATGTAAAATGCAATATCTTATTTAAAAATAAAAAATTTTGCCTATCATGACAAAAATTATTAAGTTTTTTAAATAACAAAAAAAAAAAATACAAACGAATAACGAACCTCCTTCTTTTCGAAGTCTGTTAAAATATATTGAAACATCAATTCGAGCACACAAATCTACATTTAAACAGTTTATTTATTACTCACGTATTGTATGGTAAAAATGTTTTAATCGAAAAGGCCTTGTGGAGGTCGCAGGCGGAATTTTCCAGAATATCAATGGAACTTAATGGAATTTATCATTTTATATATTTACATGCAACAATGATTTTAAAGTTACACGGTCACTATCAGCGCTTTTATTTATACGCCTACTGAGGTTGGAGCACTAGATGAGGTATACAGCTGGAGATATCCTGCTCGAAATATGGAGCAGCCAGACTAGTGAAGTACCTCGACCTTAAAGAAGATCACAGCTAAATAATACTGCTTTCAAGCAGTGTTGTGTTCCTTTGGATTAAAAATAAAACGACTCATAGACTTAAAATTATAATCGTGTTAAGTTCCGCATAAGTACGTATTAGTAAAGTACTAATGTATAATTTATTGTAATGAAAATGTAGCAGGTACAATTTTGTAAATTGAAGGTATTTTGAAACTTATTTCGGGAGATAGTCAATAAATGTTACTGAAGAAAAAATTGTACCTATTTTTAACTGACTGCAAAAAGGAAAAGGAGAATGTTCTCAACTCAGCAACATACATAAAAAAAAAATTAAGTATGTTGCCTCATATTTTTTAACTAACTGTACCGATTTCGATCATGCAATCTTGATCGAGGTCTGCTCCAAACTGCTCCAAATTTTGAGCAAGAAGTTTCCTACTGTGACCTACCTATAAGTGCTTGGAAACTCTTACACCCACATAACATAGTTTCTATTTTGTTTCGTAGATGGCGCTAGCTGAGCAGACTGACGTCAAGATGGCCGAAAAATTAAAAGATGGCGCCGAAGATGACCTGTCTGAATCTCAGATTAGCAAACTATTCGTCGGAGCGACGGTCTTCTTGACTGGTGGGACTGGTTTCTTAGGGAAACTCCTCATTGATAAATTACTAAGGTAAGATTATTACTACTGTAAATAAATATAAATAAATAAATAGGTTTCACATACACATACGGTCGTCCGCTTCTAAAGTGTTCTTGGAGCCTTGACAGGTTTTTATTCTGTGAAATGCCAGGATTTTTTTTTTATTCTTTTGTCTTTACAAACTTTGTACTTTTATAAACAAACTTTTTCATATTTATGTTACAAAAATAGTTGATACTATATATAAAATTAAGTAAAATCAGAAAAAAATATATCAATATTATATGACAAATGTAGATGTACATGTACGTATAAATATATGCCACATATTTCTTGAACGGTATCTGGTTAACAGATATATAATTATGGGCCTATTTACATACCTATATAGCATGTATTTTCTCACGTTTTTACTGAGAAACAATAAACGTAAATAATAAAAATTTCCTTTACAATTGCATATGTAAGATAAAATCAATACCCATTCTATAAAAACTTAAGCGACTGTATTATTTTGTATTATATTGTAAAAAAAAATTAAGCAAATGTATTATTTTACATTATTTAAGTTTAATTTATTGCATTTTCTTTCGTTTAGAACATATTTTGAAAGCTTCTTGCTTATTTTTCTCACTAGAATCTATATTCCGGCGGTAGTTTTACATTATTCATATACAGTTTATTAAATTTCCAAAAGATTTGACACCACGTCTCGTAGTTTCAACGTGTGACAAGAGAGTCGATGCATTTTTTCCCCAGAAAATCTGCATAGCGATTCAACGTTGAAATGACACCAGCATTCTTTACACCACTCCACGCGGACGTGATATATACAACAACTTTGTGAATTGTAAATATTTAAAATATTGACATTATTATATTCTACTAACTAAATACCAGTATATATATTTTAAGGTGACGATTTTCGAAAAGATTTTTTTAAGTCTAACTGAAGCACACAATTATTATTAAATTAGGCCTATCTCTGAACCGAGTAGATCGACCACGAACCAAATAGATATAACGTTAACCATTCATAATATTATAAATAAACTTGCAAATAATATTTAAAAAAAAAGCATATTGTATTATAATTTAATCGAGGTAGGGCACAGCGTGAAATATCTTGCTCAAAATCAGGAGAAGCCCTACTGGAAAGTATCTCAAACGTACGGGGAATCGCAGCCAAATAACACTGCCTCAGGTTGTTGTGTCCCGTGGTTGGTAAGTTACTGAGGGGATTTTGAATAGTGCGGCAACGCGCTTGTCAAGCTTTCCAGTGCAGGCACCTATAAGCTACGATAATCGTTTACCATCAGGTGAGCCGTACGCTTGTTTACCGATATAGTTATATTTAAAAAAAAGTTAGGAAGACCCTCTAGGGAGGGTCAAGGCTAGGATCAGCAACTAGCTTGCGATACTTCTAGTATTGCGGTTGTCTATATGCTATGGTAACCGTTTATCATTAGGTGGGCCATATGCTAAAAAGCCGGGATAAAAGTTACCTATTAATCCTTCGGGATCTCCAGTACTTTACAAACCAAGTTTCATTTGAGTCAATTCAGTACTTTTTGTGTGAATAAGTATCAAAAATCGACCCTAATCGAAACTCGGATGTAAACGCTTTAGCCTGTAATATCCCACTGCTGGGCATAGGCCTCTTTCCCTACCAGTAACGACCGCTTAATGTCCTCTCCGAGGCATGGTGGGGAGACCCACAAGGACTGCAAAAACACCCAGACTACATCAAACATTTGTATGACCAATACAAATTTTTGTCATGTGCCACCGAACCAGCAACCGCCAGCGCAACAGCCACAAACCAGTGCTGTGACCGTTGCGCCAACGTATCGTCCTTGCGCCAACGCGTCGTTGGATTTACAATATAGTAAGATTAAAAAAAAAACATCTGGCTAGTAAGAGGTTTTATAATATGAATATTTTAATTTTAATGTAATGTTTGGTAAGTAAATTGATTATTTTTCACACTTTATTGCTTTCAATATCTGAGATTCTAAGCTATTTGCTCCGTGTACCTAGTTGTGCCACGATGATCAGGTTATCAATATTTTGTCTTGACGTTTTTAATTTTTGTCTTGTCGTTGACAGATGTCTGTAAGAAATCACTATTAGGAACTTTTAAAGTTGCTATATATTTTCTTTAATATATTCTAAATGTGCTATAAAGTATGAAATAAAAAAATAAAATTAAGAAGTGTAAGGTAAGTATCGAGCTATAAAAGTAAATTTAATTATAAATATTCTTTCAAGGTTACAGTACACGTTTCACGGTAAGAATACATTTAATGGGCTAATAAAATGATTTATTACATACACACTTACATTAATTTGTGTACACGTAGAAACTACTTCGTAACGATTTCACTACAAATAAACAAATATCATTAACAAACACACACGGTCGTCTGTTCCTAGCAACATGGACGACAGGTATTTGATCATGATCATCATCATTACAGCCTATACAGTCCACTGCTGGACATAGGCCTCTACAAGTTTACGCCAAAAATAACGTGAACTCATGTGTTTTGCCCATGCTGCCGCTGGGCAGGCGGGTTGGTGACCGCAGTACTGGCTTTGTCGCACCGAAGACGCTGCTGCCCGTCTTTGGCCTGTGTATTTCAAAGCCACCGGTCGGCTTTTTAAGTTCCAAGGTGATAGTGGAACTGTGTTATCCCTTAGTCGCCTCTTACGATACCCACGGGAAGAGAGGGGGTGGCTATATTCTTTAGTACTGTAGCCACACAGTACAGGTATTTGATATGAGTTTTTACGCTTATGGAAATTATGAACACGAGTCACACGGGTCTATGGCGTCTGTAACGTCGCCGAAATATCGGCAGTTTCAAAATGTCGTTCGCGGTAATTCGCGCAGAATCAAAAGTAGGCATTTGATGTTAGTAATTTTAAGTATTTTTTTTAAATACGTATATATTCTGAGAAACTATTCGTCATTACTAATAAGTAATATAAGACAGCGAGGTAGTAATAAAGCCTATTCTTTAGCGTCATATGTAATCTTAAAATAGTAGCAGGATAAGCCACGTTTTCCTTATGGTAGCCTTCTAATAGCAACAACAGTTATTTAATAAATACAAACGTTAACAAAATCAAAAAAGAAATACTCTATTCAAGCTGAATTCACTCTTAAAAATTATTATTGTGACCCCAACTTTACTCTTTATAAACTTATATAACTTTTATTCTGAAATTTTTGTTACGTAAAAATCTTTTATACATATTATCTATTTGTATTTATTCTATTGTATTAATATTTAAAAAAATGCGAAAATTTGTGAGAAAATGGTTGGAAGGTTATTTCTTTTCGCAAAAAAATATTGAACTGATTTTAATGAATCTCAGCATAGGAAGCCATTCCCATATCTCTTTTTATACAATTAGAATGACAAACAAGCGTACAATCTACCTGATCGTAAGCGTTCATTAATGCCTATAGAGGTTTGCAACACCAGAACCATCGCAAACGCGTTGCCGACTCTACCATGACCTTCCCCAGGAGCTCTGGCTACCTTACTTACCACATAATTTAGCTGTGATCTTTTGTAAGATTCACTTCCAAAACAAACTGCGTGAACTCATGTGTGTTGATAGTCACCACGCTGGGCAGGCGGTCTTGAGATACAATTAATGAATTCTATTAACATAGCAGCGTATTATATGTATATATTATTAAGCTTTGTTGCTACGGCAGTAAAGGACATAGCATTCACGCAATATTTGGCGTAAACTTGTGGAGGCCTATATCCAGCAGTGGACTGCGATAGGCTGGAGTGATGATGATAAAGATGAACAGCGTATTATTTCTCTAACTGACGTGGTGAACTTTGTTTCTAGATTTTTTGTTTCGTAAGTATATCGATTGTTTCTAAATTTACTTTTATACAAACCTTGTCTAGTCTTGGCGTCTCTAATAAAGAACAAAAAATATATATATATGTATATATCGATTTGACGCAGTCGTTTGAAAGCTATACATATCAAAGATTCGTTTTATTCGTATAAAAAGATGAAGATATATAACAATTTAGATAAAAGCTTAACAAATTTTACTAACAAAAAATACTTGAAAAAGAATCATATTAATTCTAAGTAAAACGATAACTCAAATAAAAATGTAATGAATTAATAAGGTGTTCAATTTTATGTTAATTTTATTGAAGAATAGCCGTGCTCGCAACTTCGTCCGCGTGGTATTTAACACAATAGTTATTGTTTAGTTCGCAGAATTATAAAAAAAAAAACTAAAATAAAACTAGCCTACGTTACTCCTTATCACATCATATCTGCCAGTGAAAGTCCCGTCAAAATTGTTCCAATCGTTTCAGAGATTAGCCAGAACAAACAGACAGACCGACAAGTAGACAAAAATTATAAAAAATGTTATTTTGGTATATGTACCGTGTATACATTAGTAAAAAGCTGTTATTTTAATATTACAAACAGACACTCCAATTTTATTTATTTGTATTGAAAATATTTTTATTGAATGTAAAAAACATTGAATGACATTTTTTACGATCACGTTTTGACTGCTGTATCGTGGGTGAGGTCAGGATCACAAATACTATGCAGGTAAACGCGACCATTACCAAACCGGTAAAAATATCTTAAGCTGTAAAATAAAAATAAAAGAAAATAATTAAACATAACAATTGAATTTGTCAGTTAAGTACAAATTGCACCTGAGCGTGGAGTCACACTTCCATTAGAAATCAATTTATAGCAATAACAGTTCTAAGCGTTAATTTAACATTTAATTATTTACGCTTCAGCCATTTTTTTACGTGGGGAAAATCCATCATGGATACCGCAGGGCGGGGGCGCAGAGGATTATGTCAGACTCCTACTGACTAAAAAACCACAAAGTATGAGCAGTCGTCCGCCTGGGTGGGGCGAGATGGGGTCGCGCTTGTTGTCTGTTATTAGCGTTGTTATTAAGGTTGTCTAGGAGAAATGGCTAAATAGCCATAAGTCTGTCTCCATTGTACTTCACAGTCTGTAACTGTGTACAATAAAGTATAAATTAATAAATAAATAATATACCACTGCTGGGTATAGGCCTGTTTCCCCTTGTAGAAGAAAGATTAGAACTTAATCCACCACGCTGCTCCAATACGGGTTGGTGGATAAATTCCGTATTATGAATAACGATCGCTATCACGTGTACATCAAACAACTGTGACTAACGGTTTAACGTGCTCTCCGAAGCACGGTAGGGAAACTCACAAGGACTGCACAAACACCCAGACCACGGCCAACATCTGTATGACCAATACAAATATTTGTCATGTGCGGGGATCGAACTCGCAACCGCCAGCACAACTTCTAGATGGGGAAAAAGCCCATGCCCAACGGTGGGGTATTACAGGCTGAAGCGTAGTTCAACTTGGTCATAGTAACGTTTACTACAGATTTGTTTAATATGCTTAGATAGAGAGAACACAATTTTACGTTTTTATCAAGCTCGATTCGAATCATTAAATCATTTTTTACTCGTTAGTTTCATGTTTTACCTCGAAAATAAATCAGTTTTAATGCGAACGCTTGAATTATAAATTAATTTAAAAAAAATAACTTGAAACTCGTCTTAATTTCGGTTCTAGGTTACAATTTATTCTTAGAGGCCTATGGGTATGTGTCGTGGCGAAATTCGTACCTGTAGATTTTTTTCGTGAATATAATTACAGATTTTTTTTTATTCTGTTTTATATAAAGCTTAGTCTGACAACAACAACACAATCCTCGGAGAAGAAAGCAGGGTCACTGATCAGCACCAACTGCGCCAACGAGCTAATCAGCTACAGTCACACATTCAAACAGACAACATAGGGTTAGGGTTTAGACGTACTTAAACAAGGCAGAACAGTTATGTAATCAAACAGGAAAATTTGAAAAGTTAATAAGTACATTTTAAGAAACATGCTATGCTATACATTTGAACAATTTTAACCGACTTCAAAAAACGGGGTTGAGAACATCTAACTAACATTTTCGTGGAAAAGCACAGACTTTATAAAATTAATTGTAGTTGTGGTAAATCCTATGTTGGACAGACAAAACGCACGGTATCTTATCGTATTTACGAACACATTAGCGTGGTGAAAAACAAAGACACCAAGAACTCAGCCATCGCAGAACATCTTCTGGAAGCCGGACCGAACCATTGGATTGAGTTACATAATACTCAGATACTAACAACAGAAGGCCATTACATTTATTAACAAGTTTATTTATTTATTCCATCATCTTACATCTAACATTACACGATATTATCCTGATGCGTTAGTGTCGTTGTCGTATTAAATACATGTCATATGAAGATAAAAATACAAACATTGACATCACATTCAATTCCATTATTTCATTTAACAAACAAACTATATTATTACTAAAAATTCACAATACATAGTCAAATTACATAATCTATATTAATAATAACTATAATAATTTCATCAATTCAATAATTTTCATCACTACATAGTATAAAACAAAGTCGCTTTCTCTGTCCCTATGTCCCCTATGTACCTATGTATGCTTAAATCTTTAAAACTACGCAACGGATTTTGATGTGGTTTTTTTTATAGATAGAGTGATTGAAGAGGAAGGATTATATGTACAATAATATCCACTAAATAGTGGAGAAATACTGTTATTTTTGAGGTTTCTAAAGTGATGTCGTAAATAATCACATTTTTACACACGCTTACATTGCAAACGCAGCCTGAACCCTACGAGATTTATCAAAATAATGTACTAAGTATTGCACACATTGAAAAGGTCTACAGAAAAATCTAATATATCTATTATGGATATCCCACAATAACATTTTTTTGTCATTTACTTTGTACGACAAATAATGGCTAATTTTCAAAGCGATTTTAACAAATACAGCATTAATCCTTATCTAGTTAAATACCTTAAATACATTACTGATTTAATATAGATCTATATGGCCCTTTACAGCATATGAATTAAATGAATATTTTCGAAGATATTACAGATTTAAAAATTGTGGTACGTAGCGTTTGCGGCAGTTCCGGCCGGCTTTTACTCTAAAGTTAACGCGTGCGGGCCACGGGCAGTAATGAATAAATCAAAACTACTGGTTCGATTTTAATCATTTTTTCAGTGAATGACATATTATACCCGGCTTTAATTATATTTTATACCCGTGCGGAGCCGGAGCGGTTCGCTAGTTAAAAATAAAATAAATTAAAACCAATAAATAAAATTAAAACCTAGTTAATAAAACTAAAATCCAATTAAATACTTGATAAAAATGTAATTAATACAGTAAAATACCGACTGAATGAAGTACCCGACTGGTACGAGAAGCCATTGAAATTACTAAATATATGTAGTACTCGTACTATGTAGTACCTATGTAGTACACTCCAGGTCTCTAAGGCGTCAATAAGCTACGACATTCCTTTACAACTTAAATAGCTTAAAAAAAAACGAAATAAGGAATTATCTATTAAAAATAAAATTAATTAGCGGGCAAAAGTATCAGCTTAACTTTTAACACAGACATAATCATATGCAGAGCGATTTTCAGCCTTCAACTGCGTGAGATATTAAGAGCAATAACGTGAACTTCTATTGCGATTTTGTTTCTTTTGTATGTGTTTTTTTGTCTATGGGTATTCTAATGTCCTATTGGGGTACGGCAACAGGATATATCCTGCTCAAAATCTGAAGTAGCTCGTCTGTGGAAGTACCTCGACCATAAAGAAGATCACACACAAGATAACATGCTTGCGATGCTGCAGGTGTGTTGTATTCTTGTTTGTCGACCTAGTCGTATAATATATATTGTAATATATATAAATAATAAATGATAAACAAGCTAATTGGTGTAAAGCAGTGTTGTCACTTGTCCACTCGAAAACATAACCTCTAATGTCACTTTACAAACGAAATTGAATTGCAAATAGTTCTGTGCTTTGTTATAATTAAAAATAATGTGAACAGTTTTATTGTAACACAATAACAATTGACATAATTATAAATTGAAATACAAAAGTATGTAGAATTTGCTAGAAAATAAAAATAAGTTCATATTACAGACTAGCTGTGTCCCGCTGCTTCACCCGCGTTATCACTCACTTCAGCTAATCGCAGTCCACTGCTGGACATATGCCTCCACAAGCTCGCGCCAAAAATGGCGTGAGCTCATGTGTGTTGCCCATAGTCACCACGCTGGGCAGGCGGGTTTGTGACCGCAGGGCTGGCTTTTTCGCACCGAAAACGCTGCCGCCCGTCTTCAGCCTGTGTATTTCATATTCTGTTGTATTTCTTGTGTTGGATGGTTATCCCTTCATCGGTCGGCTTTATAAGTTCCAAAGTGGTAGTGGAACTGTGTTATCCCTTAGTCGCCTCTTACGATATACATGGGAAGAGAGGGAATGGCTATATTCTTTACTGCCGTAAACACACAGCCGCGTTATATTTGACGGAAAAAATGGCCCATAGCCTTCGTCGGCACATGGGCTATGTAACACAAAAATAATTTTTAAATCGAACCAGTAATGCCTTAGAGTAGCGCGTTTAAACTAACTAACAAACTTTGCAGCTTTATAATATTTGTATAGATTTTCTCGCAAAAGTTCTCGTATTTCATAGAAAACTTTTCGTTTTTCCTGCGGTAATCCCAATTTGCGAGAATTCTCGAATAAAAATAACCTATATATTGCTCCATAACCTTCTGTATCTTCTAGTGGAAGTTACATAAGAATCAGTTCAGCCTTTCCGAAGATTATCCCGGACAAACTGAAAAACAGACACATTTTTTTTAAATCAATTCTTTGTTTTAGTATCGTGTAAACTATATATATATTGAAAAAAAACAACAGACACTTGAATTTCATTTATATGTAAAGAGTATAGATGTATAAATTATTTAGCAGTTAGTTTAGTGGCGCAGTAGTTTTATTCAAGACTTGAATAAATTGACAGTTTCAGACAAATGGGGCAGTACACAGCAAGAAATGCCCTGTATAATTTTGATGAAAATTTAAGAAAAGCGGAAAATTTCAGAAAATTTTACAATTATTTTAAAAGAATCCTTATCAATTTGAAATAGTAAACGAATAAAAAATAAATTTAGCTTATAAAGTGAATAACGTTTCATTAAAAATTTTCTAACGTTCGTCCTTTAGTATCTGCGGCCTCAGTTTCGTAATATCGTTGAAATGTACTTCATTTACAATTAACGAAGTATATATACGCAACGAAGTCATGATCGGAGATAACGATTAATTTTCGACACCAGTTCTATACAACTACTACGTTAATTTACATTTTATGAATAATTAGCAGACACGGTGAAAAAAATATTACTTTATTTTTAATGTATTGTTTAACGTGCTTTGATACAAGCGTCAACTTATGTTTTGATTATGGTTTTATTATTTTAATTATTTGCAATTAGATTCATTTAATTCGCTGTGTAGTTACTGCATTAAGAATATAACAATCCCTTCTCTTCCCGTGGGTGTCGTAAGAGGCGACTAAGGGATAATACAGTTCCACTACCACCTTGGAACTTAAAAAGCCGACCGATGGCCATGGATAACCATTCAACTGCTGGCTTTGAAAAACACAGGCCGAAGACGGGCAGCAGCGTCTTCGGTGTGATGCCCAGCGGTCACCAACCATCTGCCAAGCGTGGTGACTATGGGCAAAACAGATAAGTTCACGACATTTTTAGCGCGAACTTGTGGAGGCCTATGTCCAGCAGTGGACTATGTTAGGCTGAAGTGAGTAAAGTGATATTAATTTAATAGAACATTTTAATTAAAGAGTAAACAGCAGCCGCGTCTCGGAACTGACTCAATCTTTTTTGTGGCGTTTGAATAAAATTGCATATGTACAAGGTTTTGAGTTGTACGTGACTCATCCTATGAACATAATTGTGTAAAAAATATAATTAGGTATTCGAGTTCGTTACCACGATCCGTTACGTAACACCTCTTGAATAAATATTACATATTTATTTATAAGTACCAAAAAATTGTAATCGTGTT
This sequence comes from Melitaea cinxia, assembly GCF_905220565.1. NCBI lineage: Eukaryota > Metazoa > Arthropoda > Insecta > Lepidoptera > Nymphalidae > Melitaea > Melitaea cinxia. The sequence continues at coordinate 5,667,388 of NC_059423.1, forward strand.
GTGTTTCCGAGTTGAATAAAAGAATGTGATTTTAAACTGTGACAATTGCTCTGGTGTAAACACCGGCGATCGCTGTTTCGTTTCCCGTTTAAGATGGAATTGCTGTCTGCATTATTGCCATCACTCCACGCGGGTATGTTTTATTTATTTATTTAAATTCTTCATTGTACAATAAATACACTAATGTGTACAAAATTGTGTACAAAAGGCGGGCTTAACGCTAATGCATTTTCTACCAGCCAACCTTGGTATGTGCAAGTAGTGTGTAGGTGTACAAAAAAAAAAAAGTAAATCAAATAATTTACACTACAATTGTTTGTAAATATTTATTTGTCAATATGTTTTATATTGTAAAATTTCGAAATAAATCTTTTAGCTTATTTAGTCGTGAGAATTTGGGCTATAGTCACAAAACTTTAACATTCTTTTAAAATTTCGATGTGGTTATTTAAAATCGATGGACAATTGTATTTGTAAATATTTACTGCCGGTCTGGGTGTATGTTCTTGTGAGTCATTCCATCGTGCCTTAGAAAGCACGTTAAACTCTCGCTCCCGGTTATTGTCATTGATAGGGGTATTGATTGATTGATTGATTTTCCACGGGCTATTCTCCGCAACTCGACGTCTTAGTGCGCCTATTTTGCGTCTGATAGGGGTATATTTATCCGCCAACCATCAATGGAGCAGCGAGTTTGATTAAGCTCGGAACCTTCTCCTACATATATTCTATTTTTTTTGGAAGAGTCTTAAATAGTAAACAAATATGGCGTACTTCCGACCACAGACAATAGAGTAATATTGTAAGTATAGTAAAGTGACATAAAGAGCAAATGAATGAACAATATTAGTAAGCCATAGACGAAAATAAAATTCATTAATTTTATGTTCAAATATTTAACGCTAACATACTGCTAAAATTGTTTCAAAATCTAATAGTATATTGAATATTTTTTCTAAGAATTAGTAGAGGTACAGAATTACGAAAAAAAAAAAAAAAAAAAAAAAAATATTAAACGAGCATCGAGCATAAAAAGCAACAAATTTATATTTCGTTTATGTAAAATGGTCGGTTAAAAAGACGTCGAAAATAAAATTTACAACAAAATAGGGCCGCCTGTGTCTAGAAAAAAAGTCGACCGTATTAGTATTATTGTCACATTTGTATTCACTATAAATATAAAGCCTTGCGCCGGCAGCACACTCTCTATAACATGTAAACAAAAGGATTGATAACACTGTTGCTCACGTAGCTCTCATTGGGTAACCCTAAGTCTCATACTAAAGTCTCATACTAAAGTCTCATACTAAAGTCCCACAAAATTTTCCTGTGAACTACAATATTTTTTTATGGCATTGCTATGTGCTTTTATATTATATGGGATAGCGTTAAAATGTTCAGATTGAAATTGATATTCAGAAATATTCATAATATAAAATAAAACCCTTACAATAAACACTTTACTATAAAAGATTGACATTTATAATATTTTGTCAGCATTTTTTACGCTCAACATAAATTATAAAAAAAAAAAAACAATATCTAAAACATAATAACAAATCGCTTTACGGTAACATTGTTTTATAACTTACTATCAAATTATGATTCGTGAAAATTTAAAATATACCTAAGTAAAAAACACGGCCCATTTTATCGCTCATGCCGTTCATTCTCTTATACTCATTCACCTCTAAAAATATTATGACCACATCCCTATTAGCGTCATAAAAAAAGATATTAAAATGTCATTTTCGAAAATATTAATTATCTGTACGCCCGAAATCCGTATTTTTACCCGACTGCCAAGGAAGGGTTATGTTTTTCGCGCGTATCTTGTATGTATGTATATTTGTATGTAATATTATTTACTACCTCATATTTCCAGAACCACTGAACGGATTTACATAATTGAGGTATCGTTAGGTTCGTCTTAGCTGCCCAAGTGTTCTTAGATAGGTGACATTAAAAAAAATCAAACATGGCGGCTGCGCGAAGCCATTGTAGTTAATGAAAAAAAAAATTTTTCTCGAATACTACAATATGGGTATCAAATTGAAGGGCACAATACAAGGATTTTAAAAAGGTATATCATGATTATTATTACCGTAATACTAATAAAGAAATACAATATTAAAGTTTAAAAAATGTGGACTTTGCTCTTTCCCACGCCTATGCCATGCCAAACTCGCCTCCTAGGCGACGATCAATTTCGGGGTGTAGCCTTTCTAATAAAATACAATGGTTAAAAAAAAACATACAATTAAAATTACAAATAAAAATTAATAAATGTCACACCAATTTACAATTACATTAATAAAATCAATAACAAATACATAATAACGTCCATACTCTGTAAGAGTATGGAACGTATACTGAATAATCGGCTTCTGGCACACCTTGAGGAGAACGATCTTCTTAGCGACCGACAGTTCGGTTTTCGTCGCAAGCGGTCCACTGGTGATCTTCTCGCGTATGCCACACACATTTGGAGTGAGGCTATCGAGAAACACGGGGAAGCCATAGCGGTCTCGCTCGACATCTCGAAGGCATTTGACAGGGTCTGGCACGATGGCCTTATTAGCAAACTTCCCTCATACGGCCTACCCGCTTCTCTCTGTGTTTGGATATCTGACTTCCTGAGGGATCGATCAATTCGCGTGGTTATAGACGGTTGCGAGTCCGATCGTTTGGTCATCAATGCCGGGGTCCCTCAGGGGTCTGTACTCTCGGCAACGCTATTCTTGCTGCACATCAACGACCTGCTCAAACCCGGGACCTTTGGGTATGCAGATGACAGCACCGTTGTCGAGCGTTACATGTCCGACGCACGAGCGAGTGGGTCTGAGATCCAGTCGCTGAGGGAAGCCATGATTCAGCGTCTGAACTTGTCCCTTAAAGCCGTCTCTGATTGGGGTGACGCAAATCTGGTCAAGTTCAACGCCTCTAAGACCCAGGCGTGTCTCTTCTCGGCAAAACGGAGTCCTTTCCAACTGACTCCCTCTTTCCGAGGTGTGCCCGTGCCCATATCCGGCCACCTGGAGCTTCTTGGCGTTACTCTAACATCCACCCTCAATTTTGGCTCGTACATAGAGGCAAAAGCTCAAACAGCTGCCAAAAAACTGGGCGTCCTCTCGAAGGTGAGACAGTACTTCACTCCGGAACAGCTTCTGAATTTATATCAAGCACAAGTTCGATCATGCATGGAGTACTGCTCTCATCTTTGGGATGGCTCAGCCAAGTACCAGCTGGAGCTTCTTGAATCAATTGAGAGACGAGCCAGGAGGCTCATCGGTGACGATGCACTGGTCGCCACAAAGCTGCAAAGCTTACATCATCGGCGTAGGGTGGCCGGCCTGTCGGTTTTTTATCGGATACACTTCGGAGAGTGTGCGCAAGAACTCCATGACCTGATTCCGCCCTCCCCCTTCCATCATCGTACAACCAGACGCTCTGCGTTACGTCACCCTTATATGGTTGACATTCCCCCTATACGCACTAAGCGATTCGCTAGTACATTCTTGATCCGTACGGCCAAAGAATGGAACTCTCTACCAGCGTCTGTGTTTCCTGAAAGCTATGACCTGGGGATCTTTAAGTCGCGAGTGAATAGGTTACTTCTAGGTAAGCGTGCTCCATCTTAGACCGCATTTTCACTTATCATCAGGTGAAATAGCGGTCAAACGCCAGCCTATCTATGCAAAAAAAAAAAAAAAAAAAAAAAAAAATAATACCAAATACAAACAAATAATTTTAATAATAATTTCATTATATTAAAACTAATAGTTGTTGGCTTAAGCAGTCACCTATTTGCTAAAGGTCAGGCCTACGTTGCTTTGAGCAGAGTGAGATCTTTCTCTGGGCTTGCTATCAGTTCTCTTGACCCTAAAAAAATTACTTAATCAAACACATGATGTAAACTGTTTTAATGAATTGAACCGATTACGTAATTTGTCTGACTAAAAAGACATAAATAAAACAATAATTTAAAAAAAACATAAAGCCCGCCTGCGTGAAGAACAACTAATAGAAAATCAACTGAAAAAGCTGGAACAAGATAAAAATTCAATATGCACACAAAGTCAGCGAAATAAATAGAAACAATATCAAACATTTTGTGCTGTACATTTAAAATATATTAATACGGTAGTCCTTCGAAACTTTATGCAACGTCGTTGATAATATGCAGTCGGAAGCATGAAATTGAAGGATATGTCAAATCATTCTCTCTTTGTGCCTATTTACTTTACTTTTTCGTCACGAAACGTCACAATTTTTGCAACATAATGTTTCAAATTCGTAAAATTATGACAAAAGTTTTCCAAACTTCAATTTCAACTAATTCCATATCATATAATATTGGCGGGAACTTCATACACGTAAGAGAAAATACGTACACGTAGATTATAACATAAAACATACCAATAGACAACGACAAACATTTGTATTGCACATACAAACGTTTGTATGTACCATACAAATATTTGACATGATTGTAATTAACCTTTATGCATACGCAAACACGATAGTTCTATCTACATTTATAATTAAACAAAAATTATGTGTATTTAATTTCTCTTATTAACCGACTTCCAAAAAAGGAGGAGGTTCTCAATTCGATTGTATTTTTTAATGTATGTTACATCAGAACTTTTGACCGGGTCTTTTGATTTCGATGAATTTTATTTTAATTGAAAGATGTTGCGTGTCATTTGGTCCCATTTAAATTTAATTGAGATCTGACAAGTACTTTTAGAGTTATATCTAATAATGCGTATTTACTTGACTATCTTTTCGTTGACCTACGTTGTATTAAACCGTATAACTTTTCACTGGGTTTATCGATTTTGATGATTCTTACTTTAATCGATAGCTAATGATAACTATTTTAAACGGTATTTTCATTCTTATAAGATCGTTATTATGAGATAATGTCATTTTTTTTAAAAAGTAAGTCGGGTTCCTATTCGATTCTTCTTAGCAGAATCTACATTTCAAATCACGCCGAACACCACATCAACTATCGTACATTGTATACAACAGCTCCAAAGTATACCTAAATACAGGAAAATTTTTACTTAATTTTATTTTTGATTATATTATGTAATCATTTGAATTTCATCAATCAATTTCCTTCGTGTCTTCTCCGTTCGTGATGTCGGCGAAATCATCCATGGTATTGATACCATTTTTTATATCATATCGATATTTATTTATTTTCCTATATATAAACCTAATCCTAACAAAAACGAGCACATTCGTTCGGCAGTTATCTACGCACATATATTTCATCGATTCAATGTTATTATCGACTTAAAACTCCAGAAATAAAACTTTGAAATCCTTGTTAAATTATGTAAAATAGCTTTAGAATATACAGACATTGATCTGTACTATTTAAAGATCGCAAACAAGTGTACGGTCTGACTAAGGACCGACTACGACAGACGGACCGAAGCGGATACCGTCGCTTATGGAAGTCTGCGACACAAGGCGCTGTGCTAGCAAGCGCCTTGTCGATCCCATGTCCTTACCCCCTCCCAGAGCTCTCTCCACCTTACTCACACACAACACTACATAAAAACATTATTTTCTAGGCTCATTAACTAAATTATTCCGTGTCAAATAGCACAGTTGTCAGTATTATCGAAGTAAACAAAGTCAACTGTCAAGGCTATATTGCTAACGAGCCATTGTCACGTTTCTAAAGATTAATAATAATTAATTAAAATATACACTACGTTTTATTAACTTTTAATTAAGATAATAAAATGATTTTGCATTACCATTCTTCTAGCCCGTTGACATAGTGTGCCTTACGTTATGACGTCTGACCTTATTCTCCAGGGTTTATAGGTACCATTTTCGACCCAAGGCTATTGTCTGTATTATATGTATTGTTTATACATGTATTATTTTTGTGTGTATTTATCACAAAAATATATAGCTATGTCAGTCCGCTGTGACCTATAACACGGGCTGCACTTGCTTAGCTTGGGAACAGACGACCGTGTTTGTGTAAGAATATTAATTATTATCTATTTATTACTATTTGTTATAATATTATTTATATTATTACTAGCTGACTAGGCAAACGTTGTCTTGCCGCTAAACGCTATTTAAAAATAGGGGTAGGTGGTAGAAGGGTGAAAATTTAGGGTTGTATGTATTTTTCAACGCCAAATCATAATAAAATAAAAATAAATAATTTATCTAAAAATTAAAAAAAAAATAGTTGTGGACTACCCTTAACATTTAGGGGTATGAAAAAGAGATGTTGTTCGATTCTCAGACCTACCTATTATGCACACAAAATTGCATGAGAATCGGTCAAGCCGTTTCGGAGGAGTTTAACTACAAACACCGCGACACGAGAATTTTATATATTAGATTTATTATAGAAATAAAGTGCAAGGTCGTAAAGATTTATGTTCACTATTTCACAGTAAAGTTTGATAGGATTTCTCAGAAAGATGTAAAACAAATCCTTCGTCAGCATTGCAAGTGCGTTACCGACCCTACCACCGACCCTCATTATGACCTGTGGCCGCCTTACTGACCACAGGAACACAGTACTGCTTGAAAGCAATGCTTTCTTTGCATTGAAGGCTAGTTATTTAGCTGTGATCTTCTGTGAGGTCGAGGTACCACCCCAGTCGGGCTACTCCAGATTTTGAGCTAGACATTTCTTGCTGTTTCCTACCTCAGTTGATTTAGTGTTTCTTCTACTCAACAATATATCATAAGCTTTTATCACATATTTTACTGTTGAATATCTTGATACGTATAGTAATTACAAGTTTGAATAGATAGAGATAGAATATACTTTATTGCACACCACTCAGAATATTTTTTACATAAAACAGTTATTTACACATAGAGATAGTAATGTATATATATAAGAAAAGGTATATATAAGATAGTATAGTATGTATGTTGGTAATAGAATGTTAGGGATGAATGTCGAAGGACAAAGAGCGATCGGCGGACCAAAAAAGCGATGGATGTATTGTGTGAGAAGGAAAGGAGTAAGCGTTGACATGACGAATAATAGAGAGGAATAGAAGAGGAATACATATTGTGCCGACCCTACATAAGTGGGATAAGGGCAGGAAGATGATGATGAGATAGTAATGTAGAAACTTCAACTGATGGATAGGACGCAGTGGACCAATTAGATAGCCTCCACGCTCACCTGACCTCATCTCCATTATCCAACCAACACGATAGGTTTTCAGCTTTCTCTTATCCTTAATTAGCCTTGGGAATGATTTTTTTTAATTAGTTGGCAAATTTTAAGAATTTTCTACCTTACTTTCTTTAAACACAGATTTTTACCAATAATAATATTAATCATATAGTAATAAGCATAATAATAAACATTTAATAAAATATAGATTCTACATAAATATAGAACCTACAATGGTATATAAACATTTTACTTATAAACATACAAAGACAATATTAACCTGAGGTAATTGTTAAATTCGTTTGTACTGAAATGTGCTAAATTTAATGTTTGTTCGTGAAATTCCTTTTTGAACAGCCTATTGTAAGAAAATTCATAATTAAGAAAATTCATATCTATCTGGGCAGTAGGTAATCGCGCGCAATAACTGCGATTTTTCCCGCGTAAATACTAATTATGCCGGAAGATCAATATAATTAGCTTCAGCCTACCGCAGTCCACCACTGAACATAGGCTTCCCCAAGTTCACGCCAAACATTCCGGTTTCGATAGTCAGCACCGGCAATCTTACGTAGATCATCGGTCCGGCGGGCCGGAGGGCGTCCCACACTAGGTATGTCAACGTGGTCTCCACTCTAGGATACGCCTGCTCCATCAACTATTGGCCCTGCGACACAGGTGACCGGCCCATTACCATTTCAACTTGCTAATTCTGTGGGCTATGTTGGTAACTTTCGTTCTCTAGCGGATAGTTTCATTTCTGATCTTGTCTTTGAGAGAGACCCCAGGCATAGGCATAGAAAGTAGCCTATATAGTGCACCACAACCTCGTCTATCCTTCAGTGAAAGTCCTATAAAAATCAGTTCAGCCATTTCAAAGATTAGCTCGGACAAAAAGAAAGACAGACAACATTATAAAATCGTCTGTTTCTGTTTTAGTATTCTGTAAATAACTATATGCACTTCAATCAGATCTTGTCTGAACCAACTTACCAATGTTCCAAATTTATACTAGAGTTTGTAATTAGTAGTATTAAATTAAGATCTAGTAATAATTTAGTATTATAAGTTAGTTTCTTTAAAAATGTTAAAATTGTTAGTTTTATAATTGATAAGTTTACTATAGGACTGTCATGTACATATGTATAAAAGTCCCTAATAAAGATAATAATAAAAAAAAACTATATGCACTTGAAAAAAAAACACAATTATTTTGAAATCACAGACAGTTACTTTAATTTTATTTATATGTATAGATAAAGGCATAGCCATAAGTTCGTCCATTGTACTTCACTATCTGTAACTATCTTTATGCTTTGTTTGTAATATATGTGTGGTGTACAATAAAGTACAAAATAAAAAAATAAATAAACAAAGGGGGTAGTCTATGTAAATGTATAGAGACCCTAAAAAATCTGACTTAAATTTACATGGACTACACGTCAGATCTCATTCTTAATTAAACAGAACCATATGACCAGCATTAGCTTTTGAATATAATAAGTATCATCCAAATCGATGCACCCAGGAAAAGTTATGGGAGTTATGAAAAGTTACACATAAAAACATAAAGATAACCTCCTCCATTTTTGAAGCTCATAGGAATCTAGAACATGGCATTGTTTAGTAGAACAGTACCGGATTGCTATTGTATTCTAATCAGCGGTTTTTCCAGCATTCAATTGATATAATATAAAATACGTCGCATCTGATACCAGGAAGTATTGGAGTATTACCACGAGTATCTATATAAACTACTAATCGGCCAGTGGCCGAAATTCGACCAGAACTAATATATAAATATTGTAATTTGAACATTTGATTATTAAGGTTCTGTTGTCATAGAGTATCTTCTAATATATAAAATTCTCGTGTCGCGGTGTTTGTAGTTAAACTCCTCCGAAACGGCTTGACCGATTCTCATTCAAATTTAATATTTGCATAATGGGTAGGTCTGAGAATCGAACAACATCTCTTTTTCATCCTACTAAATGTTAAGGGTTATCCACCCCTAAATATATTTTTTTAATTTTTAGATAAATAATTTATTTTTTATTTTATTATGATTTGGCGTTGAAAAATACACACAACCCTAAATTTTCACCCTTCTACCACCAACCCCTATTTTTAAATAGCGTTTAGCGGCAAGACAACGTTTGCCGAGTCAGCTAGTATATATATAATAATAAACAAGAGAGTATTTATGCGTGTGTGCGTCACATACATGGTAGTGTGTGTAGTGTTTTTTTTTATGTATTTTTAATTGCATAGTTAAAAAAAATACCATTTGAGCGCTACTTTTCTATATAAACTATAAGTGTGCGAAATTTCCTACCAATTTTTGTAAAAAGAGGCACTAAGTTTTTGCTTCACGTATTGATATATAGATAAAAATGATTCGCTGATATGTATGTACGCGCGTAACTTAAAAGCGACTGCACTCAGTTGGTTAATTTTTGTTTAGTATTCATTGTTGTGAGGACAGTGTGATATGGAAAAAAAAGAATGACGTATTCAAAAAAATTTTGATAGCGATCGTTACTGATAATAGGGAATATATCCGCTAACCCCGATATAATTGGAGCAGCGTGGTGGATTAAGCTCTGAGCCTTCTCTTACATGGGAAAAGAAGCCTATGGCCAGCTGTGGGATATTACAGGCTGAAACGTATTGCCTATAAAGAATAAATTATGGAGATAACAATTTCGCCGGATCAATTAGGGTTTTTTAATAAGTTCAAAAGTGTAGTTTTAACCCAAAAAAAAAAAATCTTATTTAATCTTATTAAAAGTAATTTAATATAAACTTGACCTGTGTTATTGTTTTTATGTGATCGAAATTTAAATGTTATTTTTAAAGGACATTACATTTAATAAACGATTTATATTCGACAAACAATGTTTATGTCTATGTAACAAAAGTGTGTGTGTACTTATGTCCGCACGTAACAAGTTATACTTCATTGGCTAGCTAACTTCACGTGGCTAATTTCTTCTTCGTTGACTAGCTAACTTCGAGGTGTCGGTTATTTGTAACGTTGTATACGCGCGCATTGATTGGCTAGCTAACTTCACGTTGCTAACTTCTTCTTCGTTGACTAGCTAACTTCAAGGTGTCGTTTTGTTTGTAACGTTGTATACGCGCGCATTTGTTGGCTAGCTAACTTCACGTTGTCAACTTCTTCTTCGTTGACTAGCTAACTTCAAGGTTTTGTTTTGTTTGTAACGTTGTATACGCGCGCATTCGTTGGATAGCTAACTTCACGTTGCTAACTTCTTCTTCGTTGACTAGCTAACTTCAAGGTGTTCTTTTTTTGTAACGTTGTGTACGCGCGCATTCATAGGCTAGCTAACTTCTCGTTGCTAACTTCTTCTTCGTTGATTAGCTAATTTCAGGATGTCGGTTTTTTGTGATGGAGTGTGCGTGCATCGTAAAAATTTACTACTTTTTCCCTAACGCACCAAAAGAAATATAGCTTCAAAAATATATCTTATCAAATAAGTAGAACTTAGATATAGTATAACACCGTTGGTCTCCGGTTGGGAGCTCCACTATTCAACACAGATGTCTGTGTAGAATGGAGGCTTTTGCTGCAATAAAACCTCAGGTAGGTTATCCCGCCACGGTTCTCTAAATGATACTATAAAGAAAGCTCTTACCACCATCGACATTCTGGCCTCTTATCGAGTCTACTGGAATTAGTCAAGATAGTGGCAAAGGGCCTGATAGGTTGACGTTGGTTCCCTGGAAAATGGGACAATTTTGTGGGACGTAAGCTACAAATACTCCGTTCCTCCTTCCTCTTTGTTTGTCCCCACTGGTGCCACCGTTGCCCAGAGTCGGCATAGCGATTCAACGGGAAAATGCTCCCAGCATTCTTGGCACCACTCCACGTAGACACGATTTCTATCGAAACTATCTGTAAATATTTAGTCTTAAGTTGTGAATTGTAAATATGTATAACATTGTAAGACTTTGAAATAAATTTTTCACTTGACTTGTAACATGTCTTATTAGTCCTGGAAATTTGTACTACAGTTACAAAACTTAAACATCTTTAACATTTTGTTCTGATATCTATAAATGGATGGACGATTGTATTTATAAATATTTATTTCCGGTCTGGGAGTCTGTCCTTGTGAGTCTCCCCACCGTGCCTCAGTTAATAATAATAATAATAAAACATTTATTCATACTCACACACATACATCGATATACAGTAAAGACAAAAAAATAGAAATTACAATATAACAATTCTATTACAATATAACTATATAGGTGCTGTGTGGCTACGGGTGCTGTGTGGCTACGGGTGCTGTGTGGCTACGGCACTAAAGAATTTAGCCACCCCCTCTCTTCCCGTGGGTGTCGTAAGAGGCGACTAAGGGATAACAAGGTTCCACAACCACCTTGGAACTTAAGAAGCCGACCGATGGCGGGATAACCATCCAACTGCTTGCTTTGAAATACACAGGCCGAAGACGGGCAGCAGCGTCTTCGGTGCGACAAAGCCAGTACTGCGGTCACCAACCCGCCTGCCCAGCGTGGTGACTATGGGCAAAACACATGAGTTCACGTTATTTTTGGCGTCAACTTGTGGAGGCCTATGTCCAGCAGTGGACTGTATAGGCTGTAATGATAACTATATAGATATTATGACAAATAGCTAAATTGGAAACAATGAACACAATATACAACCGAAATAAAAGACAATGAAATTAAAAAACAATAATAATAGGCACAAAATCAACAATAACAATTAAAAAAGCAAAAAAAAACAAAATAATGAAAAATAAGCAAAATGTATATAAAAAAAAGAAAGAAAGCGGCAATCTGTATAGCGATGTACTGATGGGAGCATTGAAATGGATGACGCTCGGCATTTGTTGGAGAATCAAGACTCCAACGCCGATTTTCAGCGTCACCCGTAAAGAGATAGGCGGAAAGCAGTTCTTATATAAAATATATTAATAAATATATAATAATAAATTTTGAATATTGGTACACATATAATAAGATACTAAAATTATATACATATGATAAAGCAAAACAATTAATACGTCTCACTTTAATGAATAAAAAAAATAAAAAGGATAAATAAATATAGAAAAATGGATTGGTGTATTAATTTTGTTATATAATAACACATAAAGTGTGGCGACATATGTCACGTGAAAATACGAACGACTACAAACTACGTAATTAGAGAAAACTGACGTATGCTACATCGCGCTATCAGAGTTTTCAAAGTGAATAACTATATATACAAGATCCCGACAACAACCGTCGGGGCGTTAGCCCGCCAGACACAAAACCCGTCTGGTCGGAGGATCCTCCCTTTTCATTGGTTGATGAGGAATTGAATCACCATGTTCCTCACACTCCCAAAAAGTAACTCCTTAAACAATGACAATTCCGGTTGCGCATATTTCTGTTAAACGGTTAAACGGTTAAATCTTACTATAATATTCCTATATAGTATAAAATCAGCAGTATTAATCCATCGACCAGTACTTGAAGAATAAAAGTTAAAAAGGCCTACATAAGCTTATAAACAGTTTAATTATTAAATAAATAAAAATAGTCATCATCACTTCAGTCTATCACAGTCACTGCTGGACATAGGCCTCCACAAGTTCGCGCCAAAAATGGCGTGAACTCATGTGTTTTGCCCATAGTCACCACGCTGGGTAGACGGGTTGGTGACCGCAGGGCTGGCTCTGTCGCACCGAAGACGCTGCTCACGTTTTCGGCCTGTGTATTTCAAAGCCAGCAGTTAGATGGTTATCCCGCCACCGGTCGGCTTTTTAAGTACCAAGGTGATAGTAGAACTGTGTTATCTCTTAGTCGCCTCTTACGACACCCACTGAAAGATAGGGGGTGGCTATATTCTTAAATGCCGTTATTACACAGCACAATAGTAAACCCAACATTTATTTATTTATTTATTGCCATAAATATACTACCATTACGGGTATATTACCTAATGCGATAGTACATACTAAAATATTTGACACAAAACAACCACAAACATAACATATAATAAATAAATTGCCCTTGTGAATTCATTCAGAGTACAACAGAATATGTCTCCCTGATCTGGTAGTAAATAATAATAATAACATAAATGTAAGGTCGTAAGAAAGGAGGATGGTGTAAGAGTAAGAAGCATGTCATGTGGTCCCATTTAAATCTGGACGAGGTCTGATGAGTAGTTTTCGAAATATCCCAAATAATGTTTATTCAATGATTATATTCTCATTTTATTACTTGTTAATTTAAAATTACGTCAATTGTTAATGTATAAAAACAAACACGGTTATATCTAATAGTATTGTCTAAGTAATCTTTGTTTAACATCTGGCAGACCAAACTTAACTGAATCCGTTGCTTTTACGTCTGCGACACGTGAGAAGAATGCTCAGAAGATCACGAGCCATTACAACATACTGCGTAAATTACGTGCCTTGAATGAGACGTGAGATAAAGATACAGACAGATAATCATGTGTGGAGGAGTAGTATTGTTCTAGGTGATTTGTACATATGTATATTTTTGTATATATGTATTTTTTGTGATGATATGTATAATGACAAGAAGATGGATGAACAAGAAAGATGTTTTCGATTTGGTGCGGTCGTTTAAAAGTTATTCGTGTATATATTTTTAACCAACTTTCAAAAAAGGAGGAGGTTCTCAATTCGACTATATTTTTTTAAATGTATGTTACTTCAGAACTTTAGACTGGGTGGACCGATTTCGACAAAAAATAAATAAATCGAAAGGTGGTGTGTGTCATTTGGTTCCAACTTCCACGTAAATTTATTTGATATCTAACAACTACTTTTCGAGTTATATCTAATAATGCGTTTTTACTTGACGCTTTTTTCGTCGACCTACGTTGTATTATACCGCATAACTTTCTACTGGATGTACCGATTTTGATGATTTTTAATTTAATCAAAAGCTGATGTTTATCATATTTAAATTTCATTGAGATCTGATAACAACTTTTTGAGTAATCTTTGATTACGCGTATTTACTTGACTATTTTTTCGATCTACGTTGTATATACTTGTCAATGTAATTGAAGTCGGTTTTTTTCGTTGGCCAGCAAATACAATTATTTATATATAAATAGATCGGCAAACAAACGTACGGCTCACCTAATCGTAAGCGATTACCGTAGCTTATAGACGTCTGCAACACCAAAAGCATCGTAAGCGCGTTGCCGACTCTATCCCCAGTTTCCCCCCAGGAGCTCTGGTCACCTTACTCACCAACAGGAACACAACACTGCTTGAAAGCACTGTTATTTAGCTGTGACCTTCATACATTTTGGTGATTGATATTTATCTGTATAGATTTAACCATCCAGCAATAGAACTTTATATATCTTGACAACGCGTTGGCGCAGAGGTCACATTACTGACTGTTGCGCTGGCGGTTGCGGGTTCGATCCCCGCTCACGACAGACATTTGTATCGGCCATATAGATGCTTGTCGTGGTCTGGGCGTTTGTACTTGTGTATTGTGTGTGTTTCCGGACCCCCGACACAGGAGCAAATTATACTGGGGACCGTTGAGTGTGAAGCGTTTATTTATTATTATTTTTATCATACTATAATTATCAAATCGTAAATAAACTAAGCAAATAACGCCATCTATGGGCGTTTTTAGGAAACGCCGTAACGCCATCCACGGCCGATAGATGGCGTTACGAAAAACGTAACGAAGTCATTCGTTCAGTAGATTTTATTCCTTATTTCATACCGAGGGCATTATATGAAAATCGATTCTTATGCAGTAAACTTCAGCAAAACTTTCTGAATTCGAGTAGGGTCACAGGGTACATATGTTACAAGTTAAAATTATATCTGTTTTAAATAAATTAGTTAAAGTAAGGCTACCACAGATTCGGAATGTAGTTTCTGCAGAGAATAGGCAATAGACTCCGCAGTGACTTAAAAAAAAACAGTATATTGTTCTAAATTATATGACGACTTGCCTGCAATGAATTATATAAATATATGTAAATATGTACATCAGTCAGGTGATACCTAAAATAAGCAGCGGAGTAATACTAGCCCAGATTAGGACATTTATAGGTCATTTCAGTTTAAGTTTTAACTGAGGTAGGGCACAGCAGGAACTTCCTGCTCAAAATATGGATCAGCCCGACTGGGGTAGTTACCTTACAGAAGATCACAGCAAAATAATACTGTTTTCAAGCAGTATTGTGTTCATATTGGTGAGTAAGGTGACCTATAACTGAAATATTATAGGCATATGTCATACCTCTGTCATACAAAATAATTTAAATTTTATACTTTGTTGTAATTAATTTTATCTATATACTATAACAAATGAAGCCGTGTTAGTTTAAAAGATCCTGGGGGGATTGGGGATTGGGCTGGCAACGTGCTTGCGATGCTTCTGGTCTTGCAGGTGTCTATAAGCTACAGTAATCGTTTACCATCAGGTGAGCCGTACGCTTGTTTGCCGACCTAGTGACATAAAAAAAAAAGTTCAATTACGTTACTATTGAATTTTATTTTCAGATGCTGTCCAGACATCAAGAAGCTGTATCTTTTAACAAGACCAAAGAAGAATAAAGATATATTAAAGAGACTGCAGGAACAATTCGATGACGCCGTAAGTTATAAACTTAAGTGAAAACTATTACACATACACACACGCATTCACGCACGCACACACATACACACATAAACTCTTACACCTCAAATTTTGAATTTTAGTTAGATGAAATATTTAAAACAGCTAAATAATACGTTCTCAAGTAGTGATGTGTTTCTGTGATCAGTAAGTTGTCCAAGATTCCTGGGGAGGGTCGGGAATAGGATCAGCAACGCGCTTGCGATGCTTCTGGCGTTGTAGGCGTCTATAGGCTACGGTAACCACTTACCATCAGGTGGGCCGGGCCGTACGTTTGTTTGCCGACCTAGTCGTATAAAAAAATATGTTTTAAAATTTACCATTTCCGTTAACAGCTATACGATACACTTCGTAAAGAATTGCCGGATTTCATCGAAAAGATAGCAATAATTGAAGGAGATATGGGAGAACTGAATCTTGGAATAAGCGACGAAGACAGGACGAAACTAATCAATGAGGTAAAGTACTCCTGTATTGTACCTGATTAATATTAACATAATTATGTTATAGGTTATCTAACGTATATTCAAAGCCTTCTTTAATAAAAGCCGCTATAGGTGAGGTCCCGGTTGTTATCATGTACATCTGATAGCGATCGTTACTCATAGTAAGGAATATATTCGCCAATCCACATTAGAGCAGCGTGGTGGAGTAAGCTCTGATCCTTCTTCTATGGGGAAACAGGCCTATGCCCAGTAGTGGGATATTAAATGCTGAAGCGTAAGAGGTCGCTATTAAAGATAAGACTGCCTTTGCACTTTGTTAAATTAGGATATTGCTATTTTTCTTAAAGTAATTCTAAATGTGCAATAAAGTATCAAATTAATAAATTTAAGGTAAACTAAAAATTGAATAGAGGTAAGTTTTTTTCTTAGATATGGCTTTCTCGCGATGTAGTCCAGGCAAAAGATGATTTATATACTTAAAAAATGTTTCCTTAACTTGTTAAACAAAGTAGCTCATTAACACTCGACCTATATAAAAGGCGCCTTTGCTCAATCCTACTAATATTATAAATTTTGAAACTTTAAGAGGCTGGGTGGATGTTTGGTCCTCTTTCACGCAAAAAGTACTCATCTGACTGTAATAAAACTTAGTATTAACACATTTAAAAATATATCGTAAATGAATCACAGGTAGATTTTATTTTCCACGGCGCAGCGACTGTGAGATTCGATGAAAGCTTGCAAACAGCAGTCAATATCAACGTTCGCGGAACGCGAGAAATATTGAACCTTGCACGAGCTTGCAAGAAATTGCGCGCACACGTTCACATATCAACCGCTTACAGGTAAATTTTACGAAAATCATAATAATTTTACCAAGTAAGATTCGTCAATGTCTGTAAGGTCCTGTTACAGTAGAAGTCTTACATTTGGCAATAGAAGTTGGAAGTTGTAAGTTGAAAGTAAGATGAGACGACGCAGCACAAACCAATTTAGTACTGCTTAAAGCTTATTAAATGTACTAATCACAAGGAAGTAGGCTTACGTTGGATGCTAATCCGTTGCATCCACTTGAGCGGTTAGTTGTTCCTGCGATCGAAAATAATTTTGTTTGTTAAAAATAGATTTAGGTCATTTCAGAGTCGTATGGGGAATGTTTTAGGGAAATTCTGAGTTATATACCCACATAACACTCTTCTATCAACACATAGTAAAAACGTAAAATATTAAGCTTAAAATCTTCCTAATAGTAGAAAGATCACCAAACAGAAGAATTTTAACAGTCTGTTACGTTATTTAGTTGGTAGACACTATTCATTATCATTCTTATAATTCCAGTAACTGCACGAGAAAGGATATTGATGAGGTATTCTACGAGAGTGTACTACCGGGAGAGAAGCTGATTGACATTGTTGAAACCATGGATGAAAAAACATTAAATGCAATAACTCCAGGGTAAGACTTTTCAATTTACTATATTGATGATAAAATATATATGAGCTAAGTACTGCTGGTTTTCATGTAGGTTTACTTAATTCTGACTATGGAAAGTTTGTCAACCTTGAAAGATGTATCAAAAAGTTTTTATATATTATTTTATGGTAAGCTGGCTTTATTCATGATCGCCTATATCGCCTGTGTATGATATATATATTTTATATATGTATTATGTAAGTAGTATGATTATTATTATATATTATCTACATGTACTTTATTCCAATATATTCTAATTTGCACACCAATTATTATTTGTTCACTTCCTAACTGCAAATTCTGTTTCACGTCCTATACCCAAAGGTTGTCTGGAAGAGATCGCTCTAATCTTTAAGCGGTAAGACAGCCTTTGTACATCTTTTATTTTCTTATTACTTTGTTGTTTCTTTTAATGGCGTACAATAAAGAGTATTTATTTATTATTATTTTTAACAGATAAACTATAATCCGACAAATTTTAAAGTGGGAGGAAATGACTTAAAAACTTTATTTTTCCTCCATGCGTGGGGGGCTGTCACTGCCCATCCCGCTCACGTAGTCGCAGCTGATGGTCGTAAATATTCATAATATAAATCTCTAATTCATTTTACGAAGTTTCGATTGGGAAATTGGACATGAAAATCTGTCACTGGCTCCGGGATCACTTGCAGGAATTGTTTTTAACAAATAAAACTTGATTACAGATTACTGGGTGACTATCCAAACACTTACGTGTACACAAAGGCGGCAGCTGAAGACATAGTCCGAACATATTCAAAGGGTCTTCCGGTCGCTTTGTTTAGACCGTCTATAGGTAATACCTTTGTACTTGTCATGATTACTTAGCAGTAGTATTACTAGGTGCTGTGTGGTTACGGCATTAAGAATATAGCCACCCCCTCTCTTCCCGTGGGTGTCGTAAGAGGCGACTAAGGGATAACACAGTTCCGCTACGGCCTTGGAACTTAAAAGGCCGACCGATGGCGGGATAACCATCCAACTGCTGGCTTTGAAATACAAAGGCCGAAGACGGGCAGCAGCGTCTTCGGTGCGACAAAGCCAGCCCTGCGGTCACCAACCGCCAACCGCCTGCCCGGCGTGGTGACAATGGCCAAAACACATGAGTTCTCGCTATTTTTGGCACGAACTTGTGGAGGCTTATGTCCAGCAGATGATGGTGATGACTAGTACTAGTTAATTAAATTTAAGGTGTTAGACTTTAAGTTTGTAGACGAAGCAATTGACAGACGAAAAAACGCATGTATGTGATCATTCATTATTTCACATTCATTCACATTAGCGATAGCCATGTATTATGGTTTTTTTTTAAAGTAATACAACATACCACGTAGTTTTCGTTTGTGTCCGTGAACTTTTATATACCTAAGTGCTGCATTTTAGCTTATCGTTGCATGCGTTTTATAACAAACTTAACAGTCCTGAAACTGTCTTGATATATCTGACCCCAACTGCTTTTTATTACTATTATTTTATACTAACAACCGCTGTTTCACCCGCGTCAATTTGAAAAAAAAATTAACCTATAGCTTTCCTCGATATGGGCTATCTAACACTAAAAGAATTTTTGAAATTAGACCAGCATTTCCTAAGATTAGCGCGTTCAAACCAACAAACAAACTCTTTAGCTTTATAATGTTATTATAGATAGGTTGGTATACAAGTATACTAATATATACGATCCACCTAGCTAATACTTTTTTATCAATCTAGTATGCCTGACGCATGTAACACCGGAAGCATCGGAAATTTGCCGAACCTACTACTGATGCCTCCTGGGGTTAGGCCTAGAGGTTCGGCAAACCAGACTAGGCCCCATTTCAGGCGTTAATTTATCATTATATATTGTTTTCTTACAGTCATATCAACCAGTAAAGAGCCTACCACTGGATGGATAGATAACGTGTACGGACCAACTGGAGTAAGTAATATAATAAATTCAATTTCAAGATAAAATTTAGTTTAATTTTTACATAATAATAAATTACGTGCTGTGTGGCTACGGCACTAAAGAATTTAGCCACCCCCTCTCTTCCCGTGGGTGTCGTAAGAGGCGACTAAGAGAAAACAAGGTTCCACAACCACCTTGGAACTTAAGAAGCCGACCGATGGCGGGATAACCATCCAACTGCTGGCTTTGAAATACACAGGCCGAAGACGGGCAGCAGCGTCTTCGGTGCGACAAAGCCAGTACTGCGGTCACCAACCCGCCTGCCCAGCGTGGTGACTATGGGCAAAACACATGAGTTCACGTTATTTTTGGCGTAAACTTGTGGAGGCCTATGTCCAGCAGTGGACTGTATAGGCTGTAATGATTGAATAAATTACGTTTTGCTCGCAAACGAAAAAGAAAGCGACTTCAATGACGTCGACAAGTAATACAACGTAGGTCGACGAAGAAATAGTCAAGTAAATATGCATTATTAGATATAACTTAAAAGGTGTCAGATAACGATTAACTTTAAATGGCACCACATGACAAGCACCACCTTTCGATTTAAAAAAAGCATCATCGAAATCGGCCCGGAAAAAATAACACAATAAAAAGTTCTGAGGTGACATAAATAAAAAATATATGTCAATCTAATTTCGGGACAAGCCTATTTAGTGTAAGAAACAAAATATTTATTAAAATCTTGTGTTATTACAAACTTTTAGATAATTACATTTTAATAAATTTTAAAATCATATTAATTAATTAATAATAATAATTTTAAAATAATTAAATTCTACATCCCTTCTTTTATATTATATTAATGTACAATTATCGATTTATTATTTATTATTGTTCAGAACGTTAACCAATATTGTGTATGATTCAATGTCGCTGTATGTAAATGTCAGTATGTATTTATGTATGTATGTACGTATGTATGTACGTATGTATGTATGTATGTATGATGTATGTATATGTTTAATTATTTGAATATTTATAGTAAATTTGTTGTAACTTGTACACCTATGCTGATGCTAGACCATTTCCTTTGCCTTAAAGTGGCCTGGAAAAGATCGCTTATTAGCGATAAGGCCGCTTTTTGTACCTAATGAATATATAGTTAATATTTTTCTTTCTTTCTTTGCTATGTATCGTTTCTGTTTTTAGTGTACAATAAAGCGTATTATTATTATTATTATGTAAAATTGTCCAACGCTCGACAGATGGCGTGCGGATAAACTTATATCGCACTAAAACTTTGTTTACGCGTAGTATGTAAGATTAATGATTTAAGTAAATGAGCGACCGGTCGTCAGTATCGGTGGTCGATACGTAGATTAGATTACTGTTTTGGTTTTATTTATTCAACCCTTCAAGTACTTCACAACTAGTTCAAAGGTCGACCCCCAGCCCCCATAGCACGCCAAGTGCTATACAGTTATAATTAACGGTCCTAGTGGTAATAAAGTAATATTACACTAAATCTTACGAAACATCTAAGTTATTATATAGTAATTATTGTTTATTGTTCATGAATAATCCTAATACTTATTTTAAATAATTATCATCGTAGACATAGGCTGTGCTTAATTAAATGTTAATTACAATAATTCTTAAGAACTAAAGCCTATCAAACATTATTTAGGCTTGTTTAAAAGCTATGTGTGCACCATCCCAGCACCTCCAGAGGGGACTGTCTAGCTTTACAGCCAATGTGCTGAGGAGGTTTTTGGAGCTGTTCAGAAATCTGCTCATTGCCGACGCGGACAGCTTGCGTATGATCGCATAGAAATAAAAAAGACATATACGTAAAATAAGCCGTTAATTAACGGGACATAATATGTTATGAGCTTCAAAAATTCGATCTTTATGAATAAATAGGTATCCGAAATACCGGTGACAACTAAATTAAATTTTTGGAACTTCTACCAGAGAAATATTGAAGAAAGCAAACCAGTAAGGTCAACAAGACCAGATATATAATATTCAGGAAAGGAAAAAGCAAAAGAAACTGTTTCTAAAATTCCTGTTCATATTATAACCTCAAAGGGACACTGAAGAAAAATTAAGTCACTCTATCAAAAATAATAGAATAGCAAAACTATCTACAAGCTGTAAACCAAATTCTGCGCAAGCAAACAAATTAACATCTAGTACTTTGTCGCAACGCCATCTATTGGAATCTAGTAAAACTACTTCGGCGACTATCGATCAAACGATGTTACATGGCCACAATAACTACATAATAAACTATAATACAGTAAGCTGTAATATCTACTAGAGGGCAGTAGCAGTTTACTCTTTATAAGTATATTTGAGCAGTTAATTTTTGTTTTATCGCTAATAATGGGTATTTAATTTTTTTAAACAATTTTTTCGTCGACCTACGTTGTATTATACCTGTTAAATTTTTACTGGGTGTACCGATTTTAATTATTCTTATTGTAATCGAAAGCTGATGATTGTCTTGTGATAGGAATGTATTTACAAAATCAATTTATTGTCTAGGTGGTTGTTGGCGCGGCTATTGGTCTTCTCCACGTTCTACACTGCAACCCGAAGGTTGTAGCTGATCTGGTCCCAGGTGACTTCGTGGTGAACGGCTGCCTCGCTGTCGCTTGGAAGACCTCCAAGACCTATCTTGGTAACCACGAAGAAGCGCCGGTGGATCAACTGCCAGTTGTGTATAACTATATATCATCGGTAGAAAAACCCATCACATGGGGTAAGATATCAGATTTAACTGAAATGAATCCAGTAGCGTCTCACAGTTAAGTCTAGGTGAAAGGTCGCTTAATCCACGCTGCTACACTAAGGATGTAGGCAATTGTTCTACAACCGTCAGCCATTTAACCAAGAAGTTTAAAG
Source organism: Melitaea cinxia (assembly GCF_905220565.1). Taxonomy (NCBI): domain Eukaryota; kingdom Metazoa; phylum Arthropoda; class Insecta; order Lepidoptera; family Nymphalidae; genus Melitaea; species Melitaea cinxia. The sequence goes on from NC_059423.1 coordinate 5,689,991, forward strand.
TTATAACTACATATTATGTATTAAAGGAAATACTATGTGTTATTTTTGTCCTTCATAAAACTTACATCGTACTACTTTTTACAGAGTTATTCATGAAATACACGGAAGTGTACGGCTTAGACGTGCCATCGACCAAGGCTATATGGGCTTATCTCTTAATCCTTACGCCGTCTGCATTTTTCTACAGCTTGTTGGCCTTTTTCCTACACTGGATCCCGGCTTACATAGCCGATGCGTTTTTAACGATCATCGGAAAGAAACCTATGTAAGTACTAGCAGTTGCCCGCAGCTTCGCTTGCGTAGAAATTGATTATATTTACAAAGACTAGCTCGTTGACGCAGTTTGTAGTGGCCCTGCTTTCTGTTCCGCGTTTAGCTGAATGACTAAATTAGTATACAATATGATATATATGATGTATATATATAGTATATAATGATCATCTTTATTACAACCATTTAGGACCTCACTGATTTACCTGATTGCTCGCAGAGCTCACTCTCGATCATGCTTATACATATATATCACTACATAGTATAAAACACAGTCGCTTTCTCTGTCCCTGCACATGTATGTACGCTTAAATCTTTAAAACTACGCAACAGATTTTGATGCGGTTCTTTTTAATAGATAGATTGATTCAAGAGGAAGGTTTATATGTATAATAACATCCATTAAATAGTGGAGAAATACTGTTATTTTTGAGTTTTCTAATGTTATGTCGTAAATAATTATTTTTTTTCGCTTAAATTGCAAACGCAGGCTGAACCCTACGAGATTTATCAAAATAATGTACTAAGTATTGTACACATTGAAAAGGTCTACAGAAAACTCCGCGATGGTATATACCTATCTCTTATGGATATTCCACATTTTTGTCATTTACTTTTTACGACAAATAATGGCTAATTTTCGAAGCGATTTTAACCAATACAGCATTAATCCTTATCCAATTAAATACCTTAAATGTATTTTTTATTTAATATAGATCTATATGGCCCTTTACAGCATATGATTTAAATGAATATTTTCGAAGATATTACAGATTTAAAAATCGCGGTACGTAGCGTTTGCGGCGGTCCCGGCCGGCTTTTACTCTAAGTTAACGCGTGCGGGCCACGGGCAGTAATTAATAAATCAAAACTACTGGATCGATTTTAATCATTTTTTCAGTGAATGACATAGGCTATAATTATATTTTATACCCGTGCGAAGCCGGAGCGGGTCGCTAGTTATATATATAATGGCCGATATATCGCCTATAGATGGCGTTATTTGTTTCGTTTATATACTATTTGATATGGTATTAATCTTTTTCTTAGAGTAGTCAGTCTTTTTGTGCGTATTTAGGACAGTCAATCTGGAGAAGTAAACTCCAGTCGTGCGTGGGAGCTGACACACACACTTTTTTATTTTTTTATTTTTAATCAATACCTAACCGGGTATAAGAATAAAGGTAGATAGATAGATGTTTATAATTTCATAAGCAGTTCAGAAACAATGGTTTATGCAAAAATAACTAAACTAACACACAAAACACACACAAAATATCGGTGATTTTGGTTTAAGTGATTTTCCCTCTATTTCAAATATGTCAAAATAAATATGTATTTGTCACCCAAATGGAATCGAAAGATAGTTTATGTCCTGAACTTTACCATACATAAATTTCAAACTTAAATATTCAGTAGTTTGGAAGATATGGACATCCTGCCGAGTGGAAAATAAGCAATTTGAGGTAGTATACACTCTTAAGGTTTGAATCTAAATATAACTCGAAAAATAATTGTCAAATCTCAACTAAATTTGAATGAGACTACATGACATGATTGAATTTTTTTTTTCAAAATCGGCCTACCCAGTCTGTTGTGTAAAAGTTCTGAGGTTAGCACACACATAAAAAAATACAATCAAATCGAGAAGATTATTGTAATTTAATATCGATATTAAAATTTATCTTTAATGTGCAAAGTTTGAGAACGTACAACTTCACCATTTTTTTTTATGTTAAGTTAGTAAGATGCTTTTTGAAGGTTTTTGCGGAATGAAAAATATAAAAATTTGAAAATTTCAGTAAACATAACGATTGGCAGTTTACAAGACCGTGTACCTAACGTCTGTTACTTCAGTTAGTAAATAAACAAAATTATATATTTGACAATTATTAACAATGCTTATTTTTGTTTCAGGTTAGTCAAAGCTTATACGAAAATAGAAAAATTTTCAACCGTAATCTCTTATTTCGCACTTCGAGAATGGAAATTCAGTAACAACAATACTCAGAATCTTTTCAAGGAACTCTGCGATGTCGACAAACGTACTTTTAACTTTGACGTGAGTACGTTGAACTGGATAGAATTCTATCAAACTTACGTCAGAGGCATTAGAAAGTATCTTTTATCGGATCCGCTGGAGACAATACCTCAGGGTAGGAGGAAACTCTTTAGATTAAAAATACTACATTATATCATTGTCACTTTGTGTTTTTTGTGTCTTTGTAAATTATTTATGTTTTTTGCTCGATTAATCGTTGATTTAATATAAAATTTGAATAATATGTAAGTAATAAATAAGTTTGTTGTGATTATTATACAATATATGTAATGAGTGCGATAATGTAATTGTAATGTCAATTTTAATTAGGTCACTCACGGTGGTTGAAAGTGTGTGGTTTTGTAAAATAGTAGTAAATAAGGAAGTAGCAGCTGGCAATAGTACCTAGGCCTACGAATTATTAAGAATTAAAATTCTGGGATAGTTGATTATAATAAATAAACAAAAAATAGAGTAATATATTTACTGTGGAATTAGGTTTGTGACAGATATTATGTACAAAGTATAAAATGTGCAGTTTGCCTAATTCCTGCCACCTGTCAGAGATATGATACTTGTATACACTACTCTAACATAAATGTGTGCCTTTTTTCCACTTTTTTCTGACAAATTTTTAAATCTGTTTTCTGTCAATCTTCCCAGAAATAATTGAAAAAAGTTGCTGTACCTATAATTTTTATATTAGCTAATTTTATCAACGATGCCAATATAGATTAATTAATTCAAAGAAGTTTAATAAGAATCACAAAAAATATAGATTAAAAAAGGTGTCAATGTCATCTTCGATACATAACTGGAGTTTATTTCTGAAGAACGATTACCATAATATTTATAAAATCTTTATATATATATATATATATATATATATATTATGCGTCACGATGTTTGTCCGCGATGGACTTCTAAGCTACTTAACCGATTTTAATCAAATTTGCACACCGTGTGCAGTTTGATACAACTTGAAAGATAGGATATATTTTATTTCGATATAAATAATTATTATATTCACAAAAATAAAAAATAAGGCGGTACGAAGTTCGCCTCGCCAGCTAGTTATATGTATATGTATATTTTTCTCGCATAAGACGTTGCGCGGGAAAACGCCACTCTCAAGGCAAGTTGCGTCACTGTTTCGCACGATTTCACCCTCCAATATTTTCTTCACACCACCGGCCTTATATAGTTTCTTAAAGGGTAAGCTCCAATAATGAAATATACCACAACTCCGCCTTTTTTTCATTGCGGACTATTTTTGTATAACGAGGAATTGTCCAAAGTTTAGTGATTCGTATATAATTATAAAATGTTATGTTTTATTGTCATTGACAGTTTATATAATAATCATTTAGGCATGTAATGGGTTGAGTTAGAGGTAGTTGTTCATGCTCAAATTTGTACATGTGATATATTTTTTAAATAAAATTTATAATGAATTTTCGTGTTTTATCGTATTTAGTCATCCCGTCCAGATATCCTGTGATATACTTTTTTTTATATACAACTGAACAACTGAGTCGACAAACAAGCGTACGGCTCACCTGATGGCTTTGCCGACCCAGTTGTATATAACAAAAAAAAAAAATCATAAATTTCTACTTTTAATTCTTAAGCACTTGCTTGAACTGTCATTTTACAAGTTAGAAGAGAATAATCAGCACCAGTTACTCTTAAATAGTACAGCACCACTAAATCCATACAGTTTTATCTATACATATTATATAAATAAATAAAATTGGAATGTCTGTTTGTAATATTAAAATAACTGATTTTAGCTAAATTAATATGTACATATACACGGTATATATACCAAAACAACATTTTTATAATTTTTGTCTGTCTGTCTGTTTGTTCCGGCTATTCTCTAAAATGGCTGGACCGATTTTGACGGGACTTTCACTGGCAGATAGTGTGCTGTCTCTAACCCCGGCCTTCCCAAGAGGTTTCCACCTTACTTAACACAGAACACAATATTAATAATATTGTGTTCCTGTGTTAATATACAAGATTACTAATAGTAATGTTGAAGTACGTCCCCCAACGGACGGCTGCGAAATTTCCAACAGGACATTTACAGCTGTTTCCAAATAAAATGTTTATTAAATTATGACTTATTCCATAGAACCGTATTTTGCAGACAGGTAACATTACACGGTAATGATTCTAGTATAAACCTAGCAGTACTAGTATCACCCAAGTCCCAAATTGTATTTCACTTGTCGGTACCCAATGATAATTATTAAAAATTGGTATAGATGCTGTCGCTAAACCTAAAATTTGATTGAGCTAGAATATCTAGGTACTAGTTTTAATAAAATATTGTTATTATCATCTCGATTGGCTTATGACTTACCAATTATGTTTAATACTAAGAGAAGTGGAATCAGGAAAACTAAAAAAAAGGAACGAAGTTCTTTATTATAAAATATTAATTTCAAGTTCCATTTGATTTATAAAGAATATAATAGGCTATTTGACTGGTTTTCAAAATCAATTTTATATTATTTAATAGAGATTAAAAAACTCAGTAATAGTTTTTTTTTTTAATTCTTGTACATATTTGCTGAAAAATAACAAAAGAAAAGTACCTACATTTTTTATCATTTGCTAATACAATTGTATTTTTTATGTACCTATGTTACCTCAGAACTTTTGACTCAGAGGATCGATTTAGGTATTTTTTTTAATAGAAAGGTGTTGCCTGCCATGTGGACCTTTTTAAATTAAAGATCTGACAAATAGTTTTCGATTTTTTATCCAATATGCTAACATTGCGTATTTACTAGACTAATTTTTTGTCGACCTACGTTGTATACCGCATAACTTTTCATTGGGTATACCGATTTTGATGATTATTGTTTTAATCGAAAGCTGATGCTTGTGATGTGGTGTCATTTAAATTTGATCGAGATCTGATGACTACTTCGCTTCAGCCTGTAATATTCCTCTACTGGGCATAGGCCTATTTCCCCATGTAGAAGGATCAGAGCTTAATCCACCACGCTGCTCCAATGCGGGTTAGTAACGATCGTTATCAGGTGTACATGATAACTGGGACCGACGGCTTAACGTGCTCCCCGAGGCACGGTGGGGAGACCCACAAGGACTGCACAAACACCCAGACCACGGCAAACACCTGTGTGGTCAATACTAATGTTTGTCATGTGCGGGGATCGAACCCGCAACCGCCAGCGCAACCGGCACAATCCATGGCTGTGACCGCTGCGCCAACGCGGCGTCACTGACTACTTATTGAGTAATATTTGATAGTGCGTGCTACTTGACTATTTTTTCGTGTACCTACGTTGTGTCACTTGTAGATGCAATTGAACTTGATTTTTTTTTCGTTTACGAGCAAACACAATTATCAATAAATAAATTACTACTTTTTACGACTACCATATGTAAGTAAGCAAGTAGTTATATACTATTATAACTGCCTTTGACTTTACCAGTATTTTTGTCAGACTTTAGAAAGAGGTGGGGGGGAGATAGGGAGGGGGCGAGAGAGAGCGAGAGAGAGAGAGAGAGAGAAAGCAGTAATAGCTGACAATCCCAAAATATATTGAATATTAGATAATGAGGATTAATAAAAGATAAACCAAGTTTCTCTGCATATAATTATATATATTATATTAAAAGAAATACATAATTTGAATGTATGTAAATACATGTACGCCATCCTGGCCGTACTTGCCAGTCGCTGAATACAAAAACTAACTACAAATACTTAATAACAAATGGTAACTTTCTAAAATTTGAGATAGAATTTTAATTACATCAAATTATATTATTTCTTTTTCATAGGTATTATTGTGAAAAACGGCAGTCAACTAACATATTAAAAGCAGTCATTTTGTGTAATGAGACTAGAATTTTTAGTTTAATGATGAGAATGAGTCGAAATAAAATAACTTTAAAATTACTATTTATATATGGAAAAATTTATTTAAGCATCAAATAATATAAACGACATTTTTTTACCAACTAAGAATAATTTTGAATACAGACAGACCGATATGAAGGCACTACATAATATAATATTTTGCATAGACTTGCATAAACGTCATGCATATGCTGAATACATGCATCGAAGTACATATCTATTTCACATAACTAAAAGTTGTTTACATAACCGTAATTTCAGAAGTTTTATAGAACCTTAGAATATGTAAATAAAAGAAATGCTATTTACAATTTAAACAGAGTGTTATTAATTAATTATTAAAGAAACAAAAGAGAGTTTCGAAGATATAAATGCAAATAAATATGACAGAGGAAAAAACTGCTCAAATATTCACAATAGCATTTATTTATACACAAACTTATTATAATTATGGAATAAAATTTATACAAAAATTTGATGCATCATACATATAATTGTCTTGTGTCATTAGAACTTATATTTCACCGTACAACGTAGTCTTCAATTAGAAACATAAATAGTGATTATAATTACAAAGTATTGCTATGGATCTACGAAGTATTACGTAGGATGCATCAATTTGAAAGTTAACAAAAAAAAAAAAAAAAAATTTAACAAACCACACAACTATTTTTATTTCTAAATTTACACAACGCTATATATTTATTTATAAATGTCATATAATTATCCTAAATTAATATATCAGTTGGATTTTATCGAACAATTTTATATTGTGCGATTTTTTTTTTTGAATTTTTACATTTTTCTGTAGACCTAATATTAATTCAGTCTAAAAATAGATGGTTGGGCACTTAGCATCCTCAAATTTTAATTTTTTTTTTTTTTTTACCGTAAAAGTGCCGTTTCACCCCATCACTATGGTATCAAGTCATTTACAGACCAATAATGTTGCATGTTCCGTGTTATTGAAAGTTAACGCAGCGCAGTGCAGTCTAATTTAATATATTTTTTAACTACAGCTGGCATATTGGCGAAAAAACCTCACCTTTATATATATTGGACATCAACTACTTTTTTGGAAAGTCTTGTTACTGACTCATTGGTGTTAAAAGTTAGCATAGCGCAGCACAGTCCAATTTAATAGATTTTTAACTGCATTACAGCTGACATGCTGGCGAAAAATTTTGTATCCCTTATAAACATTTAATATTTGTTTTGAGTGATCCTATAGCCCAAAAAGTTCTTGAATATCAATGTGTCATTCCGTGTTAAAACAACGCAATATTACTTGCCAAAATCGCTGTATCTTTATCAGTAGTCTTTCATAGACTTGACATAATGCGACTACAATTATTTTAACAGAGTGTCAAAGACAATACATGTCTATAGGTATTTTGATAATGTTCATTATTTATTTAATATTCCACCAATTCATTTCTGTTGTTCCTGCTTTGGACCGATGACATTAAAGGCACTCGAGATTAGTTTTATTTAAAACAAATTTTGTACCCACTTTAAAATGACAAATTTTTTTTAATAGTATTTCAGAAACAGACAAGCCATTTTTTTTTTGTTTTAGATATAAATGAACTTGAACTTAGGAGTTTGAGTCTAATGATTTTAAAGAGCACATGATTTGGTCATCTTTGATCATTAGTTTAATAGTCCATATTGTTGTGAATTGGTCTTACGTTGAAAGCCTAAATAAACGTAATACAGGCCAATATATTCAAATATACACTCACACACATACATATTCTGGAAGTTTTTGTCAAGATGATATAACTATGACAATTCTCGCCACCATAAAGCAATGTTACTATAATTTGTTTGCGATATCTGTCATATTAACAACAATTTAAGCGCCAGGTTCGTGACATTGCCAGACACGATAATCCCCACTCAAACTATTACTAATAATTTTTTTTTTTTTTTATAGCAACAAGTACTTTTTCCTTTTAAAATCATGCCTGGTTGTCAATTAAGACTTTTAAAATTTTACTTAATATTTTAATACGTAAGTCATTCTTTGTATAGGAACTTAATTTTTTTTTTAAATTAATCATTGTTTTTCTTCCTTGAAACGACTTTTCCCGATTTGAATAATCCTTTGAACATTGATAGAACTACCCTCAAGTTCTTTAGTTTATTCGTTTCGTTATATTTCGATTTAGCATTTTCGATTTGATTTCGTCGACCGTCAAACGTACGAGATTCTTGTAACGAATCCCAGTTGAGGCAAATATCCTCAAACTAAAATTGCAAGGAAAAGTAATAAAAAAGTTTTACGTCATTATTGACTAATTCGGTAATTTGGGTTAGTATTTTTATGGACTATGCATGAGAGTAATGTATTAAGATTTCTTTTCACTCTGATAGCCTGTACGATTAAACCCCATAGAAAGCAAAATGGAGAACAATTTTAGGACAAAAAACCAAAGTATAAAAAAATTACGTTTTTACCAAGTCCATATATCACATCTGCTTGTATCCCTTCGCACTTAGATACTTTTTTTTTATATTGCGATAAATTCATTCAAGTTCTGCTATATAAAGAATGACTTCAACAAAAAAAACATACGTCATCAAGTATCGATGCAACAATTTTTTATCAACAATTCATTTTTCATTAACGATTCTTCATTACTTTTAACCGCTATTGAATCATTGATGTCACTAATTTTATCAATTTTCTCATAGCTATCATTAACTTGAGTATTTACATTTTGGTCCCTGTAATTTTGATTCTGGCTTAATTTTGTTGTATCATCTATATTTACAATGTTTTGAGATATTTCTACTTCTTGTGTAATATTATTATCGGCATTTTCATTAACAACAATTGTTGTTTCATCTTGGTTAAGATCCTTATTGTTACTTCTATTTTCAACTACTTCTGGTATACTTTGATCACAGTTATTCAAACTTTCGTCAGAGGCATTGTTTTTAACTTCTTCTATCATTCTTCTCTTCTCTGCCTCTTCTGTTTCCTTCTTTTCGGCTAGTTCTTTTCTCTTCTGCGCGTTCCACCAAGGCATGAATCTTTGGAAGACGATTCTCGTACGATGCTGAGGCTTGAGGACCCAAGATATCGCCATCTCAACGTCTGCTATCCTATAAATGAAATTAAAAAAAAATCTATTTAGAAATTGTTTCGTATGAATAGTATAGATTGTCTTGGTCAAAGCTAGCTGCTTGCTTCTGACTTTCCGACATTGGATTCACATCCAACTTCTTTGACTACATAAAATGTAGTTCTTTGTTCCCAAAACAAAAAGCCGATAATGAAAGATAGAAGTGAAAACAAATTATCAGCGGTTAGATTAAAGTTATCGCCTCTATAGCCGATAAATTGCAAAATTTTATCACTTATATAATTCAATTAATAACGTCACTATTAGCCACAATGTTTGTTCTGCGGAGTTTTGGGATCATAAATTAATTGTTACTTATTTGCTTACATAAAAATTATTTTTGATGTAAAGAAGGCTGTAGTCGGATAACAATGAGGAACCCGCCTTTGACTTATTTTGACTATTATACATATGACCAAATATAATAGGGTTCCAATTTTATATTAGCTGACTGAAATATTCATGAAAAAATGAGAAAATAAGTGATGATGATGATAAAAATAGTCAAATCAGTTAAATGGTCGATTCCCCCGTGTTATCTGGCTAAAGCCTCTCAACCTACCTCCTCCTAAACCTCTCCCTGTCGAGAGCGTGGCGCTCCCAGTGTCCGGCTCTGGCTTGACGCGCCGCGAACGCCCAAACTCTCATAATGTGAACTTTTGGTGGTTCTGTGGAGAAGTGGACCTAGAAAGAATAAAAAAATCATGTTGAGCATATTGTGCATTGTATATTCTTTGACGAAGGGTTGGAACAGACATAAAATATAACTAATATCTATTATATTTATTCATCATACATTGTTTAACTATTAATCGCTAAAATCATTTGATCCTATTTTTTCTCGTAGCTACAACGTTTCATAAATATACCATCAATATGTTATAGAACACTTAAGTTTTTCGTAGCTGCGATTGTTATTAACCGACTTCGAAAAAGAATGAGGTTCTCAAGTCGATTGTATTTTTTTAAACTGCCGCCATTTCAGCGACTTTGCAATCACCCGTAACCGTGGCATCTGCAACGTCGCCGAAATAATGGGATATTCAAAATGACAATCGCGCAATGAACGCTTAAAAACTAATAAATTATTGCATTCAATATTATCGCGATATGCAACTGGAATGGGTTTACCACAAAAACCAAACGTTCAATTATTACTAAAACCATTTATTTTCCGCAATTACTTGAACAAACATAAGCTGAGAGTACCTATATTTGTTATCAACAATTAATAGTATCAGTACTTTAGTGATTTTCCAATAATTTATAGCACACTCATTCTATTAATAAACTAGAAGGTCAAGTGTCTTCGCTTGAATGGTCCATAATACCATAATTGAAAACCAAGTGTCCATCACTCATCATCATCATCACTTCAGCCTATCGCAGTCCACAGCTGGACATAAGCCTCCACAAGTTCTCTACTACTCTAAACTCATGTGTTTTCCCATAATCACCACGCTGGACAGGCGGGTTGGTGACCGCAGGGCTGCTTTGCCTCACCAAAAACGCTGCTGCCCGTCTTCGGCCTGTATATTTCAAAGCCAGCAGTTGGATGGTTATTCCGCCATCGGTCGGCTTTTTAAGTTCCAAGGCGGTAGTGGAACGGTGTTATCCGAAACCGGAATATAACTAAAAGAGCACTTATGAATCTACCGTCGATTTGGAATGTATATTCCGATAACACGAACAGAAAGAAACTTAACAGTTCCTCTTTAAATAATTGTCAATACGTTGTTTAATCCTAGTCTTGCCCTACTTGGAGAAAGAGGCCTATGCTCAGCAATGGGATGGTCAAGGCAAGGAAGTGAATAAAGAAGAAAACAAGTAGTTTAATAATCATGTACTTGTGTTTGATATTATTAATGTTGAATTATTTGTATCGTATGATGTACGATTATATTATTTAACTAAATGTGGTATTTAAAGTTCATTTCTGTGTCTATGACCCTGCATTGTTGTTTGCTACTATCATTAAAGGTTGTCTGGAAGAGGTCGCTATGAGCGATAAGGCTGTCTGTGCATATTTATTTGTTTTACTCGCCAATAAGCAGTGAAGTAACGTGTACTTAAACCCCATTCTTTCAAAATAATTCCATTAATGTAGTAAATTTGTGGCACAGAAAAGAAAGTGTGAGTGTGTGTGTGTGTACCTATGTGTGTGTGTCAGCTCCAACACGCGACTGGAGCTTACGTTAAGAACGATTAATGTGATATTAAAAAATTTAAATGTTTTATTAAATTAATCAAATTACAATAAATTAAAACAACAACACTCGAAAATAAAAAACATAAATGGACGCTTGTTATTCGTATCGGTACAGTAAAAGCTGGTCTACTATTTATTTTACCTGTATCTAGTTGCAGATAAAGCGTTACTTACATAGTAACTATTTAGTAATCTGTGGAGTTACTCTCGAGTCACAGCTGTTTGGTTGTTTTACACGATTTAACAAACTGTATTATTTCATACTGCGCGTCTAATAGTGTTTTTGAAGGAGTAAACTTCAATATGGTATCGTGATACAATTGTGAAATCGACAATTTACATAGTCTGGTAAATGATGAGGAGGTCGATATGAATCAGTCATTACGGGTAAGGTCACTGCCCTAAATAATAAAATGACACATCAGAATCTTAAGTCGTAAACACATTCAATATAGATCAGTTGCATCAGCCCTAGTGGATAAACTAATGAGACCAGAATGTTCCGCGAATTTAAGTGATTGAAATAAATAACAAATATACAACACGTATTCGAAACATGTGTCCTTCCGTTTATATATACATATATGAACTGCCGGAATGTCTGTACGTCCATAACTTTCGAACGACGGCACCAATTAAATCTTTTTTGTGTCCATTATCCAGGACAAGCGATGTATGAAAGAAAAGATAAATGAAAAAAATATATACAAAGCGGTACAAGGTTCTCCGGATAAGTTGAAGATAAAATTCCACTAGTCGCAAGCTGTAAATAACTTCGAATTTTCCCAAATATTTCCTCTTCACGAGATAACCTAACAGGGTCTAAGAATAGTTCAAAACGTATATATGTAATGATTGTTTATTATATAAAGTAAATATCTGTAAAATAATACTTCTTGTGTTATGCATATCGGGTAGGTCTGAGAATCGGCCAACATCTATTTTTCATACACCTAAGTTAAAGAGGGAGGGGGGTTTAAGGGGGGTTAATAACATATATGGCAAACAACGTTTGCGGGGTCAGTTAGTGCATATATAAATTTTATTGAGTTCCTATTTCCGAGATCAGTTTAGATTTCCGGTTATATATGAATGTAAACGCTATGAGCAAAATTTTATTTCAAGATCTTACGCATCACGTCGTCATAATGAGAAATCGAGTCATCAGTGACGTCACCGTTTTGTGAAGTAAATTTAGTAAAACGTTGACCTCGAAGGCCAACAGTAATATAAATACAGCTAATGTGGTCACGGTTGAGATTACTTTAATAATAGCTGACGTAGCTTTTCGGATTACCAAGATTCATGAGCGTATTTTTGCGATCAGACCAAGTTGTTTTATTTGGCTACAAATTGCGGAGTTTTTTTGCCGATATAGTGGCGGTATGGTGGTGGTAACATTAATTATAATTAATTAATTTAAAAATTATAACATAAAATATTATGCATTGGCGTAACGGTCACAGTACTGGTGGCGAAAAAAGCGGATATAGAAAACAAAATATTTATTAGAAATTATTCTACTTACTGACAGATCTGCAAACTGTGCCTATAATTTTATTTATTGATTTACCAACAACTGTTACACCAATTTAATTGGATAAGGAAAAGCTAAACATCATGCAAGGCAGCAAAACTGACTTCTTATAATTCTAACATATTAATAATTTAGTATTAAAGCGAAAACTTTGTACCCCTTTTTACGAAAATTCCGCGGACGGAGGAGTATGAAATTTCGCACACTTATAGTTTATATAGAGACGGAGTGCAGAATGCTAACATTTTTTTTAAATTATGCATAAACAAACACACACACACACACATATACTAACTCTTGTTTATTGTTAGTCTGTGTTTAAATTATGGTCAAATTTCGACACTGGGCGACCTAGATACACTTAAAATATGAACAAGTTTGAGCAACCAGCCTAATACAGATAAACAAAATATGAACAAGTTGGAGCAACCATCCTAGTCAAATTATATGGAGATACATACACGAACATACATAGGCACAATCCTCTGAGATCATATTATTGTGGCCTAGTGGGTCAGGACAGTGCTTGCCGAAAAAGGCGATGGCCGAAAAGCTTTAACCACGACCATCTGTTTGTATTCGATCCTTTGTTTTTAATTTTGTAACGATTTTTAAAACCTGTACAATATTTTCAGAACGCATCAATAGGAATTATGTTGCTATAGATGTTAGGTATGCCTGTACCTTATACGTATACAATAATCGTGCGTCATATAATAATCAGCAAATAATGCCAAAAGATATATACATACATTATCAGTTTCACGTTGTGATAATGTTTTATGAATAGAAAGTGTTATCAGATGTTAGAATTAAATATATTTATCGTCTATATGTATATTAAAATAATCGTCGAATTGTAAGTAATGCATAACTTTGAAGATCGACTGGACTGGATAATTCGTATTTTTGTTCGTTATGTACAGGTTTATATAAAAGATTTTTTTTAGTGATTATACATATTGAAAAAAAATTGGGCCACGATGATCGCCGGGTCAACTAGTTATCACTAAAAGATACTCGATGTTTCAACAGTTTTTTTTTTCATTTGTTTTCTTTTTTGTTTTGTTCTTGTGTCTCCCCACCGTGCCTCGGAAAGCACGTTAAGCTGTCGGTCCCGATTGTTATCATGTCGGAACATATTCGGATACACGCTGCTCGAACGCGAGTTGGCGGATTGCGGACCTTATGGTTAAATTGTAAGTAATCTAAATTTACATTCTGGTAATTTTAAAACTGTATAGTAATTATGCACCCCTTGCAAATCTGACCAGTATTGACTATATATTAAGCCATTATCATGCATAATTTAACAAACAACTTATGTATGTATGTACGTCAAAATACACATTATCTTGGCACACAACTAGAAAGCATTAAAGAATTAAAACACAATGCAATATCTTAACCATATGCCAGAGTTTATTTAGCGCGCAAAATGGGTGCGAGCGTGTTTTTCGTTCGCCAAGACAATTAAAATTATTTCTAGACAGATTGATTTATATTTGAAAGGCATTTGTCTAATTAATAGCCAACATTCAAGAAGAAAGTATTATGTTTTTTTTCTATACTGATATTATGTGGCTAACGCGAAATAATAATATAATATTTATTGTACACCAAAATATAAACAATGCTATCGTGCTGTGTGGCTACAGCACTAAAGAATTTAGCCACGCCCTCTCTTCCCGTGGGTGTCGTAAGAGGCGACTAAGGGATAACAAGGTTCTACAACCACCTTGGAACTTAAGAAGCCGACCGATGGCGGGATAACCATCCAACTGCTGGCTTTGAAATACACAGGTCGAAGACGGGCAGCAGCGTCTTCGGTGCGATAAAGCCAGCCCTGCGGCCACCAACCCGCCAGCCCAGCGTGGTGACTATGGGCAAAACACATGAGTTCATGTTGTTTTTGGCGTGAAGTTGTGGAGGCCTATGTCCAGCAGTGGACTGTATAGGCTGTAATGATGATGATAATATAAACAAACAGTAGTAACAAAATAATTGAATTTGCTCGCAAACGAAAAAAACCGTCCTCAATTACATCGACAAGTAATACAACGTAGGTAGACGAAAAAATTGTCAAGTAAATACGCGTTATGAAAGATTACTCAAAAAGTTGTAATTAGATCTCGATGAAATTTTAATGTGGCCCACATGATAAATTTCAGCTTTCGATTAAATTAAACATCATCAAAATCGGTACACCCAGTAAAAAGTTATGCGGTATAATACAATGTAGGGCGACGAAAAAAATAGTCGATCCCCTAAATGTTAAGGGTAGTCCATCCCATTTTTTTTAATTTTTAGATTAATTATTTATTTTTTATTTTATTATGATTTGGCCTCGAAAAATGCATAATACCCAAATTTTCATCCCTCTACCACCAACCCCTATTTTTAAATTGCGTTTAGTGGCAAGACAACGTTTGCCGAGTCAGCTAGTACATTTATATTTTTTTAATGTTATCGCTGTCCGTATTGCACTTGGCTGTGTGGCTACGGCACTAAAGAATTTAGCCACCCCCTCTCTTCCCGTGGGTGTCGTAAGAGGCGACTAAGGGATAACAAGGTTCTACAACCACCTTGGAACTTAAGAAGCCGACCGATGGCGGGATAACCATCCAACTGCTGGCTTTGAAATACACAGGTCGAAGACGGGCAGCAGCGTCTTCGGTGCGATAAAGCCAGCCCTGCGGCCACCAACCCGCCTGCCCAGCGTGGTGACTATGGGCAAAACACATGAGTTCATGTTGTTTTTGGCGTGAAGTTGTGGAGGCCTATGTCCAGCAGTGGACTGTATAGGCTGTAATGATGATGATAATATAAACAAACAGTAGTAACAAAATAATTGAATTTGCTCGCAAACGAAAAAAACCGTCCTCAATTACATCGACAAGTAATACAACGTAGGTAGACGAAAAAATTGTCAAGTAAATACGCGTTATGAAAGATTACTCAAAAAGTTGTAATTAGATCTCGATGAAATTTTAATGTGGCCCACATGATAAATTTCAGCTTTCGATTAAATTAAACATCATCAAAATCGGTACACCCAGTAAAAAGTTATGCGGTATAATACAATGTAGGGCGACGAAAAAAATAGTCGATCCCCTAAATGTTAAGGGTAGTCCATCCCATTTTTTTTAATTTTTAGATTAATTATTTATTTTTTATTTTATTATGATTTGGCCTCGAAAAATGCATAATACCCTAAATTTTCATCCCTCTACCACCAACCCCTATTTTTAAATTGCGTTTAGTGGCAAGACAACGTTTGCCGAGTCAGCTAGTATATTTATATTTTTTTAATGTTATCGCTGTCCGTATTGCACTTGGCTGTGTGGCTACGGCACTAAAGAATTTAGCCACCCCCTCTCTTCCCGTGGGTGTCGTAAGAGGCGGCTAAAAGATAACAAGGTTCCACAACCACCTTGGAACTTAAGAAGCCGACCGATGGCGGGATAACCATCCAACTGCTGGCTTTGAAATACACAGGCCGAAGACGGGCAGCAGCGTCTTCGGTGCGACAAAGCCAGTACTGCGGTCACCAACCCGCCTGCCCAGCGTGGTGACTATAGGCAAAACACATGAATTCACGTTATTTTTGGCGTAAACTTGTGGAGGCATATGTCCAGCAGTGGATTGTATAGGCTGTAAAGATAGCTTTGAAATTTAATATTAAGATCAAATATTGTTGCATTTTATCTCATGTAAGCAGTGTTTATTGTCGTTACCAATAAAATGTATTTTATTATTTTAAAAATATTATATTCTTTTAAAGATTGAAGCATAATCTAAATGTAATTTCACACTTGGTTGGCATTGTTAATATCTAATCTTTATTTTAGTTTCATTCTTAAGATAATTCTTTATACTTTTTCTTATTTAGATAAATAATTTATGACTTTGAAAGATACGACACTTATGTATTACAAAATATTATCCAATATTTTGTAATATATCCATACTAATATTTTATAGAGAAAAGGTTGAATTACAATTTTTGTTTTATTAATGGTCAATTCAAAAACTACTTAAAACACGACTGGATACATCTGAATTTAGGGCAGGCATTGATATATAAAACTTGTTCAATTTTATTATCTAACATAATATGCAAATGAATGTCTTATAAATATTATTTTAAGACCAGTCAAACGATACGTGAAAACCTGTTAGTACATGATCTTACAATCAAAACAAAGCACCATGATATAAAACGTATGGTATTTTTATATTTAGACAACTAATGTATTATGTTACGCTTCAGCCTGTAAGATCCCACAACTGGGCATAGGCCTCTTTCTCCTTGTAGGAGAAGGATCAGAGCTTAATCCACCACGCTGCTCCAATGCGGTTTGGCGGATATATTCCCTACTATGAGTAACGATCGCTATCAGGTGTACATGATAACAACCGGGACCGACAGCTTAACGTGCTCTCCGAGGCACGGTGGGAAGACCCACAAGGACTACAGAAACATCCAGACCACGACAAACATCTGTTTGGCCAATACTAATGTTTGTCATGTGCGGGGATAGAACCTGCAAGGCTGCAACGGCTAGCGCAACAGCCACAAACCAGTGCTGTGACCGTTGCGCCACCGCGTCGTCAAAAATGTTATTCGTTAAGTCGCAAGGTTACCACACGGTAGGTCAACATGATAGACACTTCTGGTAGAATATTGTCCGAGTTTTCTTGTGTTCAAAATGGCCAAGGCATGATTTAAATTAAAAAAAATATATATCCCCAATAAGGATTGCGGAGGTGGGCGTTAACAATGAAAATTTTAAATGTATGTAACTCCGAAACTACTGAACCAATTTTTATTAATTTTTTTTAGCGTCTGTAATTTAGTCCAACTTGCGAGATAGGGTAGTTTTTATCTCAATTGGACCCGATAGGTGGCGCTGATATTTGTATGTGACTCCGAAACTACTAAACCAATTTTTATCAAATTTTGTACGCATCTATGATTTGGTCCGACTTGGAAGATTGGGTAGTTTTTATCTCAATTGGACCCGATAGGTGGCGCAGCTATTGGTATGTAACCCCGAAACTACTGAACCAATTTTTATCAAATTTTGAACGCATCTATAATTTGGTCCAACTTGGGAGATAGAGTAGTTTTTATCTGAATCGGACCTGGTAGGTGGCGCTGCTATCGGTATGTAACTCCGAAACTATTGAACAAATTTTTATCAAGTTTTGTACGTATCTGTAATTTAGTCTAACTTGGAAGACACGGTAGTTTTTATCTCAATTGGACCCAGTAGGTGGCGCTGCTATCGGTATGTAAACAATCAAATTTGGTAGCTGTTTTCCGGGCAGGGCAACGTCTCCCGGGTCCGCTAGTTTACGATAAAAATATATACGCGGAGTTCACTACGACAGTTTCCTCCTTCGTCGTTCACTCTTGACAGAGTGGTCGTGGTTGACGACGATTCATTGGCTAAAGCAGCTCCCGCTATACGTCTCCACTTGATGCGGTTTTCAGCGTCTCGAGAACTCTGGACTATGGAGGAGGAACGACTTGCAGCCAAACCTCTGAGCCAATATTAAATATTTGACTAGCTGTGCCCGCGACTTCGTCGGCGTGGAATATAACAAAAAAGTTATTGTTCAGTTCAGTTATAAGATAAATAAATTTCTAAAATATAAGTACCCTAAGTTACTCCCTATTACATTAGCCAGTAATATTCCCGTCAAAATTAGTCCAGTGGTGTCAGAGATTAGCCGGAACAAATAGAAAGAAAAAAATTGTAAAAATGTTATTTTGGTATATGTACCGTGTATACATCCATATGCATCAAGTAAAAAGCGGTTATTTTAATTTTACAAACAGACACTTCAATTTTATTTATTTGTATAGAAGTAGATAACGAACGAAAATAAACCTATCGCAACGAGACTCGGATTAAACAATTCTGGTCTCATTACTCCAGCCTATCGCAGTCCACTGCTGGACACCGGCCTCCACAAGTTCGCGTCAAAAATGGCGTGAACTCGTGTGTTTTGTCCAGTCACCACGCTGTGCAGGCGGGTTGGTGACCGCAGGGCTGGCTTTGTCGCATCGAAGACCGTCTTCGGCCTGTGTATTTCAAAGCCAGCAGTTGGATGGTTATCCCGCCATCAGTCGGATTTTTAAGTTCTAAGGTGGTAGTGGAACTGTGTTATCCCTTAGTCTCCTCTTACGACACGCACGGGAAGAGAGAGGGTGGCTATATTCTTTACTGCCGTAACCACACAGCTTTCTGGTTTACCATATTGAAAATTTCTAAACTGTGTTTTCTTGGAATGTGAATTTTGAATGGGTGATAATTTATTAGATATAAATTACCGTAAAAGAACGATTCAAGGGCGTTTCACATTTTAATACGATTAAATACATGTATCTTTGTTACGCTATATTTTGTATATTTCATTGTACATTTACAGTTTCGCAAGAAGCATTAGTTTTAATTGTATACTGCCGTTTTAAAAGATAAAAAATACACATATATTAGTTAAACTGGTTAAATATGCCAAAATTTTGTATTTCATTAAATAAAGCGAATTTAAAATAAAATTATGTTTATTTATTAGTTATTTTACAAATTAAAAATTTAAAGTGATGATTATATTTTAAAAGTGAAGTTACCACCGCACCTATACGGCAATGTGACCCATTTAAGCAGTCATAAAGAGTTTTATCTACTTTGGAGATAAAGTCTATAAAATAATACCTTGTATTGGAGAGGAGGAAATTAAGGAGGCGGGCCACGCGCAACGAATAAAACAATCGTTTATTAGAAGGTGCAAGGCCTGCACTAGAGCTCGGGGTGGTCATTTTGAACACTTGTTATATAATTGTGTTTGCTCGCAAACGAAAAAAAAACCGACTTCAATTACATCGACAAGTAATACAACGTAGATCGACGAAAAAATAGTCAAGCAACTACGCGTTATCAAAGATTACTCAAAAAGTAGTTATCAGATCTCGATAAAATTTATATGTGACCACATGATAAACATCAGCTTTCGATTAAATTAAAAATTATCAAAATCGGTACACCCAGTAAAAAGTTATTACAGATTTTCGAGAGTTTCCCTCGATTTCTCTGGGATTCCATCATTAGATCCTGGTTTCCTTATCACGGTACCAAACTAGGGATATCCCCTTTCCAACAAAAAAAGAATTATCAAAATCGGTACATCCAGTAGAAAGTTATGCGGTATAATACAACGTAGGTCGACGAAAAAAGCGTCAAGTAAAAACGCATTATTAGATATAACTCGAAAAGTAGTTGTTAGATCTCAAATAAATTTAAATGGGACCAATTGGCACGCATCACCTTTCGATTAAAACAAAATTTGTCGAAATCGGTCTACGTGGGCAAAAGTTCTGATGTAACATACATAAAAAAAAAAAAAAAAAAAAAAAAAAAATACAGTCGAATTGAGAACCTCCTCCTTTTTTGGAAGTCGGTTAAAAAGTAAATAATAAACTGTGCAAAAATAACCTTCTTTTCTATCAACTCCCTTAAATTTAATTCATAAATTGATAAAATAGTTTTAAAATAAAATTTTAATAATACCTGTGATTAAAACAATAAATGGGCTCTATTTTTTTATAAATTATGAAAATTCTTTGAACCGAAGGATCAAATACCATCCGGTTTTACCTTTTTTACAATCTCAATTGAATAGGCTAATTATTTGTAAGTTGGTCAGCCAAGTTTCCCATACATTTTTATTACGATATGAGCGATCAAACACGAAGAAAAAATGATTTGAAAGAAGAAAAAAAAATCGGTTGCATTTGTAAAAAAAAAAAAAAAATGGGAAAAGCACAAAAATGACATGATTCATTTGATAATACAACTATTCAAGTTTAATAAATAAAAATCTTATAGATTCATGTTTTTGCGACTGTGACAACAAAATTAGTGAGCAAGGGTGTCATGTTTATACATTTAAATAAAAAAAATGGCGGATAACTAAAAAACCACGATACTATTACTAAACATTAATCGTATTTTTCTGATCCGTTATAATATCCTCCAGCTGCACACATGAAAGGAGGGAAGGAGATATACCAATGGGGGTACGATGATAAGGAAACTGGGATATGATCATGGAATCCCAGAGCAATTTCAAAAAACGTTGTATTACTTGTCTACGTGATTGAAGTCGGTTTTTTTTTTCGTTTGCGAACAAACACAGTTATTATTTATATAAATTAAAGATTAACTAATGTGGGCGTTGTAATGTTGGTGTAGGTAAACTGTTAACGTTATGTGTACGTCAACCATACTAAAAATAATATAAGACAGTAATTAATAATACTAATATAATAAATATAATATAAATACACACAGATAAAAAATAGCATTTACCGAGTAAAAAAAAAAAAAAAAAACTCCCCACATTCGATATATTTCATAGTATTTAACGTTTGTTTCTCTAGTACTTTTCCACCTTCATTTCGAACAAAGATATGCGCCGGTAACAAAATGTAAACAATTTCCAAGATAACATAAAAAAAATACATTGAACTTCTATTGAGGTGAGAAAAAATTCTATTAACAAAGAAGGAAAGATAACAATATATTACAAATAGTTCCCAGTGAATTTGGTAAACCACAAATGATGAAATATTTCGTAGTGCCGATAACATATTTTCATTTCTAACACAAAGTCTGAAACCATCACATATTTATGTTTTATTTCGTATTATTGCTAATAGATGGCGCTGTTTCGAAATAGCAAACAAAAAATCGAAATATTTTATTCAAGAGTTACGCTGAGAATAAAACTTTACAGAGCGCTTCTAGCTGTTTATGTATTAATTTTTGTTTTGATAAGAGTTTTGTTTAATTTAAATTTATTGTTAGTAATTCGATTACTTTAATAGAAGTCTTTAATTTTAAAATATCAAGCTGACACATACTTACAATATTTTGAATATTGTACTTGTAAATACCTGTCTATCCTACTTAAGCATTAATTGTACAAAGTAAATTACACATTTTACTGCTAAGCAAACAAGGCCATACGAACAAGGCTACAGTATCTAAAACGCAAGAAACCACAGGAAACTCGAAGAAACTATTTCAACACAATAAAATCAATTTGCCAGTGAATGACTTGGAACAAATCAAATGAAGTGTCATCTAAACCCTCACAAACGATGACGTGTTGATATTGCATGACAAATTAAAGAGATTGCACAAAGTGCAGTCATCGGCACATTTTAAGGATATAGATATTGAATAATTACGAAATACTTTTATATTTTACTTTCATTTTTATTTTTTGTACAAAAAAAAAACAATTAAGTAGGTATTTTTACTGCACATGGGCGCGATCCCGACTTCGAGCCGTGTGCTTAATATGCGTTTTAATACCTATAGGTACTAGGTAGATGAATTAAAATAAAACTAGTGTACAAGGATGGTATTCAATAACCGCTTGAAAAAAATTAAAATGCTTCTAGAAAAACCGGATCATAACCTATTAATCAGCGGTTATATTCCGCTCACTATGTTTCCATTCGTCATACAAATTTTTGTCGTGATTTGGGCGTTTGTGTTGTCTCTGGTCTCCCGACATAGGATTGTCATACTACAGGGGAGGGACCTTATAAGGCGTTTATCTATTTATATAATACTTTATAGCACATTTTAAAATTACATTAAGGAATTTTCAAAGTTAACAAAGTGCAAACGCGTCCTTGTTATTGATAATGATTTCTTACAGGTAAGCCCTATTAATAGAGGACATATTGATATTATAATTATATACGTACTTATTTAGAATTCCATTGTAGTCATTAATTAGTCACTTAGCTAAAACCGATGAAAACATCGTCTCTTACAATCTTTTCTTTATGTAAACTATACATAAAATACCAGATCTGGTTCACGGATTACCGTTAAAGCCAACTCCCGTATGTCAGTACTGTATCCAATACACAAAAGTTAAAGATATATTATTATTTTTCACCATACGAATTCCAATTTATTTATAGGACATTTCTATTCGCAATTATACATCTTAAAATTACAGTATGTTGGATATCTATTAATTACGTGAGCTATTTTTCGATTAGTTTAGACTCCCCCTTAAGTGATATTTAGTGAGATTTGATTTAGTGATATTTTAAACGAAATTTATTTTTATTATTCGGGAAATTTATTTAAATTAAATAAAATTCAAAGCAAAACTAAATGATTTTAATAGCCACGAGATTTATTTTACACTCCAAATTTGATAAGATGGTGAGATTTCATTGGACCCCGCCCCACCCTGAGCTCACGTAATGGATGTCCCCTATATTAATTGAAGAGAAACGGATTCTAAAAGCATGCTTTTCCTCTTGCTGTGTCTATTCGTAACCTAAGTGCGAGATAAACTATCAATAATCGGTGAAACACGCCCTAAGCATTTTGTTGTTGTTAAACATTTAATGCTGATCTTTTAAAGGTCGTCAGTTCGACCTTGAGAGTGACGTAGCAATACCGACCTTGCTGTTTAGCAATAAGAACGACTATAGAATAATTTATCACATATTGAAAGTATGAGGACATTTGTAACTCGTAGACACGGATATTATCATATAGAAGCACAAATCATACAGTGATTTATTTGATTAAACTTTGTTTGTTCTCGATCAACATAAATTTACATATTATTAAGTTTACATATTGTTACTTATTATTTTTAAGTTTACATTTAACTGAGGAAATTTACTGCGCAAAATATGGAGCATCCCGACTTGGCTACAACCTCGACCTTACAGAAGATTACAGCGAAATAATACTGCTTTCAAACAATGTTCTGTTCCTGTTGGTAAGTTGTCGGCAACGCGCTTTCGATGCTTCTGGTGTTGCAGACGTCTATAAGCTACGGTAATCGCTTACCATCAAGTGAGCCGTTCGCTTGTTTGCCGACAAGTATGATGCAATACATATTATTAGGGATAACTCAAGATCTCCACGTCAGATCTCACTCGAATTTAAATGGGGCCACATGACACAGACGTGACATAAATTGGCACAACCAAAAAAGTTATGAGATAGTTTGTGTATAAAAAAATTGGTGCAGTTGAGAATCTTAAACCTTTTTTTAAATCGTTGAAAATAGCACTTATTTTAAATTAAAACCAATAAAAAAATTTAAGTTTTGGTCTGCTGGTATATAATTTACCATATCAGAGCGAGGGCAATGTGTCAAGGTAACATTTAATAAACAAGAAATGGTGAGAAGCTTGTCGAGAATAACAAACAAATTTAAGGTGAGTGAAGTATTTTAAGGTGATTGAATAATCGGTCGAGCCTAATCCACTACGTCGCTCCACTGCGGGTTGGCGGGTATATTCCCTATTAGGAGTAACGATCAGGTGTCTATGATAACAACCGGGACCGACAGCTTAACGTGCGTTCCCAAGCACGGTTGGGAGACCCAAAAGGACAGAGAACGACGAAAGACTCATTTTTACCCGACTGCAAAAGAAGGGTTATGTTTTTCGCGCGTATCTTGTATGAATATAAGTCTTCATTACCTCATATCTCCAGAACCGCTGAATGGATTTACATAATTGAGGTATCGTTAGATTTTTCTTAGCAGCCCAAGTGTTAGATAGGTGACTTTAAAAAAAAATAATCAAACATGGCCTCTGTGCGAAGCGTAGTTAATGAAAAAAAAAATTTTTTTTTTCGAATACTACAATATGGGTATCAAACTAAAGGGCTCGATACATGATTTCAAAAAAGTTTAATAATGATTATTATTACCTTAATACTAATAACAAGTTGGATTACGGAAGATAGATTAACGTGGCAACGTCGGAACAAAATGTCACCTCGGACACATAGGCCAATCGGGCGGAAGAGAGACAGAGGCATCGCAAGTGTACAATGAGCGTAACGGGACAATGAGACATCCTTTTTCGTGCATGCAGCCGGCATTCATCGATTTATTAGACGTTGACAAAAAAAAAAAAAAAAATTGACAAAGCGTATTATTCCTTGAAGGATTACATAGTTGATAAAATTTCCTGAAATATGGACTTAGTGACGCTGTATTTCGTGCAAGATATTACTAATTTTGTACTATAACACAGCTTATATATTATTTTCAAAAGAGTAACTGCGGAGTTTCTCGCCGATCCTCCTCTGCAGAATCTACATTCCGAATCGGTGGTAGCTTTACTTTTAAAAAAATAATAATCAAATTAAAATTTTAATTTGTAAAATGACGATTCGAATGTGCTCTTGGGGCCTATTTGAATAAAGTTATTTTTGATTTTGATTCGAACACATTACGGTAAAACAATGATTACTTTCGAAGGTGAAAAAAAAATGTAAACTCATAGGTAATTAAAAAACATTTAAAAAGGAACTTGCTAAGTACATTTTTGATAATAAGTACCTAACTAAAATTAAAAATGTTACATTAGGGGCATTCCACGTAAAAAAGGAAAACGACGTAAATTTTAAAATTACATTAATTATCCCTAATTCAGTCAGAACCTATAGCTAAATGTCTATATTTTATGAATCTGTAGAAAAATATTTAAAGAAATAATTAAAAAACTGACATTTTTGTCTATGGAAACTTTGACTTCATACAGAATTACTCAGCGGACCAGTTTAGGTTACGTTGACAACACTGTTCTCGGCCATTTTGTCAGTTGTAGAAAGTTGACGCGTGTATTTTACAGAAAGCGTGGAAAAGACTAATAACTACCTAAAAATAAGGTTAAAAGGTATGTTACTTTTTGTGTAATTCTTCTCTGAACAGATGCTGTCGCATGTCCCACCAGTCACGCAAAAAGATACTAAAAGTTGTGTTCCTAACCTCAAATATGACTTCATGAATGCAGTTTTTTCCAGAAGTAACAATAAACACGTGGTGTACTATTCTAACGTGTTTTTATATAGATAAAATGATCATATTATGGTTTCGAGACGGTTTTGAAATATGTCCCACCAGTCACATGTGACTGGTGGGACTCTCGCTCACAATTGATTTAAAGCGGGATTTTGTTTGGATGCTGCTGATTGTAGCTTTATTTTCTGTTCTAACCTAAAATGGAATAGTGTAAGCTTCTTTTTGCATATAGCATGAATGTTAACTGGGCGATAGTTTGCTTATTTTCAGATAACTTTGATCTTAACTTGAATTCATGCTTTTGCTTAACTTAAACATTGACTGGGTGATTGTTTGCTTACTTTAGATGAATGCCGCAGAGAGAAAGAGGAAATCTCGAGAGAAGATGAAGAAGGACAAGGATAAATGGAACTTAGTCCAAGAAAAACAAAAAGAGTGGGATAGAAAACGGAGAGAAAAAAATAGACGTGAATGTGACGAAAATGATAAAAAGGGAGAATCTTTGAGAGAAAAAGAAAGGTTACGTAAAAGAAAGCAAAGAGAAAATAAAAAAATAGCACTAGGTATTAAGAAAAGCAGTTCAGCGCTAGGGTCTTACAAATCCTTGAATACTTTAAAAAAGCAGTGGTAAAAGCTAAGAAAGCTCTTCCTCAGTGTCCCACTAAACAGACAGCAGTTCTGTGGCACATGATGAAGGACATTATGCCGCAAATGGTTGAACTGCACGAGAAGAGTGACAATAATAGAAGCACACCTATTACAGATGAAATTAAGAAAAAAGTTGAAGGTTTCTACGAAAAAGATGACATCAGCCGTGCTTCTCCAAATAGAAAAGATACAATGTCGGTAAAAGATTTGCAGTCAGGTAAACGTACTCACGTAGCTAAGAGGCACATGATGATGACAATTGCTGAAGCGTATTCGTTGTTCGTGATTGACAACCCTGATATAAAACTCGGTAAGAGCAAATTTTTTGAATTCAGACCCTTGCATGTGAGACCAATGAACGAAATGCCACACAATGTTTGTGTGTGTATTCATCATGCAAACTACAACTTTCTGCTAGAAGCTTTAAAAAAGATTATGCCAACACTTCCGACTTCTTCTACAGAATTTCTAAAAACTATAACTTGTGACATATCAAACGAAAAGTGTATGACTGGTAAATGTTTGAACTGTTACGAAATATCAGATATTCTTCCTCTAACATTAGATACAACACTGAAAGTAGCATGGAAACAGTGGCAATCAGTGGAAAAAAGATGTCAAATAACAAATGCTACAGGAACCGTAAAAGATCTTATCAAAGAACTCGATAGCAAAACATTAAAATTCAAGTTCCATGTTTTTGCAAAAAACGAACAATCTCAATACTTTGATACAAAAATTAAAGAAAGTACGCAGGAAGAAGTAGTACTGCAAATCGACTTCGCAGAAAACTTCGCAATTCTAAATCAAGATGAAATTCAGTCTGCACATTGGAGCCATCTTCAAGTGACTCTGTTTACGGGATGTGCATGGGCTAACCAAGGCCAAGAAAAGCATTCATATGTTATTGTGAGCAACGAATTAATTCACGATAAATATTCTGTATGGCTGTTTATAAAAAAAATTATTGATGATTTAAAATCTCGGTTTGCGAACCTTAAGAAAGTCACAATTTGCTCTGATGGATGTGCTGCACAATTTAAAAATCGATTTACTTTGTCGACCCTGTGCTACTCTAGATTGGACTGGGGTGTTGAAATCACTTGGAGTTTTTTTGCCTCTGGCCATGGTAAGGGGGCAGTTGACGGCATCGGAGCAACAGCAAAAAGAACACTTTGGTCTGCTATAATGACAAGAAAAGCAGTAATTGAAAATAGCTGGGACTGTTACAAATACTTAGTATCAAAAGATATCAATCGATTGCATATTCTCTTTATTGCTGTTGGTGATATTGAAGAACATCGAGAAAACCTTGACGAAAGATGGCAACTCATTAAACCGATCCCATATATACAGACACACCACCATTTTAAATCCCAAGGAAACAAATGCATCATTTATGCCCTGACTGCAACATCTTCTCAGTCCGAAAAGGTTCTGATGGTCCAAGAAGGAAAGTTAAGTTACTCTGATGTATACTCTAGTCACAGTGAACAGGAACTGAACATTGATCCAAAAGGAATGCTTGGGCAAAGTGAAAATGCAAAAATCGATTCAGAAACTGCAAGTTCCCAAAGCATTTCAAATGCAAAAGATATCAAGAATGGAACTAACGTCATAGTTAAATTAGAGGCAAAAGGAAGAACAGGTCAAATGAAAGAGCACAGATATGTAGCAGTGTGTCAAAATGAAAAAGAAGAAGACGGAGAAATAATTGTTATGTTTTTAAAACCGACTCCAGGCAATGAACCAAATCTTTTCGCCATAGACGAAACTGATGTATCATATGTCCATGTAGATCAAATAATTGAAATCCTTCCTGATCCCTTAATAAAGCAGTTGGGAGATCGAATATTCTACAAATTTCCAGAAAATCTTAACATTTTTGAAAAATATTAATAGGTTTAAGGATCTTTTGAACAAGGCATGTTCGTTTTCTTTTATTTTAGTTGTGAACAAAAGGTTTCATTTATTTTTGTTAATAATAACTAGAGTTTATTGAGATTTTGTTATTAAAATTTCCTTATTTCTCTTATTTGCATTATTTTTGTTTGTAGTTGCTGTTTTTTTATACTGTTCAGTAAAATTTAGAAATAACGAGATTAATAATGTTAAAAACGATAATAAAACTGATTTTAATAAGCAACTATTTTCACATATTTTGTACTTGTCCCACCAGTCACAAAGACCTGTCCCACCAGTCACAATTTCAAATATTTTTTTTATTGTTCCTATGAAGGTTATCAGTCTAATTTTTAATGAAAACGAAAGCATATAGTATATATTTTACAACACAGAAAAAACAGATTTGAAAATTAAGTGGTTTGGCTGAAATTCGTCATTGAGTGCACAAAGGTAGAAGGGAGGGATTTTTCAGTGTCCCACCAGTCACATTCATTTAAATAAAATTTACAAAGAATTTATTAACTGTTTGGTTTTCTTTTTAATGGGATTTGATGCATTAGTTATTTATCTAGGTGTTAAATGTATATTTCACTATTTTGTAAGTTCCGATGATATAGTTATAACTCAAAGTAGGTCAAATTCTGGAGTCAAATGTCCCACCAGTCACAATGGAATGCCCCATTAGTCTTTATTTAATACAAAAAAAAAAATGTTTTAAATGCTATAATTTCATTTAACTGTTACTTCATTGTAATTTATTTCTTACAAGTGCAATGTCGAACTTTCTTTTTAAATGTTTGTTATAAATGTGTTAAGTTATTACTTAAATAATAATTATGTCAAATTCCTTTAAACCCGACTTACTATATGTTTTTAATTTAACACCTCCTGTCTTATGTATCGCCCTTGACGTACATATATAGCATTTTCTAAGATAATTACACTGTTTACGTCTTTACATAAACCAATAAAGCGTATTATTGTGTTAAGTTTCCTCAATTATATCAATGAGTAAATAACAAACATATATGCAACAGCTTACATACAAATATATGAAAAATATTAATGTAGACTTCTTCAGTTTAATAGTAAAACAAAATCAAATGATAATTAGTTGGTAAATTAATCAATTAATTAATATTCATTAAATTATCGTAAGTAGACAACCATGCCGGTTTAGTAGTAAGAAAGAATATTGGTCACATGCTCGATTCATGGTTGTAAAACTGTTCAATCAATGACAAAACAACTTTATTCAAGAATCAACTACTAAAGTTAGTGTTGACTAAATCAAAGAATTAATTTACTTTGTTTTCAAATCTACCAATTATTATTATTATAGTTTTCCTTATATACCTCTTATGTACCAGTGGCGCAACTATTCCGAATAATAATAGTCTATACAATTAAATAGAATTGGAGTGTCTGATTGTAATATTAAAATAACTCTTTATAAAAATAAAAAAATAAATTCAATGCCAGCGAAGCCGCGGGTATAAGCTAGTATTTAAAAATCAAACAATTAAGGCCACATTTCACATAAACAGGCTAGCCAGGATCTTAGAATTAAGACAAGCGCCTTCGGGGCGAGTGTTTTGTGTCGCCGCATGCGCTCGTGGTTTACTGTTTGACAAACAAAGCAAAAAAACGACAAAACAAGAAAAGCGTCAACTTAATATTGATAAATATACCGTTTTTACAAAATTACTAGATAGATAACTATGAGTGCATTGCCTAAGTTCATTGCTTGTTCATTGTTCGTTGCATTAAGTACCTAATATTAAAATGTAGTAATTTTCAAAATTGTATATTGATTTTGTTACCGTGACTTTAATCACACCACTTGTATATTCACATTATGGCGAAATAAATGATTTAGTAATTCATAAAAGGTACAACTTATCATAATATTTGTGGACAAGGCCAAGGGAGTATGGTTCGCGGGGAAAGAAGCAATAATGCTCATGTTTGTTGGTGTTGTAGTACCTTGAAAGATAGGGCTCTATTTGGAAGAATATGTTGATAAAGTAATTTTCAATATATTTTAATGACAGGTAATATTACCTGATATTACAGTAACATTACTTACTATCATTACAGGTAAAAATGATATTGTTATTGTTCAATTACGGCTAAAATGGCCGCCTAAGTAAAACAACTGCTTTAAAAAAAATTGCAATGAATATTATGATAGGTCAAAGGTAGAACTCAGTTACGACGAAACATGAATCATTAATGATAAAAATGTAATGAATAGTAATTACCCTATCTTTATACAATAGTGTCATTTTAGTTGTGTTGCTAAATGTTTGAACGTAACGACATATGATGTAGTTTTCCCTTAAATTACAAATAATGAGACAAACAATAAATTAATAAATTCAATGGTCCCATAGTAGCCTCATTAAAGGGAAGTACTATGCTAGCATCCAAGAATCAGTACTAGTCAAGCCGTGGTTTTTTTATCACAAAGCAAACAAAGCCGTTGTTACCTCAACTATATGGTGTCTAAGGTTGGGCCACTCGTGTACACTTGTATTTCTGGGCAAAATACGTACTAAAGACTGCTCTATTTGTGAATGTGGTTTAGACACGCCCCAGAACATATATTTTTTTCTCGTCCTAAATTACGATTATCTTTGTATGATGCTCTGACCCCTGAGATTCCACGTCCTACTGACCTAAATTCGTTATTAATGTTTATTTTCTCCCTGTTTATAACTTCTTTATGCACTTTCATTGAAACTAACAAAATAAAGCTATAACGGGATGGAGATATCTAACAAAAGTTAACTATTCCAAGTATATATTTACTATTATATAAATATACTTGGATATATCGTTGTCTGTTTTTGTCTTAGGCAAGTTAACTTTTCCTTCAGGCAAACTTGTGCGGGAATCGGAACCAGACTTGTACTCCCTCTATAATTCCAAATAAAGCAAAGTTTAAATACTTTGATATTGGCAAATCCACAAGATTAAAAAATTATAAATTATTAAATTTATTCATTATAAATTTATAAATTATTGGAAAAACGTGAATTAAGACTTCTTAAGAACAAAATTTTAGATAAAGTTAACAGGAAATAGAAGATAGCACTTACCCTCTTTGTCGGCTTCTTTTTCTCACTTTTTCCATCTAGCAATAATCCCGTCTTCTCTAACCACGGTGTTGTAGTACTCGGTGAACTCACTGGCGCACTGTCCACAACGTCCTGATCATACAAGCTATCGTCCGTCAAATTGCCAAACGTCCTCGACAGACTCGGTGACAGTTTACATTGCACACCGCATCCAGAGTCATCATCGATGTCAGAGTCTGAGTCGGAATCTGAATCTGAACTATCATTACCCAAAATTTCTTCTCCAAATACTTCATTGGACGTATAACAACTATCAGGTGATTCCTCAAAAACGATAAACGAGTCTTCAGATTCACAATCGGATGGTATCCGTCTTCTACATTTCCGAGGGCTATCCTTAAAGACTATTTGAAACGAATCCTCACTATCGACAGATGACGAGTTAAAGCGGCCGGTAATTTCGTTGAAATGATCACTATCTTCTGAATTACTTGAAGTAAGTAAGTCTGACGAGTTCATCTCATTACCAAATAATGTTTCAATTTTATTTTCCGTTGATATTGGTATTGGTTTAGAGTTTTTAGATGTTTTACAATGTCCTGACTGTAATAATTTCTTTATTTTATTCAGTTTATCTTCACAAGATGATATTATTTCGTCTTTTGTTTTAGTTACTGAAATTTCAATTTCACCATTTGAAAGATTTTTAGTATTCAAGTTTTGCTTTACTTCTGTTGTTTTTTCAGATTCTGTTTCCTCTGGTATGTTTTTTGTTATGTTCATATTTTCCGTGATATAGAAGTTAGTCTTTATTCGGGGTGCATCAGATTGAATCAATAATTCGTTGTGACTTTTGAACGGGGTGCTGCATTCTACAAAAGAATCGTTGGCAAGGCTTAAGACACTTTCAGAGAAAGCATCTTCGAAACTTTCTTCCACTGAACCTGCCTCAACGAAGGCTTTCCTTGGCTTTCGCGGGCTGTTTTTAGCTTTTGGAACATTTTGATCATTTTTCTTACAAAGCAAATTACGAACTTGATTTAGTTTCTCCTCACACTGAGCCACGGCCGCTTTACATTCAGAGTTCATCTCTACATCCAAATTTGTACTAGAATCATTGGTACTGCCAAACGGCATGTCAGATTCAATTTTATTTCGAACCTCAAATTTGGATGGCTGCCAGAACATAGGTGGCGCCATCTGATCATCGTGCTCGTTATCAAAGCAATCGTAATACTGAGAGACGGGGGAATTCGTGCGCTTTTGAAATATAGTACCCATTATGTTAAAAACACCAGAAAAAAAGCTTGTAATACCAGATAGTGACGGGTAGTAATCCGTTCTTTGTCCCGTTGGTGGCTTTACAGCCTCGTGCGTCTTGCGCTCCTTTATTTCGACTGCGTTTTTTTTCATTGTCTCACCAGTTATCACAGAATCAGCCAAATTTTTCTTCAACGGATCGGGTAAAAGGTGCAAATTTTTCAAAATGTCGTCTTCAATGGTACACTTCATCTTGTCTGACTTTGCTTGAGCGTCAGTACAATATGTAGATGTAGGCAAATGGACCGAAGCGAAGCCGTTAAGATCGAGATATTTGCGTCTACTGCGCATGTGACTACTACTAAAACTATTCATTTTTACAAACGTACACTAACTTTACAGGTTCTAAGAGGATGCTAAGACATTATATTTACACTTCCATATTCATAACACAGAATCTACACTTGAAATAATCAGGAAATGTCTTTTCAGCGATTCTAGAAGACTGCGAGTTGGATTGTGATTGTGAACTTTACGGGGAATTCTAGGTCCTGAGTCGTAATGATTCACTCTGTTTACCGCGCTACACACTTTGTCACTACACTTGACGATGTCCGCAACGTCTGTATGATACGCAAATTCGTATTCTTGGTAATAATAATCGTTTGGGTGCTCCATTGTAACAGAATTTCAGAAATACACGTCTTTACAGTTCAGCCATTTTGTTGAAATAATGTTATATGTACCTTTGACTTTAGTGATGTGATGAAAACTTGAGCACAGATAACCAATGTTGTGTTAGGAGAAATCGATTATAGTCGTCACAATATAATAGGCACGTTTTGACATTTCTAATCGGGACGTAAATAGCGAAGTAACTCGATTCAAGTTTGTATAAGTATTTGATCGATTTGAATATGTTATGTATTAAATTAAAATGTTGATCTTTATGATGAACTTTAACATTGTAGGTAATTTGAAATAATGCAATAGTAAAGAAGGTCAATTTTCTTTATTTCATATTTTTATACTATTTTCTACTGTTTACACAAATTGTAATCATTATAATCAAACATTTTTTTTTCGGATTTTATGGTGGTTTATTAGCCAAATAAATTTTTTTTTATTCGGCTTTGGGCGCCAAGCTTTTTTTTTTTTCAAAAAAGATTACTACACAATATTTTAGTACGATTAAAATCAAATGAGCCTGTTGAAATTCAATAATTAATTACCCACAGCTTTTTGAGATATTTCACAATAATTTGAAATTCAATGCTGCTATAAAATAAGTGCGAAAAGAATACACCCAACATATTCTATCATATCATTTATCGCGACAAATAAAATGTACGTATTTTTTAAATACACTTTATGTTACTGATATAATATTAATAACATAACAATAATTCTCTATTCTTATTATTATTATTCTCTTAGTGTTTCGTACCAAGTTACGTTCTAGGGTATTTTTTAAATGTCAAAATGGGTCTCTTATTTTATGACGACTATAAATATATATAGTCCGACCATTTATTTTCTTTTTGACAGCTCACACCTATAAATTAAAGTTTTTTTTTTGACTAATGTACTAAAAAAATCTACGGTAATGTCATAATTTATAGACAGGTAGTGAAGTGCCCTATATATTATAATAAACTAACACAGACAATGGAACAGTTCTTGAAATACGATAAATCGATCATATGATTAAAATAATTTGACGTCATGTAATTATAATTTCTATAAATTTAATAATAATAAAAGGACTAATTAACGAATAAACGAATAATCAATATTTTTAAACAAAAATATTTCATTAAATTTATTGAAAATTCTTCCTAAATAAAATCGATAATTATTTCAAATCGATTGGTAACGTCATGTGAGGTAGTCACTATACCTTATAAAACATAGCTTGATCTCTGCGACATTTGTTAAACTGACATTCCTAGGGTTGTTATGATACAGAAAAAAATATCGATAGTAATTTTCGGCGTTTCTTACTTATCGATGCCATAATTATAATGGGTACTTAATAAAATGAAACAAATATTTTAAAACATACATTTATTTATTCCAAAGGAGTACACCCCAAATCAATTTCCGAATCACTTTCAAAATCGCTAGAGCAATCTTTTAAATTTATAATGAACTCTTGGTCGCAAATATTATCAAATCGAACGTCCCGCTCCCAATCTTCTTCCATTAATTTTCTGCATTTGGTAACTACCTGTTTCCAATCTTCTGCAGATACATTTTCAACCGCAGTGTTTAGTAACTGCAGCATTTTATTTGCCGTAAAAGGTGGTGTTGTGTTAGATCTAGCAGCGTAACCTTAAAAGAAAAACATATTTTAATATCATAAATTATACAGGAGTTAATACATATAGAACCTGTCTAACTGAAATTCGAGCAAACAAACCTTTTACTTGGGCCCAGATAAGCTCGATCGGATTATACTGGCAGTGATATGGAGGCAGTCTTATGACGTTATGACCCTTTTCTTGGGCTATGTCATCTAAGACATACGTTGGTGTGCTGGGTTTGTGCAGACCAACGAGTCTCAATAATTCGTTTTTAAGCATTGTTTCATTGGCCTCTATTCCTTTTTCTTGAAGCCATGCAATTATTTCTAACTTCCTGTTTGCCGAAGTTGGTGGTTTGTGCTTTTGGACCGAGTGATATGGGGCGTTATCCATAATTATATAATATGGCTCCTTCAAATTATCTAATAATTTTAAAAACAACTCTTTAAATTTTTCAAAATTCATTTCTTCATGGTATTCATTGGTCTTCATAGATTTGAATGCCAATAGGCAATTAGGCACAAAACCAGATGACGTCCCAGCATGAGTTATTATTAGTCTTTGACCTTTGCCTTCGGGTACTTTGGTAGTCGATTGTGTCGTATCATCGGTCCAAGCTTTGGATACGGTATGATTGGCGTTTAGCCATGTCTCGTCTAGAAAGACAACTTTGTCCCAATTTGTAATTTTTTTGACTTTCCGGAGAAAATTCACTCGAGCAAGAGCAATGTCGGTTCGTTCCATTATAATTTTTCTTTTGTCACTTTTTTATAGGAAAATCCAATATTTTTCAAAATCTTCGATAGTGACGGCAAGCTTCCTTTAAACAAGTCTGCGTCTTTTAGGGACACCGCCAGTTTTTTTAATGTAGGTAATTCGCCCCGTGTATAATAACCTTATACATGATTGCGAATCGCAACGGCGTCAAAGTCGTCAATTTTTGTGACAGGAGCAGCCTTTCTTCTTTTTTTATTTGGCGTTGAAAGCTTTTTTTCCTCGTCTTCAATCAATACTGCGGTTGAAGATTCGTCATATTTTTCTTTACTGATGCGAATTACTGTCGCAAGTCCAATGCCAAGAGCATCTGCAACTCTGTCACAAACTTTTGCCATGGGTAATAGCGGTCCACCATTTTGGTTTTCTCGCTCAAAATCAAGCAAACGCAAGCGAATCATAAGCTCACGACTTTGACTGTTCAAAACAGTTTTCTTCGTTCTCTTTGGTATTATGCCAAAAACCTCCACAAAAACAAACAATAACAACAAAGAAACTAACAAAAATAACTAAAGTTAACAAATTAACAGCAATAGTAACAAAAACAAAGTGATGAGAACGGAAAACACGTAGCGTATACAAGGCGTTAGCACTCGTACTGAGGAGAATGGCCGAATGGGTCATATCAAACAATATGGCGGTGCGTTGGCGCCATCTTTTTGAAGAAGACACGCCGCGACCAAACTTCTCTCGAACCCCAAAGTTGTCGGAAGGAATATTACGAGTAGGTTAGAATTTAGATTTTATTTACTCACTATTGTAAATAATGTTATTTTTTTTTAAATATTCAATAATGTTATTTTTTTCAATTAAATGATAAATTAATTTTGAATTAAGTTTTATACAAAATATCGATAGTTTATAGTCTGTGGACACGATGATTAATCGCTCATCATTAATTAGCTCAGCATGCCCATAAAGTATGACATTGACTGGTACGATTGTCTGCACTGTTAAATTCTGAACTTCATAGGCGCGATTTTATTGACAGCTGTCCCAGAGATCAAGCTATGTTTTATAAATTATAATTTCAAATTTATTTGAACCGTCAAAAAGAAAATAATCGAATGGACGGTGTGTAAGTCGATTTTACAATCGATATTTGTTTATTTATAAATATCAAAATATATCAATTTTTATACTGTTTTTAACACACTATTTTAATAATTAAAAAAATAAAAATTTTATCATCATCATCACTTAGTCTATCGCAGTCGACTGCTGGACATAGGCCTCCAGAAATTCGCGCCAAAAATGGCGTGAAATACGCGTGAAGTCATAGTCCTCACATGGTCACTACGCTGGAAAGGCGCATAAATAATAAATTAGGTACGGAAGTAAAATAAAAATAACAATGAAAGAAGACAGTATGTTTTCTTTTGAAATACGTGTTTAAAGAGTACATTGTCAATCATATTGTAGTATACATAATACAGTTTTTTATGTAACTATACCTACATAACATTAAAATAATGTACTTATTTTAGCTTTGATCACTAATTGTTCAAAATCAAAATGAAAACAATTCCATATTAATTTCATGAATTAAATTGCATATAAGCTGATCTTTTTTTCATTACTAAAATAAATAAACTTTCTGGTAACTGAAGAGTATATTATAGGCATATGTCACAAAATAATTTAAACTTTATACTTTGTTATAATTAATTTTATCTATTTACATTATTAAGTCTAGAAGCCACAAGGCTAACAAATGAAGCCGTGTTAGTTTAAAAGATAGTGACAAATATTAGGACTCGATACCTGGTAAAACTAAAAGTCAATCGACAAATTTTCCAGCTGAAGTAACTCAAAGGTAAGGTACTCAAAGATTTAAATAAGTTATTTGCTATTTTCAAATCTTTGTGGGGGTGGCCTATAGAAAAATATATTTTTTTAAAGTTTTAATTTACTTTATTGGTTTCACTAAGTGAAACTATGATGATTTTTGCATGTGGTGCTAGTCAGTAGTAAGTTCTAATTTACTTTATTGGTTTCACTACGTAAAACTATAAATTTTGATTTTGAAATTTTGATGTGATTGTTGCAAGTTGTCGTTGCATTTGAATATAATGTATCATTTCTCAATTTTAAATATTTATGAATCAGTGTAAACAACTGTTGGCTAACCTTATAAATGAATAAAAATAAAACAAACTTTTAATTAAAGCGAGCATGGGAAAGCCAATGGAGTCAAAACTCAATAAAAAAATAAAAAACGAATCTTGTATTAAATTGTACGACAACAAGTATAAAAGACTAAAAATCGACATATTACTGTATTCGAAATCGATTAACTGCTTTATTCGATTGTATAACGAAATAAAATTTTAGTTCAAGGGTACTTAACTCATAGATTATTTTTACTTTTTCTGATGCAATAGTTTATAAAACGAGTTCAAACCAACATTATAGATTAGGTAGCTTCAAACGTTAAACAACGCAGAACAATAAAATTACTGTGCCGTTTTTTTGAAAAAAACATACATCTATGACAAAGATGATAGATACTTTATCATACAACAAAATAATATTTATTAAATTTTCATTAGTAGGTCCTATCCTTTTTAAATATTAA
Organism: Melitaea cinxia; assembly: GCF_905220565.1. Taxonomy (NCBI): domain Eukaryota; kingdom Metazoa; phylum Arthropoda; class Insecta; order Lepidoptera; family Nymphalidae; genus Melitaea; species Melitaea cinxia. The sequence continues at coordinate 5,728,519 of NC_059423.1, forward strand.
TTATTATTTATGGTGTCATAGTCTTAACGTATTTCAAATACTGACAACCATGCTACATTTAAAAAATATAATATTCTATTTGTCGTTTAAAATAAAATAAAAATCAATAAGCACGATTGACGAAATGTGGAAGAAATATGTGTAACAAAAAAAAATTATAAAATAGAGAAAAAAATTGTAAAATTTAGTAAATTACAAAATAATTATATTATATTTATACATAAAATTCCTAAAAAAGAAAGCTTAATTTTTATGTGGAGAAATAAAGAAGATAGTTTTAATTTGTAGTCAGTGTAATGGCGGACAGAAAAAAGTAAGTATCATACTGTTCCATGCATAAAGAAAAGAAATCAAAATCATTATAAAATGAACTCGCCCTCGTTCCGGATCTAAATTTTTTTAACCCAGTAGGAACTTGATAGTGTCCCTCTAGTCTATATAAATAAAAATGAATGTTGCTAAGCGCATAATTCGAGAATGGCACGACCCACGAAAGGTTTCGATACAAAAAAAAAATTTTTTTTTTACTATTAACTTTTGACAGAACGAAGTCTGTCCGGGCAGCTAGTATTTAATAAAAAATGTTTAGAAAGATTCATAATATCCAAATCCTTAATACGTAACAAAATTATTTTGTATCAGAAACGCGCGTATCAGCGTATGTATGGAACAACATATGCTGAAAAGTATACGCTTTTTTAAATAATTTAGTTGCAACAATATAATATGAAATGAACGCTCTCAAAACTGCTGCCTGAAGCAGATGCTCCAGTTTGTCACTTCTCTTGACTTAAAAAAAAGAAGGAGATTTCTTAATTTGAATTTTTTGTGTGTCACAGCTTTATACTGTTTGTACTAGACTTTGAGTTTAAAAAACACTTTATGTTAGCTATCTTAATAACTAATTGTTTGAAATATTAGTAATTAGTTTCTTTTATTTTTAGATCACAAGCAGCTGGCGATGCGCCGGAAAAGAAAAAAGATGACAAAAGTAAAGTGAAGATAAAAGAGGAGCCCGTGGCTGAACCGGAGGAACTACCTAAAACACAATCGCAAATCGCGCGCGAGTAAGATGTCACAGTAGTAGATAATAACATGATTTATATGTAAAACTATCTGATCCGGCGAACTTCGTGCCGCCAAAATATTTCTGGAGCCTTCTATATTAAAAACGATATAATACGTACGTCGATAATTTGGCCATGCAGTAGATAACAGTAGTTTTCTAATTTTATTTTGAAAACCGGATGTCTGGCACGAACTTGGGGAGGAACTTTTTTATGTTTGTCCAGCAGTGGACTGCAATAGGCTGAACTGACTGATTGACTTTTTGATTTTTACGCGAATTTCACTCATTATAATGAAACAGCATTGTTTGGATTTTATTGTGGTTTATTATTTTTTTTAAATGCCCGACGTTTCGGATACTTTACAGCAACCATGGTCACGGAAGGAGGTGAGGTGTCAAACGTCCTAACGTTACAAAGTTATTCGAAAGTACCCTATGTTGCATCAATATTTTAATTAGTCTTGAGAGGACTTATACACAGGTTGGGTAACTATAGTGGTGGGGGTACGTCGGCTTAATAGTTTACAGCCGCCAGAGGCATGACGATCGATGGTCTTCACTCTTCACGCATTTATGTTTTAAAATATAACCAATTACAATGAAACATCACTAAATATAACCAATTAAAATGAAGCGACACTCAACCGGCGTGCGCAGTGCGTACTGCGCAGCGCACCACGTTACAGCACACATCGATAGCATTGACCAATGCAATACAACATATAGACAGTGACATACAGCGGCGTTAACGCGAACGAAATGTTATGACATTATCGTGCTAATTTCTCACCATTGAAATTGGACTTAGTTTCCTGACCTGTACATAAGACCGTGTGTTCTCTCTACGCAGAAAAACGATAAGTTAAAATTTAAGTATCTCGTAACTGTCATATACCCTTACAAGATACAAGAGTATACAAGCTTGATTGTGACTGTGGTCTCTCTTATATACGCCAAACTAAAAGATTTAATCGAAGTTTGGATGGTTTGTGTAAATTTTATGCATCCCACTTGTGGGACAATTCTTATCAAAAGATTTATCGATCTGTGAAGAAGCTGTTACTGATACTGTAATTCAAGGAATGAGATGTTTCATTCCAGATGCATTTGTCCGTGTTGGTGAGAGGTTCCAGCCCTGGTTCGATGCCTTTTGCTAAAGGGTTTATGGCTCAAAGCAGGAGATTTATCGGGCTTGGGCTACGGGATTGGCTGAGACCCACGGGCACACAGTCTCAAGACGATATTTAACAATGCTTCCAGGTCTTGCACAAAGCCAACTTCTAGGGCAAAGTTCGCAGATTGAGCGATAGGCTATTGAGCTTCCTAACTGGGACCCGTGCACTTCAGTCTCTTGCAAAAGCTGTTGGAGATAATTTCTGTGACTGATTACTACCATAATTACGTGAACCTGAGAAACATCTGGCATATCTTGCGAGAGGGAAAGTGATCCTTCTTTATACTCTCTTTGCATTGAATTCTACTTTTGGCGACGAGGGAAATGCATTACTGATCATCCCTTGGTACATTCATGCGATAACGTAATGCGCGCTTAAAGCAAATTGCTGAATGTCATGCTCTACATTTTCTCGACATAAAGACGTCCAGAGTCTTCGTGGTATTCCAGAATTCGTGCTTGCAGATATTTGCTTTGGGTCTATTACGGTTATTCCGACTCTCCTACACCACTGTTATAGTATTTGTAGAAAGTAGCAATTGTTCATCCTATCCCCAATAAGTGCGATAGCACAGATTCCTCCAACTTTCGGGCAATTGAGATTACCTCCTTGCTTTCTAAGGTTATGCAATGTGTAAATTTTACTTAGCTCCGGTTACCTAAAAGACTGCCAGCTAATAACTATGGTCGCAGTGCTGGAGATCTTTTAGTGTACTTGAAACGCCGCTTAGTAAACGAATTTGAAAGCAAAGTGAAAGCTATGACTGTCATCGAAAGCCATCGATAGGGTAATCTAGGTATAAAGGATCTAGCATAAAGATCTTTTAGCGAAATTACTCAAATCAAATCAAAATAACTTTATTCAAATAGGCTTTAAAAGTACATTCATCGTTATTATACAAATTAAAATTATAATTGTTTGTAAGAGAATCGCAGACTTAGATAGATAGATACTCTTTATTGTACACAACAACAATCAACACAATAACATATTACAAATAAAAAAAAAAAGTGTACAAAGGCGGTCTTATCGCTAGAGTAGCGATCACTTAGTAGGTACTCATAGTACCTTTTCACAATATCATGATTCCAGGGAGGCAGAATACAGATCGATGTTAAGAAAACAACGTTTCAAACGAAGATGGCCGGAAATAACCAAGGTCAAGATTCGAACCCGACCGTGGCACCCACCTCCACCACCGCAAAGAATGCCGCGGATTGTATGTCATTGATTTCTGAGTAGTATTTATCGTAGTTGATGTAAGTCTTCAAAGCATTTACACAATGAGTATCAGAAAAGCTTTCAGACCACAAGGATTCTTTTTTTGGACAAAATCAGTTTATTGGAAGTTAAAATATCACGCGGTGTGTCTCAAGGCGTCTGTAACCGTGGTATTTGTATTATGTGTATTCACCATTTCATCATTACATCAGTTACATCAATTTATTGTTTATGCTCACTAATAGGAACTACTAGGGATGCAGAGAATTTTCTTATAGGCTCCCACAGACATGTCTGTGTAGGCTCCATACGAATTATTTAAATTGCAATACTATGCAAGGCAAATTAAAACTAGCCCTTTTTAAAGTAACCGTTTAACTAACAGATGATAGATTTACCTGAGCTGATAACTCGTAAGTGGGTCCCCCCTTACATGAAGAGGAGAAGCAGAAGACGGAAGTTACCAAGAATACCGCCAGAAGAAATGACACAACCGTTGTACGAAGGAGCTAAGCTCAAGAAGGTAGGTTCTAGCAAATAGGTAGACTCTTGACGTATTGACGTATCGACGTAAGTTTTGTCCGAATATAATATACAAAGCACTTTATCATAAACTATTCTAAAATTCCCATAAAATGTCATAACTCTGTTTATATTAAAAATATTTTAATAGTTAAAGCATATTATTAAGTAGTCAAAGTAATAATTATGTTTGCTCGCAAACGAAAAAAAAACCGACTTCAATTACATAGACAAGTAATACAACGTAAGGTGACGAATATAATTAAAAAACGCACTAGTCGTCACTACGATTTTCTGGAGTTCCTCTCGATTTTTATGGGATCCCATCATCAGATTTTGGCTTCCTTATCATCGTACCTCCCTTGGTATATCTCCTTTTTAACAAAAAAAGAATTATCAAAATCGATTCATAAACGGCAAATTTATCCCCGAATACAAAAAAAATATGTATATATACATACGGTCGAATTGAGTAACCTCCTCCTTTTTTGAAGTCTGTTAAATAAAAGAATGGATTTTTCAAGATCTGGCACAACTTCTGTCAAGTCGAGAAGAATAAGATGATGCTTCAAGGTTCAATTGGTTGCAACTCGAAGAAATATTCGTCGACTGCTTGCGGTATGATCTTCTTCACAAATACACTCGTACTATAAACTGCCATGTGATTTCATCCGATAGTATTAATATGATCAATATTTATGTAACCTGCTTTGTTCCTACACTCCATGATGTGTAAAGCCCATAAAGTTGAACCGGATATAAATTTTCAATTTTATTTGATGTAAATGTTACTCGCCATGTTAATTTAAAGGCTGCATATTTAGTGGAAACTAAAAACATTTATATCACTGGTTTTATCAGAATTAGTAATGGAAAAAAAAACAAACTGTCTCCGTCGTGTCATAGAGTTTATATTTTTTTAAACCACTAACTGTAAAGCAAAATAGGTTTTCTTAAAAAGAATTTGCTTCTGCAGTATAAGTAAATTAGGTCCAAAATATCGATCGAGTCAACTTGTAACATCCCACTGCTGGGGATTGGTCCTTTTTCCTTATGTAGGAAAAAGAGGTTTAAGCCCCAGTAGAGTATAACAAAGCTTAATTCACCGCGCTGCTCCCCTGCAAGTTGGTGGATAACTCCGGTATCGGATGCGTTTAAAATGTAATCAATACCTAACAGTTCCTAAAAGTAATCCACCAATGTTAAAAAAAATTATTCTACATTATTAAAGGTTCTCAAACAGCATGCATAGCAGTTGTATGCAGAGCTCTTCTAGAAGAGAAGACTCCCGCAGAACTTGTTAAATTTGATGTAGATGATATTATTGAATCTGGGGATAGATACTACAGGCAATGTATGCTCGCTTTAAAGTGTTATAAAGGTAAGATGGAATTTGAACATTTCGTATGTTTTATTAGGGTAGAGAAAAGCAAGAAATATCTGGCATATAATTAAAACACTGACTAGGAAAGTACTTCAACCTTATAAAAGATTTCAGTTGTATTCCTGGCTTGACTAAGGTAGCTAGAGCTCCTGCAGAGTTTAGGTACACCTACAGGTTGGCAACGCGTTTGCGATGTTCCTAGTGTTGCAGCCCATAAAGTACAGTGACGTTGTTTGTTACTTTAGTTTTATAAAAATATATATTGTACTAATCTAATATTGGGTGTCTCATTTCTGGACAAAGTCTCTTTTTCAACTTCCAATTTGTTCATTATATTGTTAATGTATGTACTACTAGACGTTAGATACGGAGGCCTATTACTAAAGTCTCATTTACACGTTTGCCAAATCCCATCCAATTTTTCAGGCAAACCCCAATTGAAACTGAATCAATTATTGACGTCGTTCTTTTTTCACGACAACAAGTACACTGTCAAGATGTCTGAGATTGAGAGAGGGTTGCTCGCTAAGCATCCGGATAATATACAGGCTGAACCGGATTTAATGGCGTTAGTTGATTTAGTACTATTATTCGAATAATTTGCTTTGTGGTTACGGCATCAAAGAATATAGCCACCCCCTCTTTTCCTGTGGGTGTCGTAAGAAAGAGGCGACTAAGGGTAACACAGTTCCACTACTACCTTGGAACTTAAAAAGCCGACCGATGGCGGGATAACCATCCAACTGCTGGCTTTGAAATACACTGACCGAAGACGGGCAGCAGCGTCTTCGGTGCAACAAAGCCAGCCCTGTGGTCACCAACACGCCTACCCATCGTGTTGCCTATGGGCAAAACACATGAGTTCACACCATTTTTGGCGTGAACTTGTGTAGGCCTATGTCCAGCAGTAGACTGTGAAAGGCTGCTGTGATGATGATGATGATGATGATGATGATGATTAGAATAATTTAAGTTTTAGAGGACTTCATTAGTTCTTTTCAGAGTAGTGTGAGAAGTTCAGCACTTACAGATTTTCATATAGGTTTTTATTTCTTTTTGACAAAATAGTAAATGGTCTGTACATTTAAGATATATGAGAAAAATATTATTGGACCTTTATCAACGCAAATAGCATCCAAACAATGATTTTTAGAAAATTTGTCCGTTTGTCTGTGCGTTTGTGCACGCTAATCCCAGAAACAGCTTATCCGATTTAGATGTGGTTTTTACTTATATATATAATGTTATCTTAATATATGGACACGACCGTTCACCTCTGAGGCACCCAAGAGAGAGCGATCTAATCAACTGTCAACGACATTGACATATTATTATGTCCGTAACGTCCCGTTACTACATACCGTACCCTTGTTTGCTACCCTATAACATAAAAATATGAGACCTAGTTTGGGAGACGCTAAAATAATAGACCATAACATCATCAGATTTATGGAGAAACGTATAGGAACAACATACATGATGATCTTGTCAGCTGGTGACAGACATTTCCTGATATGGGGTCATCCCCCAGAATCTGAAAGTGGGAGTCAAGTCAAGACTGTCAGCTATATCTTCGACCCCCATATGTTGAACGAGTTGGGACAGCCGCATAAATTGTAAGTTTTTTGGGTTTACGTATAGATAATTCGGTCTGTTCTGTTTGCGTATAAGATAAAAAAAATGAAAAACCAAGTGGTGTCATGGGACACCAGACTGGAACGAAGTTCCTTATTATAAAATATTAATTTCAAGTTCTATACGAGATAAAAAGAAAATAATTATTTGGGTAAAAATCAAAACAACTACTTTACAAAATTACCTTAACACCTTTATTTTATTTACAATTATTTACCACTACATAGTATGAAACAAAGTCGCTTCCCGCTGTCTGTATGCTTACATTTTTGAAACTACGCAACGGATTTTGTTGCGGTTTTCTTTAGTAAATAGAGTCCAGAGGAAAATTTATATGTATAATACATGCACATTATAGTAAAGGAACACTAATAGTTTAAGAGGTTTCTAATGTGATGTCGTAAATAAACACATTTTATAGAGATGGTAAGAATATGAAAAAATCAAGACATAGGGGCGTGGTCATGTCAGTCAAAGGTTTTATGTTACAAAAATATTTGATCTACTGTCATTATCCATTCAGGAAACAGTCGACTACGTTTGTATGGATTCCGCAGTCAATCTGTTGTTTGTTTATTTGTGTATAATATAATAATAAATCAATTTGAAATTATTCTTTTTCCTTACATAGTGTGTATTTGGACTATACTCAGCAGTGGAATGTTAAAGATTGAATCAATCATAAAAAATGATCAAAGTGTAACGTGTTCTTCAATTCAATTTGTCGTTTTATGGCTTCTAGTTCGCCAATGTCATGTGGAAGATTTCTACTCTTTTTTTTTAACAGAGCCACCTAGCGTGTACTATAGAAACTACAAAGGTTGTTACATTAATATCGATAGTATTAAATATACGCGGTATCAAAACAAAAAAAAAAAAACTACATGACAAGCATTAACGTTCGATTAAAGTAAGAAAATTTATGTGGTTTGTAGCTATATGTAGCTTGCTCAAGAGTAGGAAATTCGAAAAATTTATATATATATACCCCGGACACTAAAATAAATGTTTATTCACAATTAGTCTAAATAATGAGAAAATGTTTTCAATAAATATTTTACTTATTACGTCATAGTTTTTTTTTTTCATCTACCGTTTAATCTCATATCAACTCCCGAGCGAAGCCCGGATCATAGCTAGTAAATATATTATGTTTTTTTTTGTAATCGAAATTACAATATTTTTTAAGCAGAAATCTGGTTTATCTTTAATTACTTACAATATATATTTTTTTTTCATTGTAAAATCGTTCTTGTGCTCGTATAAATACGGTTCTCAGACTGAAAGATACCTTTTTCCCCCTCAGTATTTTGATGGTATAGTTAGAAAACATTGTTTCATTAGTTACAATGTTCTTCGTATTAGGTGTCGATAAGTAGACGACAACTCTGGTGTAATAGTGCATGTTCCGTGTCGCCGGCGCCTAAGCAACGATGGTCGCGTTTTCGATTCCCGCTCTGAGTGAATATTTGTGTTTATACAAATATTTATTTTCCGGTCTGGTTGGTTGGCAGTCCTAGTGGGTCTCCCCACCGTGCCTTGGAGAGCACGTTAAGCTGTCGGTCTCGGTTGTTATCATATACACTTGATAATGATCGTTATTCATAGTCGGGAATATATTCGCCAACCCGCAGTGGAGCAGCGTTGTGGATTATGCTCCAATCGTCACTGCATGGAGAATGAGGCCTATGCCTAACTGTGGGATATTACAGGCTGAAGGTTATATTAGTTGCGATGGCATTTGCTGTAATCGAATTATGACTCACAGTACCATGTTTTATGGCCTATCATTCTCATTTAATCCCAAACTTCCTTTTTCATTCTGAATTATTTCCTGGCCTCAACATAATTATATATTAAAGAAAGGAGATAAAATATTTTGCTTACATAACAAATACAGTTAAAAACCATACCTACAATAAAGAAGAATTCACTTAAGTTAAAGACGGAAATCCATACAAAAAAGTAAAATTGGAGTGTCTCTTTGTAATATTTAAATAACCACTTTTTACTAAATGCATGTGGATGTATACACGGTACATATTCCAAAATAACATTTTTTACAATTTTAACTGTCTGTTTGTTCCGGCTAATCTCTGAAACGGCTGGACCGATTTTGGGATAAGGAGTAACTTAGGCTACTTTTACTTTTAAAAGTTATTTACTTTATAGCTCTGCGAACTGAATAATAACTCTATTGTTAAATTCCACGCGGACGAAGCCGCGGGCACAGCTAGTGCAAAATATAAATTATTTTGTAGATTCGGTGCCGGCGCCTTCCTTCGTTACGCTGGGATAACCTCATTCGTTCTAGACTTTTTGTCAAACTATGGAGACCTAGATGCAGCCAAAAAGGGCACCCCCCGACCTGCCATAACATTGACTAGCGTGGAGGTAAAATAACAGAATCACTTGTAACATTTTCTCGTTCATCTACTATAAACAAATAAAAAATCAAATAATAATAATAAATTCCTTATTTTAACCGAAAATTTACAGATTTCTTCAGCGTACAGATATTAGAAACACGTGCATTACAGTTAACATAATATATTTATAAATTATATATAGGTAATACGATAATAGTACATTTATTACATTGCCATTTATCATAGGAACATAACAATAGTCAATGACAAAAAAAACTATAGTTTTATACAACAACTCAATAAATAATTTACAACAGTGAGTAAATAAAGAGTAATGGCATCGTCATCGTAAACAATTTTTTTTTTTGTAATGTGCAGGTAATTGTGAATACACTGCCGCAAATAGTAATCCCTATAATATTGGTATAGAGATACGATACATCCAAGATAAATTTTGTATTTTTATATAAGTTTTAATAAATTCTATAGGTGGTCCAAAAGGAACCGCTTCTACGTGACCCTAATTATGAGCTTGATTTGAAAGCTCTCAAAGTCCACTGTCAGAGCGAGTGGGAAAGCATGAATAGGAATGCGCTGATTGAGAAAAAGTTGAAGGAGGTATTTTAATTTTATTTCATCCAACATTAATATCACTTAAAAAACGAAATCACATCAAAAAGAAAAAAAAAACAAACGATTCAGACAGGCGTTCTGATTTACTACGATTCAATTGGTCAAGGAGCCTGGCTGAGCAAAGTGATAGCGATGACTCAATATTTTCTTTACTGGAATCTCTCCTCGGTCGTTTGCTTCATTTCTCAAGGTCGTGTCCACTCTGATCCAGGGTCTGGGTCACGATGTCTATGAATTTTCTCCAGTCCGTCCTGTCCTCTACTTTCCTCACGGCTTCGGTCACTTGGAGACCAGTGAGTTTGGCAACTTGGTCCGACCACCGTGTGGGGCAGCGGCCACTTGGTCGTTTCCCCTCTACTTTGCCAAGCACCATCAGCTTGTCTAAGCTGTCAGGCTTTACTGGAATAGTCTCCTAGAATAGATTCTTTACCAGAGAGAGTATTAAAGAAAAATAAGCCAGATATATTATTGAAACGTACCTTTAGTAGATGACAACGTATGCATTGAACTGCTCATTGCCAAGAGAATAGGCAATAAATTATTCTTGTCACAATTCTCTTCGAACATGGCTTGAACTCGTACAATCTTTTTCAGGGTAAATATCCTCAAGGTTCTCTAAGTGCGGTGAGTTTGGCCACTTCAAGAGCCACTTCGAGGAAGAAAGTTCAGGATTTCTACCAAAAAACACCAAAAGAAGTAATAGAAAAGTCCAAACACTATTTTGTTATTGTTTTTATATCGAATAGAGAATAGTTTAAAAAAAAATATGTAGCCAATTTTTGTCTAGCTTAAATAAATATCGAATTCCTTCCTTAGCTGCCTTACCCGCGGGTTCGATACTCGCTTATGACAAACATTGTCCATTGTTACACATACCATATGCATGGTTTTAATGGTATATGCGTTTGTGCTTGTCTATTATGTATGTTTCTGCAATATGGCTGCTGTTGAGTGTGAAGTGTTTATCATTAGCTTCTTACTCTTTTTCATCCTTAAAAGCTAGAAATGTATATAAAAAGGGATTTAGTACATTTAGAAAAGGGGTAAACGAGCGAAAAATACCACAGATCTTAAATAACTATTGCTGCCACCTATTGTCATCTGCAACATTAAAAAAAAAATTGTTAATTCGTTGCTGACCTTAAGGTTGAGTTAGTACTGAATATAGTCACTTAAGAGATACTTTATCAGCCATTTAATATATCTTCTAGCCTCCCCTCCAACTCCCCGTCCCCCCAGAACGACCACCCCCTGCCCCCACTCAGGAGCAGATAATGCAATTGAGGGGCGAAGATTTCTTCCTATACTGCCCCAAATCAGACGGGCATGCATATGGCAGGTATGGTAAACATAAGTTAAATTTAAAACTTAAGTCAAAAAATCTTAGCAATGCTTAAATAACTATACAAAATAGTTTTTATAATAAAAGGCGCTAATCATGGTTAAATTAAATTTATATAATATAGAAAACTGCTGAAAACTACTGTGTGGTCACGGCAGTAAAGAATATAGCCACACCCTCTCTTCCCGTGGGTGTCGTAAGAGGCGACTAATGGATAACACAGTTCCACTACCACCTTGGAACTTATGAAGCCGTCCGATGGCGGGATAACCATCCAACTGCTGGCTTTGAAATACACAGGCCGAAGACGGGCAGCAGCGTCTTCGGTGCGACAAAGCCAGCCCTGCGGTCACCAACCCGCCGCCCAGCGTGGTGACTATGGGAAACACACACGAGTTCACGCCATTTTTTGTGTGAACTTGTAGAGGCCTATGTCCAGCAGTGGACTGCGATAGGCTGAAGTGATGATGATGTGATGAATATAGAAAACGTATTAAAAAGAATTGACTTTAAGTAAGTTACTATTGAGGTAAATTTTGTATATTGCAGCTTCGTAATCAATTAAAGATGATTTATAAATTTCAAAATTTGTATAGATGTAGTTACAATTGTTTGGATGTAATAGTGCTAGATGTTGCTTTAACGACGGTCGTCGTCGTAATCAGCAATTGCTTACTCTATCGGCTTCAAGAACTAAAAAATTTATTGTTGCTTTTGTTTTTGTAAATCAATTAATTATTGAAATTATGTGTATATGACGGCTTTAATTTTGAAACAACGTCAACATGATTGACGGTCGGAAATTTTTTACTTATTTGCTAGTTTATAGTATTATATGTATCTGGTCTAGCTGATACTGGGTCTATCGCCGTGTATCCCTGCCCTGAAAGTACGTAAGATTGTTATATCTGGTTGTCATCATTAGACTTCTGCGGGGGTAGTCGAAATAATCGAGAAATATTTCACCTACCCGCAATGTAAGATGTAAGGTATTTACGACATAAAATTATTGCGTTAAAACCTATTTTAATTATTTTATTTAGTAGTTATAATTTTGCAATAGAGATGACATGATTCCACGACCGAAGTCCGAGACAGTACTACACAGCGTGGTCGAGATAGCCGATCAGAATTACCATTCTCAATATCATCAAATAGATGTGGATAAGTTCATACTTCGAGCCACTAGACACATGGCTAGCTTAAGGTAAGGAGTGAGTTTTAGGTAAATATGTACTTTTCATATAACTAGGTTGTTAAACAAGCGAACGGCTCACCTGATGGTAAGCGATTACCGTGGCTTATAGACGCCTGAAAAACCAGAAGCATCGTAAACGCGTTGCCGACCCTATTCCCAAATCCCCCCCAGGAGCTCTGGTCACCTTACTGACCAACAGGAACAAAATACTACTTGAAAACAGTATTATTTAGCTGTGGTCTTCTGTAAGGTCGAGGTACCCAAGTCAGGCTGCTCCATATTTTGGGCAGGGAATTCCTGCTGTGCCCTACCTCAGATTAATAATAATGTAATATTATTTATCAAACAGATATCAGACATTTAAAACGTATACGGGGGTAGCGTGTTGCGTGGCGGCGCTAGCGATGTTGAGGAGATTTAGAGCTAGAGCCTGGAATGAGGACATCTTGGACGAGACATTGGACCTTGGATATAATTTATTTAGGGTTAGAGAAAACATATATATCGTATACACACAGTATATGAAATATAACAATATCACCCATTATGATATATACTCGTTTGTCGACGACGCGTTGGCGCAACGGTCACAGCACTGGTTTGTGGCTGTTCCGCTGGCCATTGAGGGTTCGATCCCCGCACATGACAAACATTTGTATTGGCCATACAGGTGTTTGCCGTGGTCTCGGTGTTTATGCAGTCCTTGTGGGTCTCCCCACCGTGCCTCGGAGAGTACGTTAAGCCGTCGATCCCGGTTTTTATCATGTACACCTGATAGCGATCGTTACTCATAGTAGGGAATATATCCGCCAACCCGCATTGGAGCAGCGTGGTGGATTAAGCTCTGATCCGTCTCTTTCATGGGGAAAAAGGCCTATGCCCAGCAGTGGAATATAACAGGCTGAAGCGATTACTCATATAAAAGCGGAGTTTGTTGCCGATTCATTACTGCTGAATTTACATTATGAATCGACGGGATCTTCACTTTTAATTATAATTCATTTGTATAACGACGATTCGTAAGTGCTTTCGAAGCCTACCTAAGTAATTCTTGATTTTGATTCCATTATCTACAATAATATTATAAAGCTAAAAAGTATGTTCGTCTGCCTAAACGAGCTGATCTCAGATCTACTGGTTCGAATTGAAAAAAAAATTTTTGTTCTGGATAGCCTGTTTGTGGAGGATGGCTATAGACTTGTTTCCTTAAATTAACTCGGGTAAATCTGCGGGGCGCAACTTGTTGGTGATAAATGACAACCGCCTTTGGGTAGTGATATAAGTAGTCCACGTAGTCATGGGTACCATTCATACTCTGGGTAGGCATTTATAATTCGTACAAATATTTGTTTCTGGTTTGGGTACATTTTCTTGTGGGGGGTATATTCTCTTCACGGTACCTCGGAGAACATGTTTAGATACTGCCTGAGTCGTTTTATAATGGAACTATTAATAGTTCCATACTCGATTAAGATAGGAAAATATCCGCTTGCAGTAGAGTAGCGATTATATTAGAAGAAAAATAACCCACTGGTTTCTTAAAGGGTTTTCTGCCGAATGCACCAGAAAATAATTTTGCAGTTAGTAGTGAGTGGTTTAGTATTAAATGGCAATAAGCGGTATTAAGTAGATGATAATATATGTTTTAGGAATCGCTAGTTGAAAGAGGGGGACCAATAAGAAGACTTGTTTTAGGTGAACTGAAAGAAACGTTCGCGATAAGAGATAAGAAGTATATGCACAAGGTAAATTAGTATTTATTTATTGTGGTAATTGTATATGTATTAAAATTTTTTTATACAAACAGGTAAGCGATTACCGCAGCCATAGACGCCAATACCAGAAGCGTCGCAATTTTATATGGATTTTAATTTTATCTACTATATACAGCTGTCCAGATCCGTAGCCAGAACAGTAGAATCATCTGAGTGAATTACATTTTATAATATTTTTGAGTACGAATTCCTAACATTTGTTAAAATATAGCTTGAATTCATTAATAACCGTAGCATCTTTTTGGTAAAATAATTTTCGAAATCAGCAATTTTTATGTTTTTCCAATAGCTACATCTAATATATAAAATTCTCGTGTCGCGGTGTTTGTAGTTAAACTCCTCCGAAACGGCTTGACCGATTCTCATGAAATTTTGTGTGCATATTGGGTAGGTCTGAGAATCGAACAACATCTATTTTTCATCCCCCTAAATGTTAAGGGTAGTCCACCCCAATTTTTTTTTTAATTTTTTGATAAATTATCTATTCTTTATTTTATTATGATTTGACGTTCAAAAATACATACAACCCTAAATTTTCACCCTTCTACCTCCAACCCCTAGTTTTAAGTAGCGTTTAGCGGCAAGAGAACGTTTGCCGAGTCAGCTAGTTTAAAAATATAAATCTATATTCTTTGTAATAACAGTGAATCAAAATTAGTTTTTCTCCAGGAAAGGGGTATAGCTGTTTGGGGTAAGCTTATATCGACAAATACAAAAGTTTTAGATCTCTGTCGAGGTATCGAAGCTTTCTTTAAGGAATCCGATGCTGGTTTACTTCAGGTAAGATTTAATGTACTACTTTGTGTAGTTCTTGTAACAAATATATAAAAGTATTTTAAGCTATTGCATAGCTTCTATCGCGGGCCTTGAGCGCGTGGACCGAATCCAGAAATTCCGTAACGAAAAAACCTCACGCTCCCCACTCCGACGGGCACGGAGGTGTGGCTTGAAGGCCGTGTATCGTCTAACGTCGTTTCAGTTCGGCAGTCTTCGACACGGCGTTGTGTGCGTGCGATTAGACGTATTGTACGACTCTACGAAACTCGCACGAATCGAGTCGAGCTGCTCCGAAATCGGACGAATACATAAGCAGCTGTTTATGAGAAAGTATATAGGTGTATAAAAAATTGTAAAATAATAAAAAATATTTTAAACAATATTAACTTTTTATTTATTTAATCAAAGAAACAAATCTGTTTTCTTATCGGTCACCACGCTCAAAAAGTGTAACTTGAATTAATATCAAAGAAAAAGAAATACTGCATAAATAAAATAAATAAATAATTATAATTGCATAAGTTGATACAAAATGCTATGCAATAGCTTTTTTTGTTTATAAAAAAATAAATTGTACGTGTATATATACTTAGTATATATTTTTCAAGATCATTGTTGATATACTAAAATGAAACTATATATATAATGTGTTGTTTGTTTAGTCTAAAAATTTACATAACCTAAAATTTTATCTCTTAAAACCATTTAATTTTTAAGACAATTTTTTCAAACAAGCGTACGGCTCACCTGATGGTAAGCGATTACCGTAGCTTATAGACGCCTGCAACACCAGAAGCATCGCAAGCGCGTTGCCGACCCAATCCCCAATCCCCCCAGGAGCTCTGGTCACCTTACTCACCAACAGGAACACAATACTGCTTGAAAACAGTATTATTTTGCTGTGATCTGTAAGGGCGAGGTACTACCCCAGTCGGGCTGCTCCATATTTTGAGCAGGAAATTCCTGCTGTGCCCTACCTCAGTTAAACTACTCAGTTACTATGTGAGAGCAGTGTTATTTAGCTGTGATCTTCTGGAAGTTCTAGGTACTTCCCCAGTCGGGCTGCTCCGGATTTTGGGCAGTATATTTCCTGTCTTGCTCCAATAATGCTTTTAATTGATCGAGTTTGGCCTTATTTAGATTCCTGGTGAGTTTGAAGTTGCGATTTGGAATGAAGGTGGTAAATATTACGTCTACCATCCGTGGCCCGCGGACAGATATGGTTACAAGGTAGGGGAAACGACTTAGCCTATAACACTACATTGCTAGACATAGGCCTCTTTCTTATCAGATGTTCATGATAATAGTCAAGATCGATATATTTAAGTACTCTCCGAGGCACGGTGGAGAGACCCAAGGACAGACATCCAAAGAGGAAAGTACTTTGTAAAAATACAAATATCTATCCCGAGCGGTAATCAAACTCGCAAATCTTGAAGCGTCTACACGACACAAACAGCGCGATTGCAGTTGAAATATATGGAGCTTATATATTATTCCTAAAACATATAATGCCAGAGAAACTAAAATTTATCGCAAGTTTTGTAGTATTTCCCCTTTTCTTTTAGAATTCATCAGCCATCATTTTGACCAAAGTTCATCGGAGGATTGCAATATTTTCTCCTTGGATTTGATGAAAATTGCAAAAAATTAGATTACAATACATTTGCTAATAGCTATTATTTACCGAATTGCGGATATGTGCAAAAATTTAAATCGCGTCGTCGTAATTGTAAATGTAAATCTTTATTGAACTTTGTACATTTTAATTTATCGTGCCCACAACAAAAATTAAAAAAGACGTGATCAACACACATAGTGGAGTGTTTCATCATTCCAGCCTATACAGTCCACTGCTGGACATAGGCCTCCACAAGTTTACGCCAAAAATAACGTGAACTCATGTGTGTTGCCCATAGTCACCACGCTGGGCAGGCGGCTTGGTGACCGCAGGGCTGGCTTTGTCGCACCGAAGACGCTGGTACCCGTCTTCGGCGGGTGGAGTATTTATAGGAATAATTACTATAAGTTGTTCATAACTTCATTCAAAGAAAGAGAGTGAGAAAAGGTTTTGTAGAAGAAGTGAAGTATGTGGGGTAATCTGCTATAAGTTAATCTCACATCATCAGGTTGGACTTCAAGACGGCGGTAAAGCCTGTCTCCTGAACTTCAACAGAGTGACTCGACTCTGCGAACATTTTCTAGACAGTGTTGCCGATTTGAAGAGAAAGCCATTTAGTATATCAGATATTTACGTGACTGAGCGAGGAGTTATGCCCGAGCCGGTTAACAAGTTGAAACGTTAGTCGTAATATTTTAAAATCTTTAATATACACAAGGTCGTATGTTCCTAAGATAAGCCATTTAATGTTTGGTATAGGTAAACAGTCTTTTGATATAGCTACATTTATTTTCGTAGGTACATACATATAAATATTACAAATATAAATTAATAATAATAATAATAATAATAAATAAATAATAAATATCTACACAATACACACACGGTCGTCTGTTCCTAAAGTAAGCAACTTAATGCTTGTGTTATACCTAACAGCCGACTGGTATAGCTACATATTTTTTTTTGATAAACATACTTATAAATAATACATATATAAATATATAATTAAATATATACATTAAACCCATACTCATGGTGGGAATCGAACCCACAACCCCCGGAACAGAAAGCAGGGTCACTACAAACTGCGCCAACGGGCTAGTCGCTAGTAGGCTAGTAGATTAATATATATATTAATTTGCTTATGTATATATTACGTTCAGATTCGGTGTGGGAAACGATCCCACAACCCCCTGAGCAAAAGCACGGCACTACACTGGTCATCGGGCTGTTTTTTTTTTAAATTGACTATAATCTGTGTGACAATCAGCTGTTACATTTTGTGGATATACTCGTACTAATCCAAAATAAAATTTAGATTTGTAAGCCAATCTCAGCTTTAAACTAAAATAATCTTCGTATTTCATCCCAATCCCAACGATACATACATAAAACTTTTATGAGACTACTTTTCATGATATCATTTCCTATGATATTGGTATGAATATTCTTTATTCCTAAATTTATGTTAGGACTTAGTATGAACGCCGGTATTTCTTAATCCTCTAATTGCGGAAGGCGATAATGTATCACATCTTGAAAGACTTAATACAGCTCTCAAACAGTGCGTACATGTGAGTAAGGTGGAGAGCTCCTGGAGAGGATCGAAAGTAGGATCCTGGTGTTACTGTCATCTAACTATAAGTTGGGAACTTGTCATCAGGTGGGAAGTATCCTTTTTTGCCTTTCTAGTCTTATAAATGGTATATAAATGTATTTTTAAACAGCGGTTGCCCCCAATCGTTGGGTGGTTCGAGGTCGCTTCCACGAGGCCGACGTTCGATTTCCGGAAGAGCATCGTGGAAAGCAAGCTACACCAGTGTCGATAGCTGCCATAGCTATGGCACATGTCCTGGAACCATCAAACTGGACGCCTGATGATATTGATGAGGTTTGTATCAGAGTAGTTTGGTTGGGTAAGTGCCTCAATTCTAAAAAAGCCCACAGAAAACCAATGCTTCTTTCTAGCAGTATCGTGTTCCAGTGGTGAGAAAGGTAGCCAGAGCTCCTGGGGAGGGTCGTGGATAGGGTCAGCAACGCACTTGCGATGCTTCTTGTGTGGCAGGCGTCTATAGGTCACGTTAACCGCTTACCATCAGGGCCGTACGCTGTTTGCCACCTTCTTAATATAAAAAAGGATCTTGATGTAGGTGACCTTACCTTTCTTCTACCTCTTTTTTTTATATATCACTAGGTCGGCAAACAAGCGTACGGCTCACCTGATGGTAAGCGATTACCGTAGCTTATAGACACCTGCAACACCAGAGGCATCGCAAGCGCGTTACCGACCCAATCCCCAACCCCCCAGGAGCTCTGGTCACCTTTCTTATCAACAGGAACACAATACTGCTTGAAAACAGTTAAACAGTCAAACCTCCTATTTAGTTTGGTTCTGAGAGACATTTTTCTTTATTCCGAAAGTTACCAGACGTTTTCTGTAAGTAGTTTCGAAAATAGTCAAATACAACCTAACCAAGTTTTACGTAATTACTATGACTAAAATTTACTAGATTTTATACATGGCTTTAATGATTTGTCATTTTGGTTGAATATCTTTTGCTGCTAGTAAGTATTGTAATTTAAGTTCGGTTTAGGTTGGACTACTTAAATATAATTTAATTTATATCTATGACCTTTTGCTATGTTTTCCATATGTTTTCTATAAAATTTTATTTTGACATATCTATAGAAACAGTGTTATAAGATTTACTGTCAATTACATAATTTTGACGGAACGGTTTTTGCCCATTAAAGTAATTGTAGCCTATTTCTCAGTGGTGACGGCGTATTCTCCTCAAAAAAGAATTTTTAGATTATATCCAGTAGATTTTGAGTTTATGTACTACAAACAAAAATCAAATCCCCTAGTCTTCATCAATCCTTACTAATCCTCATCAAAAATCAATCTAAAAGTAAACTAGATATATCAATGTATCGTAATTTTTCCTTAAAATCAGACTCTCGTCCGAGGCGACATTCTGTATCAAAACACGATGGAACACCTCGAACGCATGGGCATCAATTTGGAAACCCCTCGCAGTGGGGAAGAGGGAGAGGAAGAGGAAGTGGGGACCACGGGCACGTTGGCGGCTGCCGATGTACTGACTAGATTCAGAGTGTCTGAGTACGATTGTATTGAAACTGAAGTCATGGATTGCGCTTATAGTGGTTAGCTGATTTTTGATTTGTCATCAAATTTCGACGATCGACGTAAGATTGCCAGTGTAGACTGAATGAGGATTGTGGAAAACCGGGATGTCTGGTGCGAACTTGCGAAGGCCTATGTCTAGCTGTGGACTGCAATAGGCTGAGCTGACCAACTGATTGACATCAAATTTCAGACTTTTGTTGATGTTTGTGCAAAGAAATTATGGTATCCATCATGTCATTTAGCAAATTTAAAGTTAATACGAATAAATAGTACCTAAGTAGTTGGTAAAAGATTACGTAAATGAAAAAGAATTTATAAAATTAATAATAGGATACATGACATATGTCAAAGTCAGTGTTGTGCGAATTATAAAGCTAAAATACTACATCCGAATAGAAACTCGGAGTAACATAGTTATCTTATTTTTACCTATTTGGAGATTCTCCAAAATGTATTCTTAATTTCCATTCCAAGTTCAACTCACAACTATTTTTCTTTCATATTATTAAGCTATTATATTTATTGAGGTAGGAAACAGCAGGATATCATTACAGCCTACACAGTCTACTGCTGGACATAGGCCTCCACAAGTTTACGCCAAAAATAACGTGAACTCATGTGTTTTGCCCATAGTCGCCACGCTGGGCAGGCGGCAGGCGGGACACGGCAGGATATATCTTGCTCAAATCTATAGTAACCCTTCTGGGGGAGTAAATAACAATACTCATAAATAGTGTTCTTGTCCCGTAGTGAGTAAGGTAAAATCTTTTAGGAAGGGTCGAAGGTAGGGTCGGCAATGCGCTGGAAATGCTTATTATCATGCGGAGAGTCCCCTTACTTGCCATCTCTAAAATAAATAAAAGCTAGGTATGCAAAAAATGACGCCGCGTTGGCGCAACGGTTACAGCTATGAATTGCACCTGTTGCGCTGGCGGTTGCGGGTTCGATTCCCGCACATTACAAACATTTGTATTGGCCATACAGATGTTTGCCGTGGTTTGGGTGTTTGTGTAGTTCTTGTGGGTCTCCCCACCGTGCCTCGGAGAGCAC
The DNA here is from genome assembly GCF_905220565.1 of Melitaea cinxia. Classification (NCBI taxonomy): domain Eukaryota; kingdom Metazoa; phylum Arthropoda; class Insecta; order Lepidoptera; family Nymphalidae; genus Melitaea; species Melitaea cinxia. The sequence continues at coordinate 5,749,441 of NC_059423.1, forward strand.
GTTAAGCTGTCGGTCCCGGTTGTTATCATGTACACCTGATAAGTGATCGTTACTCTAGTAGGGAATATATCCGCCAACCTGCATTGGACCCGCCAACCTGCAGCGTGGTGGATTAAGCTCTGATCCTTCTCCTACATGGGGAAAGAGGCCTATACCCAGTAGTGGGATATTACAGGCTGAAGCGTTATGCAAAAAATACTTCTGCTGTAAAATACTGAATCTATACTTTAAAAATCTAGGTCAACTCAACCCAGAACCGGATAGTGGTGTCCTTTCCCTCAAAGACTCAATACGCCAACTCTTTAAAGAGCATACTCATGCAGTAGTAACGGCTAGAGGCGGTTCCACCGCTATATGGAGATATGATGACAGTTACTACTTCTTCGATCCTCATGGCTGTGATGAGAACGGTTAGTAAAATAGAGTTTTGTGACTTAGTTGTGACTTAGTAATAATATTTTTACTCAGAAATTATTGGACCCTATGTCTTCTAAGACATGTTAAATATAATTGTGTTTATTCTTTAATTTACATGGACAAGTATTGTACGTACGTTGTAGTTGGGTGAACTCAAAAACTACTCGCCACATCTATGTCAAATTAAAACTGGATCACAAAAAAAGCATCAGCTTTTCAATAAAAAATAATAAAAAAAAACGTCAAAATCGTAAATCGGTACACCCAGTAATAAGCTATGAGGTAAAATAAGCAAATGCAGTCGAATTGTGAACCTTCTTTTTTTTTAATCCGTTATTTCGTCCATATTAAAGGAAATAGCAACTGAAAAACACAATAATTTATGTATATATAAAGGTTATCCTTCCGAAGAACCAAGATCAGCGGCGTGTTTAGTAAAAGTCAAGGGTTCTCCTGATGACCTAGCTAACGTGATCCTAGGAAACCTAGCGCCTGGACTAGACGACAGTTTTAACTTATCTCCTATAAATGTAAATGCAAGTAAGCTTAATGCTGAAATTGGAGCACCAGAAACTAAATTAGAGGTAAGAAGAGATATTAAAGGGAAAGAAATGAATGAGTCTGAAATTTAAGGCCAGAAAGGAAATGTTCTAACAGATATAAGCTGTGTAGTTACGGGAGCAAAGAATATAGCCACCTTCTCTCTTCCCGTGGGTGTCGTAAGAGGTGACTAAGGGATAACACAGTTCCACTACCACCTTAGAACTTAAAAAGCCGACCGATGGCGGGATAACCATCCAACTGCTGGAATGGAAGGATATGGCTTTGAAATACACAGGCCGAAGACGGGCAGCAGCGTCTTCGGTGCGACAAAGCCAGCCCTGCGGTCACCAACCCGTCTGCCCAGCGTGGTGACTATGGGCAACACACATGAGTTCACACCATTTTTGGTGCGAACTTGGAGAGGCCTATGTCCAGCAGTGGACTGCGATAAGCTGGTGTGTGTGTGTGTGTATGCTGTAACTGATATAATACTTTGAGAACTTTTTTGAGGAGAGTTATGCAAATGGATATTTTCTATGGTGTTTATTGAGTTTTGAGTTTGAGTTTTTCATATCATATTTTTAAACGAGAGAAGATTTTAAGTTAATAAGCTTGAGTTACTTAACTACTGTAACTTACCGTTTCTGAATAAACTCCTTTTCTCTTAAAAAGAAACTTAGTATAATATATTAAAAACTAGTGCAAATTTATCAAAACTTGTATTAAAAATTCCTCTCAATTATTCAGGTTTCTTGAACTTTTCCTTCACTGTCAAGAACAAATTTCTCTTCTTTTTTTTTTCTTTTTTTGCTGATCTTCGACTATTCTCTGTATTTTATTTTCTTATACACAGAGTAAAGCGTTCAATTGGATAGCAAAAGGCACGGCCGCTATTATGATGGGTCCAAGAGGAGAGAACACAGCGATTGGAAAGGCTGCTGAAAAAGCTGGTATTGGGGTAAGTGGTGCTAAATTTAATTTTAAGCTAGCTGAAACGACAGAGGTTTTTCTGTCTTGCCTCCCCAATTTCGCATCAAACTTCCTGGTTCTCCGTTATCCTCATCCAGCACCACCTGTGATCTTATGTAGATCATCGGTCCAGCAGGCCGGAGGGCGTCCTACACTACTTTTGCCAACACCCAGTTTCACTCTAGGATACGTCTGCTCCAGCAGCCATCGGTCCTTGGACCGAGATGGACAATATATTTATCAAAAATTAACACACACATATGGATATAAATAATTTACTTATAATTTAAATTTTACAGGCGGAAGATATGGCAGGTCGAACCTTAGCACTACCAGCTGCGGCAGCCTTCGCAGCTGCCACTGAGTCAGTGCCACCTCCTCATATGCATCAAGATCATATGTACAATTTCTTGGGTTAGTGTTAGTAGATACCTCCCCTCAGTTCCGTTTCTATCGTAAGGACACACTAGCCCCTGTTCATGGTCCCAGACCTTACGGGTGCCTCAGAAAGCTGATTAAATTTACCTTTATACCTGCCTTAAGTGAATGGTAAAAGGTATAATTTGAAGAGAAATTAAGCTATAAGCCTAAAAGATGGTAGAAATTTTTCAGAAAATAAAAATTCAATTCAAATTGTCAATATTTTTTTTTCTTTCTTTGATATGTATTATTTCTGTTTTTGGTGTACAATAAAGTGTATTATTATTATTATTATTATTCTGTTTATTCTCAACATACAACATATATCCATATCCGACATATATCAGAACGCCTATTTTACTAACTTTTTAAATAAATTACACGCAAACATACATAAACATACGTAGCAGTTTCATTTGAAACGATTTGAAATAATGCACCAAAGCCAGCTACTATCGCAAATTATAATTTACAATTTGTGAAAAATTAAACAATTGCCTCTATTTGATGTTCACATCGTTAATCATTCGCAATAATCGCCCACACTTGGTATAATTTCCGTTTGATCGGGTCCTTCTCGATGGGTTTGATGTAACGTGTGAATGTAATTTCTCTGATTAATATTATATGAGATTTGTTAAATTACGTAGTTGGTTATAATTTGCTACTTATAAGCTTTCTAGCTGGGCCCAAATTTATATATGCCCAAGGGCGACATGCCCTAAGACGGCTTTGCTTCCTCTGCACCCAATATAATATGTTAAAATGCGTTGTCAAATATTTAGCAACACAGATGTAGTTATAAATGTCAGTTAGACGAATATAACTAGAAAAAAACAAACATTTAACTATTACATTATTACTAATGGACACTCGGGTTCGATCCTAGCTCATGACAAACTTATATTGACCATACAGTTATTTTTCCAGTCAGATCGTTTAGTAACGGATAAAAGCTTGCCAAAAATGAATTTCAAATTACTTTTACAATTAAAATAATCTTAACCACAGATGCGGGTGTCGACTATTACCTAAATCATCTAAAAAAGACTGGTCGCAAAGAAATCGAACCCAATGACTTGACGGAGAAATTCGAAATGGGAGCAAATACGTTCTCCATCGAACTCGACGAACCTATACGACTACCTCTGAGACTTCCCGATGAGCCGGCAGGGGTAAGATATTACTTTATTCAAGTTGGCCTTAAAATAACTTTATCGCCACTATCTTAATATATATAAATCTCGTGTCACAATGTTTGTCCTCAATGGACTCCTAAACCACTTAACCGATTATAATAAAATTCGCACACCATGTGCAGTTCGATCCAACTTGAAAGATAGGCTATATTTTATTTTGATATATTAATTATTATATTTAAGAAAAAAATAAAGAAGGCGGTACAAAGTTCGCCAGGTCAGCTAGTATAATAATATATGTAATTTGTAACTACCCTCAATTCGGTATATATATTCTGCTCAGGATAAAAAGTAATTTGTTCAAATTTATCGTATTTAAATTTTATCAACAAATAATTGTGATTGCTCGCAAACGAAAAAAAACCGACTTAATTTACATTACTACTTTTTTTTCTTTTACACTAACAGAGGATTTTAAGCAAAATATGACTAAATGTTTAATTGTTTATTAACCGATTTAAAAAAAGGAAGAGGTTACTCAATTCGACCGTATAATTTTTTTAATGTATGTTCGGGGATAACTTCGTCGTTTATGAATTTTTTTTGTTGGAAAGAAGATATTCCAAGTGTGGTACCATGATAAGGAAACCAGGATCTGATTATGGAATCCAAGAAAAATCAAGGGAAACTCTCGAAAATCGTAGTGACGACTAGTGAGTTTGTTAATTTTTTTCATCAACTTACGTTGAATTACTTTTTTATGTAATTGAAATTGTTTTTTTTTTTGTTTGCGAGCAAATATAGTTATTTGTTTTGCAAGCAAACAATATTTCGAAGTCGGTTTGAAAGTACCTATTCAAACTTCTAACTTGTAATGTAATTAATAAACTCGATGTAAAGGAAGGTGAAGAAGAAGCAGCTGAGAAAGAACTCGGTGAAGAAGAGGAAGAAGAAGAAAAAGAACAACCAATGAAACGTAAGGATGTTTTATCCTTACTATAATAGAGCAAAGATTCTGACCCCGTATAGGGTAATATTTAAAAATTTTAATCACATACAAATATCAATTCCTTTAGTAAGGATCATTCAGAAATAGGATTAAAGATTAGAACCCTCACGCTTCCGTTAGATAAGCATACGTATTTGAAGAATTCTCGCAAAACAAGAAAACTTTGGAGACTGTTTCTAGTCATACCATTTATCCCAAATAATCACTTACAGAAATCAAGGACGCTCTGTTCAAAATGTGGAACGATCCCACGAAACCCACATCAGTCGCTCTGCTGGTTGGTGACTACCACCAGCTCGGGGTGTGGGTGTCTGCGGGAGGGAAGGTGGTTGCATTTGACCCGGCCCCCACCATGGCTAAAGGAATGTTGACCTTGCAGAGGATTAAGAAGGGTATGTGGAGTAATTGTTTCATTAAGTTTAATAGACAAGATTGTTAGTATAGACGCTTTTCAAAGCATATTGCCAGTCGCTTTACACTTGTAGTCTGTGGGTGAACTACACGAGGAAGGCATACAGTGGTCTGCGCGTCCATTATAATAATGCATTTAGGCTATTGATGGGGTTGTCTTGGCGGTGCAGCGCTTCAGGTATGTTCGCCGAAGCGGGGGTGGACTCTTTTGGCGCTATAATGCGCAAGCGTAGCGCATCAATGTTGCGACGGGTGCGAGCCAGCGCCAACACCATCCTGGGCGCACTGACGGATAGTTTTGACTCGCCGATAATGGAGCACTGGATACGACTGCACGCAGTCAAGTAGAACTTCTATCCTACCATCGGCCAGTCAAAAGTATCCTATTTTAGTATTTAGTATTTAATATTATGTAATTTTTCTAATTTTGTTTTAGTATTGTTACTAACATAGTTTTATAAGATCATTGTTACTAACACTTTTTATGGACAATTTTTGTCTGAAATAAATGATTATTATTATTATTATTATAGACTATAGAGAAACAAAGTATAGAATTTAGTATGTATTAAAATGTAAATATGCTATTATTTAATCCAAATGTTGAATTTATTTAGCAAAATAGGGTAGAGCAGGAATCATCTTACTCAAAATCAGGAACAATCCATCTGGGGAGGTACCTTAAAGAATATCGCAGCTAAATATTACTGCTTTCAAGTAGTGTTGTTTTCCTGCGAGTAAGGTGAAGAATTCCTGGGGGGATTAGGAGTAAGTTCGGTAACGCGCTTGCGATGCTTCTAGTGTTGCAGCTGTCTATAGGCTTATGGTAATGGCTTTCTATCACGTGAGTCGTACACTTATTTGTTGGAATGCTCTAGAAAAGAGGACTACCAGTAGCATTACAAATCATCACTCATCATCATCATCACTTCAGCCTATCGCAGTCCACTGCTGAACATAGGCCTCTACAAATTCGCGTCAAAAATGGCTTGGACTCATGTGTGTTGCCCGTAGTCACCACGCTGGGCAGGTGGGTTGGCGACCGCATTACAAATATACACAATGTTTTTCCTGGTTTTACGTAAGGTAAAGTTAAAAATAATATTTGTTACTTGTATCTAGTATTATTAGTATTCAGTATGAGAGAGGAAATAGAGGAAAAAAAATATTGTTTATAGCTTTTAGTTTACCTTGTTTGTATAATTGTACAACGTAGTAAATGAATAAATTATCATTGAAAAAGGTGATGAACTACGTATACAACGTCTCAAAGAAGAGATGGCGGGAGAAGGTGGCGGTGCAGAGGAAGAAGATGAAGAAGAGGCTGAAGGAGGTGAGAGGGAAAATGATGATAATGATATAAAACTAAATGACATATAGAATGGTATATTGACTACTACTGAAGCACAAGAAACTGCTATTAAAGTATTAGAAACTACTACTAAATACGTTCTTAACACGATGGATGTCTAAACCTTGATAGCTAATGGAAAAAATAAGATGAAGTCTATTTTTAATACTTATTCGTGCTGTAATTTTAAAAGTGAAACTTTGTGATGATGGAAGGATATTCGTTACTTTTTCACGCAAAAACTACTGAACTAATTGTAATGAAACTTGGTGTGTAGATTTATTCAAGTAGGCAAAAGCACCTCAAATTCGTTATTATCACCTGGCCTTAATCTACTCGAATTACATTACTTGAATTGTGAAATGTTCATATCTCCTAATCATTTACACCAGGGGTTCCCAAACTTATTTTGACTACTGCCCACTAAGAGAATAAATTATTTTATAGTGCCCCCTTTAGGCAATCTTTTAATGAATATTAGTTCATGTTCACAAGCTGTAGTCGAGAGTCCTTATAGATTGAATGACAAATTGCCCCCCGAGTCTCTACACAACGCCACCATTTTTTTTCTAGGTCTCTTACCCCCCTTTAGTACTGCAGCGTGCACAAGGGGGCGTTATAACCAACTTGGGAAACACTGGTTTACACCTACCAGTCAGCTGTATATATTTATCCTATTGTATTAATATTATAGAGGTTTGTGTGGGTGGATGTTTCTGATTCTTTCACGCAAAAAATACTGAATTGGTTGTAATGAAACTTGGTACGTAGATAGCTGGTTATCCAGAATAATACATAGGCTACTAATCTTGACATTCGCAAGGGATCAGGGGATTCCCCAGGGGAAGGGGGGAGTATTACGTGGACGAAACCGCGATGTGCAGATAGTTTTTAACATACACAATAAATTAAAAGAGTCTATTTAATAATAATGTATGTACGTAAGAAGTTATACTTCATTGGCTAACTAACTTCTTCTTCGTTGACTAGCTAACTTCAGGGTGTCGGTTTTTTTATGACGGTGTGCGCGCGCATCGTAAACTTACATCCATACAATTATGTATTTGAGATGTCAATTATAAATTGTTTTCAGAGGGTGAAGAGCAACCGGAACCGGAACCGGAATTCGTACCGCCGGAATCCTGTCCGGCTCTGATGGTGTTCGCCAGTCCCGGAGAGTTTATTGACAAACTTAGTAAGATATAAGTTTAATTGTCACGCTTAACTTGACTATACGGGACTTACAGGTATTGTCATTTTGAAACTTAGTTATTAGTTTATGGCTGAGATATGGCACAGCAGGAGACATCCTGCTTAAAATCTGGAGCTGCCCGACTGGGGTAGTACCTCGACCTTACAAACGATCACAGGTAAATAATACTGCTCCCAAATAGTCTCAATAGTATAGATTCTGGTGAGGGTTGGATGTACAGTCGACAACGCGCTTGCGATGCTTCTCTTGTTGCAGGCGTCTATAGGTTATGATAACAGCTTATTATCATGTGAGTCATACGATTGTTTGCCGACCTAATTGTATAAAAAAAATAGAAACTTAGATTGTCAATTATTTTTGTCTCCATGTGTATTTAATTTAAATATTCGCTCTCAAACGCCATCTCTTGGAATCTATGTAAAAGCATCTGTACAGCGCCCTTGATGTGATCCAAGTTATCAAAATATTAATATTCCTAATTAGATTATTGAGGTACCAGACTTAACAACAACACGAATATGAACTTTTGTCTTTATTTGAATAATAATAATTTATGTATCTAACTCTCAAAATTTTTGTAAGTATACACCAATATTTTTCATGATAGCTCTTCAAGGAGGCCTCGACCGGAAGCAGTGCTTGGCGCCGTACAAGTTGTATCCGGTTAGAGTGACGAACGAATTGACGTCAGTTTTGAAGGAGAGGAAGGGAGGGGCTCCTAAAAGCGGTGATGATGAAGCCGCAGCTGATGAAGAAGGTGATCTAGATACATCACTCTACACAATATTATCTGCCTCTATAGTTATAACTTTGATTTTTTTTTTGTAAGTAGAAGCTGGATCCAATTTGAAAGATTAAAACACCTTTCATTAGAAGAAGCATTTCGTGAAGTCATCTTATGAACCATGACGACCTACGAACCCTAATGTAGTGGTGCGCGTACCATGTAAGCGCATAAATAAAGGTGGTTGCAGTTACGATTTCCGCTCAGGATAGATATTTGTATATCTGCAAATATTTGTCTCCGGTTTAGATATCTGTCCTTGTGGGTTTGGTGGGTTTTTCCACTGTGCCTCGAAGAGCACGTTAAGTTCTTTGTCCCGGTTATCTTAATAGACACCCGATAGTGATCTTTACTCACAGAAGGAAATATATCCACTCACCCGCAGTGGATCAGCGTGGTGGATTAAGCTCCAACCCTTCTCGTACTTAAAGATAGAAACCTATGCCTAGGAGTAGGTTATAAAATTCTGAATCAATCAATAATTCTGAACCAACAACAATTTAATTAATTGAACACCATATCTATACGACTGGCCATCACATCTATACAACTGACCCGAACAACTCTATAATCGACCACCGCATCTAAACAACTAACCACTGCAACTATATAACCGACCTCTGCACCTATGCAACTAACCACTACATCTATATGTCGACTGACCACTGCAGCTATATGTCGACTGACCACTGCAGCTATATGTCGACTGACCACTGCAGCTATATATCGCTATCCACCCCATCTATATAACTGACGGTCACACCTGAATCAAATCAATCAATCAATCAAAGCAATCAACCAAAATAATGAGATTTAATTTGTAAGATTCGGTCTAGAGTATCACAATCAAGGTTTTAAACAACGAATGAGCTTTAGGCTGAGGTTTTCCCTCTGCGCTATAATTTAGGAGTTTTCAAGCGTCGAGTGTGACATCCTTTAAGGCCACTCTTTTTCTTCTTTTTTTCACTCTTCTCCATGTTGCACATATCCATAGGTGACAGTAGCCATATAACATCAGATTGCTTCATCTGCTCTTGTTATGCTATTTTTATCTGTTATTGTTATTAAAAAAAATGACAACATACCTTACTCTGAAAACTAACAACTAGTTCTCAAATATTAAAAAAATATCTTTCCTACCAGAGGGTGAGTCTCTGATAGAACCACTGGATGACGAAGCAATAGGCAAGTATTTTACACGCCTCGGTCGAGCTGTAGCGTCGGTTCGAGGCCGGGTAGCGCAAAACGAAGATTACTTCCTCGACCAACCGAATAGGGATAACCAGGTCAGTTGGTCAGGTTGAATAAATAAATCTATATCTATACATCTATACAAATAAATAAAATTGGAATGTCTGTTTGTAATATTAAAATAACCCCTTTTTATTAATGTATACACGGTACATATTACCAAAATAAGATTTTTGCCAGTTATGACGACGACGTTGTCGTTGGCATAGTAATATAGTAAATCCATCATAATCAGCTTATAAAAGAATTTAATTTTATTCATCATTGCAAAACAAGTGGAATTAGAAATTCCAAGATATTCTATTATTTTTATAGTCCCGCGGATTAACCAACGAATTCAGAAAAAAAACGTATTAAACGTTTACATAGGTATAGTAAAAGGTATTCAGAACAAAAATATTTTTTTCGAACCTTTAGTTCCTGAGAGTTGCTGCAAACAAACTCATCAGCTTTATAATATTGGAATTATCAGAGCTTGTCAAACTATTTTCAAACTACCTTCTTCTTTAAAGAAAAACCAACCTAACGAATCTATCCAACTTTATACAGGATGCAGCGAACGCAGTAATGGGAATCGTGGTAGACCACATAGAGCCCTATATACACTGGAAACCTAAACTCCTTGATGCTATACTAAAGTATGGTGATCGACTCTACACGCTGTCTCTACCAAATGCCTCTTCGCCTCCGAAACTTTGTCCCACTGAGATCCAGAAGGAATTTCATGTGACCAGCTTTAATGTAAGTTGGTAAAATATATTTATACTAGTCGCGCCTCGTTTCTTTGATTGTGTGGCTTTTAATGATTTGGAAATTTTGGAAGAAAAATTTATTTCATGTTATTTGGGTTTTTAGATTTTCAATTCATATTCAAGTTCATTTGTAAGAAAGCTTGTTTGTGAGAAAGAACATCCTTCTTTTTTTTTTGAAGTCGGATAACCAAACTGTTTACTTTGTGTTTGATAGATTTAGTTTTCTACAATAGTTACTATATTAGTTTCACCTCAAATTATCGATTCATCTTGTAACATCCTTTTGCTGGGTGAAATCCTCTTTTTTCCATGAAGAATAAAGGTCCTAGCGGTATTCCATGTAGGAGATTGTCCCATGACGGTATTTGTTACATTTAGGTGAAATTGGAAATAGAAGCCGATGCAGTCACCGGTGATATGAAGGCCCGTGAGACTGGAGCTGTTCTTAACCTTCGCAGAGGGCTCCTGAAGTTCTTTGAATCGGTTTGTACTTTTTTTGCCAACTAAGTTGTATGAATTAATATAAGTTAATATTGGACACTTCCTATCTGTCACTACTATATCATGTCCTGTGCCCAAAGGTTATCTGGAAGAAATCGCTCTTCAGCGATAAGATCGCCTTTGTACATCTTTTTTTGTAATTACTACTGTTTGTTTATATTTTGGTGTACAATAAAGAATATATTATTATTATTATTAGGTCTGCAAACAAGCGTACGGCTGACCTGATATGGTATAATGATAAGCAGTTACTGTAGCTTATAGACGCTGCAACACCAGAAGCCCTACCCTATCGCCCCATTCTCACCAGGAGCTCTGGTCACCTTACTCACCACAGGAACACAAGACTGCTTGATAGCAGTGTTATTTAGCTGTGATCTTCTGTGAGGTTGAGGTACTGGGGATAGTCAGGCTGTGCCAGATTTTGAGCAGGATTTTCCTGCTGTCTCCTACCTCAATAATTAAATTTGAAATGTACCTACTCTATATGGGAAAAGAGTTGAAGATTTATTTGCCACGTTGCTCATCAGCTAAGTTATGAAATCAATTATGGGTTATTATAATTTCATTTTTAGGTATTTTTTTGGCATAAAAATTACTATTTTCGTTCTCCTTTTACTGATTAAAAAAACCTCTTTCTTTCAGATTTACTTCAGTGATACCAAAAAAAAAAAAATCATGCTTTCTGACCAAACTTTCTCACAATCACAATTTCCCAAATATTCTAGAACAAATACGGCGTCCTGTGCGCCAAAGGCTACTGTGTGGGTATCTGGCGAGCGGTGGACGACAAAAGTTTTTGCCTGTGGGAGTCCCACGCTACGGGACCCACTGGGTGTTCGTCCCCAGGGGGGGCGGCGGCTCTGGTTCTCTTTGCGAATGTAGATCAGCTCGCCGATACATTTGCTAAGAGTCTGGAGAAGCTGGCGAGGCCTGGACCGAACAGGTACGTGAGATATTCATCGGGAGAAATTATTTGCCTATTAGCAAGTCTATTTACCGATGACGGCTATAGGCTATAATTATAATATTTTAGCATGTTTTCTTTTTCTTCTATTCTCTCTCTCTTATTTCTATTCCCTATATGGCCTACGTAAAGGCGTTTATTTAAGAATTTATTTGCATCCAGGTATACGATATCATCGGTGAAGGTGTTCTGGGAACTATCCAAGATTCCTAGTGCCGTCACTGCCCAGGGCGCTGTACCTGATGAGGGCTACGAGTGGAAGGTATTTAGGAATGTTTTATATTGCCTGTAAATTATAGGCCTACATGTTGTCTAAATACTGTAGGGCAATAATCACGTTCACGATTCAGCATGTAATATCCTACTGCTGGGCATTAGTATCTTTCTCCATATAGGGGGTAAGGAAGGGTGTATATAACGGCGGGGCGAGGTGGCGAATGCTGGCGCGACCTTATTTCGCTCCACCCAGGCGGACGACTGCTTACACGTGGTGGTTTTTGGTTAGTAGTAGTCTGACATAACCCTCTAGTGCCATCGCGCCGGAGGGTATCCATGATGGATTTTCCTGACGTAAAAAAAAGGTCACGTCCCATAAGGTGACGAATATTAGTGCGGCCCCATCTCACCCCACCCAGAGAGATGACACGCGGTGATTTTTGGTCAGTAAAAGTCTGACATAACACCTCCAGTGCCTCTGGCCTGGGGGTTTATTCAGGAAGATTTTTCCCACGTAAAAAAAGGTCACGTCCCTTTGATGCATTTCTATGTCGAAAGGGGGATTTTAGTGGCTATTCCGGAGCCTAACGTTAGTGTCAGTGAGTCCCATATATTTGCCCCGAGGGGAAGAAAGCGTAAAGTCTGATATAACCCTCTGGCGCCCTGGCGCCGGAGGGTATCCATGAGTGATTTTCCCCTCTTAAAAAAAGGGGGTGTATATAACGTGACCATTTTTATTTCAGTTCAAATCGGGACATCATTTTTTTTATCAGTAGGTTTATTTCTTTTCCAAAAAAAGGAAGAGATTCTCGACTCGACAGTATTTTTGACGTGTTTTATCTCATAACGTTTTGTTTTTCAAACTTTTTTTATTGGAAAGCCTTGAAGTTGGTTGTAGATCGATTAGTTTATAAGTTATTCTTAGTGACGGGATTTACTACACTATAGAGGTCATATGGTAACATACCTTTCATCCATAATTCCCTCGGGATAAGGAAGGCGCTGTGTAAAAAAATAATGAGCGTCCAGATAGAAATTCTTTGTTACAAAATAAAAAAAAATCTGCACTAAAAAGGACTGCACAAACACCCAGACCACGGCAAACACCTGTATGCCCAACACAAATGTTGTCACGTGCGTGGATCGAACCCACAACCGCCAGCGCAACAGGCACAATTCATGGCTGTGACCGTTGCGCCAACGTGTCGTCGTCCAACCTAAGAGCCCGGGAACGTAAAAATAAATTAACAAATAATACCTGCTGTTCAAGGTCTGAATCGACGACGCCTTTCGCATTCAAGTCGCAAAGTTTAGCAAAAATTATAAAAAATGTTATTTTGGACTTTGGTATATGTACCGTGTATACATACAATTGAATTTAGTAAGAAAGCGGTTATTTCTATATTACAAACAGACACTCGATAATACGACCTAAATAGTAATAGAAGATGCGTATTTTCAAAAATATTATACCCACGTACCGTTCTAATTCAAATAGTTTTAAGAATGAATTAAAAAATATATAATTAACATACAAATGTTGAATATATAAATTATTTTTACACATATTTCAAACATAGCGTTAGGTTGTAGGTATATAAACACTGTTTAACATACAAACGATTTATCAATCAATGTAATTAATTAGTTATGTAAGCACTTCAAATTACTGCAAATACTGAAAATTTTACATTTTTAATATTCGTAACATTTATGTAGATTATGATATTTTGCGTTTTTTGGTTCTGGTTCATGGTTGTTTTTCAATTTATAAACATTTCTAAATTTTTCTATATGACGAAATAAATCTTTACCCAGCAGTGGAATTACGTACCTTACGATATCAATCACACCAGCCTATCGCAGTCCACTGCTGGACATAGGCCTCCACAAGTTAGCGCCAAAAATCGGGTGAACTCATGTGTGTTACCCATAGTCCCCATGCTGGGCGGCGGGTTGGTGGCCGCAGTACTGGCTTTATCGCACCGAAGACGCTGCTGCCCGTTTTCGGTCTGTGTATTTCAAAGCCAGCAGTTGGATGGTTATCCCGCCACCGGTCGGCTTTTTAAGTTCCAAGGTGGTAGTGGAACTGTGTTATCCCTTAGTCGCCTCTTACGACACCCACGGGAAGAAAGGGGGTGGCTATATTCTTTACTGCCGTAACCACACAGCAGATATCAATCAGTCAATCAATAATATATAATTCTACAAAAGGTTCTGACGGCGTTCGTTGAAACAGCGAGAGGTCGAACAATACTCCGAGGGACTCGTCCACCAGATCTTGTAAAGTTAGTCATTATTATTCATTATGCCCACAGCTTGCCCTATACTAATATTATGAAGCTAAAGAGTTAACCGTCAAACGCGCTTATTTCAAGACGCACTGGTTTGAATTCGTGAATTCATTTTCAACCAGTCCCATACTCACGATTTGTCAAAATTCGAAGACGACATGTATGAAATGTAACCATTCGTTAGATTAACGAATCGTTGTTTGTATTTTGGAACCGGAGAGAGAACATTAGTCTTTGATAGTCCATTTATCGAGAAATTTAGACTAATACATCACGCAACCGATAGGAGCGTAGCATATATAAAAAATGTTGCATAAATGACGTTGGTGGGTAACTTTGGCGTAGTGTGTAGCTGCTTTTGGCTCCGAGGGTTGTGGTCAATTTATGATGTGATGACCCGAATCTGAGTGTAATATATGTATATATTTATATATGTATTATTTATATATATGGGGATAAATGTTTTACCAATTTTTCTTTTAGTTATACTTTGCGAATTGCTTGGGAAAGTAATGGCTAACTATCAAGGTTCTTAAAAGGTTATGTTTACGATTTTTTGGTATCGATTTGGAGTCGTCCAAAAATTGCACTTGCTAATAAAGAGGACGCTTTGCTTGACGCAGTGGTGTAGCGTGGATTTGACCGCTTGGAGCCCACCGAAAATTTGCCGCCCCTACTAATCATTTCATTTTTTTAACAAATCAATTTAAGACACTCGTTGCAAGCACAATTTTCATCATGTATATTAACCGAATTCAGTAAGGAGAAGGTTCTCATTTCTACTGTATTTTTATTTTTACATTGCGAACGCGATTTAATACCGAACGCGATTTTTGTCAATTTAAAAAAATCGTGATGATTTTGCCATACCCCTTCCGTGTGCCTTTCGACGCCGAAAATATGGCAAGGAAGGGTGCAGAGGTGAGAGGTGTATTTGTTTCTTTTAATATTGGAACTTCTTCTTCGGTGCGACAAAGCCAGGCCTGCGGTCACCAACCCGCCTGCCCAGCGTGGTGACTATGGGCAAAACACATGAGTTCACGTTATTTTTGGCGTAAATTTGTGGAGGCCTATGTCCAGCAGTGGACTGTATAGGCTGTAATGATGACTATTGGAACTATTGCATTTTAGATATGCCTGTAAGATTGTATCGTTTGTATTACGTTTTCTTAGTGTAGGAAAGTTTATTGTTAGAAATGTTTTATTGTCGTCACCGTAGGTTTACTCGCGACGCCTTGTTGCAATCGTCATGTGGAGCTATAGTAGGTGTGTGTATGTCTCACGTGAGACGACCACATCTCTGGACGAGGAATACTGTGGATGAGGTGATGACGGTGGCAGCTCAGCTTTTCTCTGCCTCCCTGGGCTCTTTGGGCTACGAGTTCAGACCAGGGGAGGATGTTCTGCTACCCTTGCAAGTGAGTGGAAGATTTGATTTCTTTTTTATATGGCCAAGTCGCAAAACAAGTCAATGACCCACATACGCTTCAGCCCGTAATATCCCACAACTGGGCATAGGCCTCTTTCCCCGCGTAGGAGAAGGATCAGAGCTTAATCCACCACGCTGCTCCAATGCGGGTTGGCGGATATATTCCCTACTATGAGTAACGATCGCTATCAGATGTACATGATAACAACCGGGACCGACGGCTTAACGTGCTCTTCGAGGCACGGTGGGGAGACCCACAAGGGCTGCACAAACACCCAGACCACGGCAAACACCTGTATGGCCAATATAAACGTTTGTCATGAGCGGGGATCGAACCCGCAACCGCCAGAGCAACAGGTACAATCCATGGCTGTAACCGTTGCGCCAATGCGGCGTCATAATGATAATGACCCACATATTGGTAAGCAATCACCGATGCCTATAGACGCCTGAAACACCAGGAGCATTGCAAGCACTTTGCCGATCTTACCCTCGACCCTCCCCAGGAGCTCTCCACCTTACTCACTATAAGTACACAACGCTTCTTGAAGATTCTACATATCTGTGATCTTCTATAAGTACTTCCCCAGACGAACTGCTCCAGATTTTGAGCAGAATCATACACTGCTGCACCCTGTAATTTTGTATCAAATGTTCACCTGCTCTGGTGTAGTAATGCTAGGAGCCACCTAAACATAGACTATCAGCTACGTAACTGCTTGCTATTATGTATTATTGAATCGTAAGTCAATTTGCGAACCTGCGTTGTATAAATCTTTTTTTTTCTCCAGGTGTTGAAGCGCTTCATCCTTGGCGTGAACTACGTTCGTTACGATTTACAGCAGGTGTATAGTGGGAAACTGGAACAGAGGGAGCCAACTGAGATGACTGTTAGGTTAGATTTTATTGTTTATAGCCATAGACTATAGGATAATAATTATTAAAGTAATAAGTTTAACTGAGGTAGGACACAGCAGGAATTTCCTGCTCAAAATATGGACCTGCCCAACTGGGTAAGTACCTTGACCATAAGAAGACCAAATCTAAATAGCAATGCTCTCGAGTGGTGCTGTGTTCCTGTGTGAGTAGGGTAGAGAGATCTTGGGGGTGATCTGTGTGGACAAGGGTGTAAGGGTTCTGGTTAAGTTAGGATGCCCAATTTCCATCAAGTGGACCGTGTGATTATTTGCTACACTGTTGGTAAGAAAGATGCGTCATTATTAGCAGTCCAAATACTTGGATTGTTTTTTATTGTACTCATATAATCGAATGATTTTGGATTAATTGAAAATTTTTATTATTTGACGTAACTTAGTAACTTGGCTTACTGCCGTATATCCACAACGACTCGTGAATAATGAACACCTTAATCTAATCAGCTCCCAGTTGGTGAGATAGTTTTGTTGAACATCCCAAAATGCAACGCACAAAGCCAGATCAAGACAAACATCTGCACGGTCTATATTATAGTTTACCTTTACTGGGATCAGAATCTGGGTACAGATCTCAGAAGCTGTGACCGCTGCATTAATGCATATACGGTGTCCAGTTGTTCGAGCGTCACTCTTGCTTTCTCTATTTCTAAGATTTGTTATAATTATAGTCTATTTGGCTATTATTGGCTATAATTGGTATTACCAATTTTATTTTATTTCAAAACACAGTTTCTTTGTAACTGCAGATTTTCTTACCGATTCTTTCTGCAGAATCTACATTCCGAATTGATAATAGTTTCACTTTTTTAATTTACTGACGATTGAAAGGTGCTATTGATACCTATTTGAATAAAATTATTATCCAGATGTGCCCTGGAGCGGTTCTTTGAGCATCATACACATGGTGTGTTATGGTCGGCTCCCCACGCGGTGGCTCTATGGCGTGTACAGGGTGCTCCGCCCTTTTACATGCTGGAGCCCCATGCCTGTGGACCAACAGGACTCAGGGTCGACGCTCAGGTCTGCAGTCTAATACGATACTTTATCGCTGTCAATAAAAATGTATGTTCGCAATACGCACATAATTTTCGAATGATTGTAGAAAATTGTTGTTGGTGAGTAAGGTAACCAGAGTTCCTGGGGAGAATGGGGGATAGGGTCGACAACGCTGGCGATGCTTCTAGTGTTGCAGGTTTAGTGATTCAACAATATATTTTAGTTACAGTTTAGCGTTTTAACAGTATAGATTCATTATTCACAATTTTATTTATTCAAAAACCAAATTACGTTTTTCTCGCTAGCCCTTGTCAAAAATCTTGGTCATGCGCTCTGAGCTCTTTCTAGAGCGTTCTTTTAGAAATACCAAATTAATTCTAATTTAAAAATTACGAGAGAAATAACTTGTCAAATACGCCGTATACTACGGCTATCGTGCGGACATGCTTGTTTATTAAATATATATAAAGTAATATTTTATAAATTAAATAATAAAAGTTGATATATGTATACAAATAATATACAAATAATATACGTAAACAAATAATAAATGCCAGGTAGCCTTCACAGGCATCTATAAGCTACGGTGAACGCTTACCATCAGGTGAGCCGTACGGTTGTTTGCAGAGTGCCTAGTGCGAGTTTTATTCACAAAAACATGAGAGAAACTCGTTTATACGTGAAGATTATTTTGCATGGAAATTTAAACACTGCAGCCTAGACGATAAAGAATAGTTTACTATACAATCGATACAGAGTC
Source organism: Melitaea cinxia (assembly GCF_905220565.1). NCBI lineage: Eukaryota > Metazoa > Arthropoda > Insecta > Lepidoptera > Nymphalidae > Melitaea > Melitaea cinxia. Next base: position 5,767,798 of record NC_059423.1, read on the forward strand.
ATCTAGCGGCAAACGCGAGAACTATGTTGAAATGCCGAATTTCCCATACAAAATGAAATTAAAATTTACGTCCGTTATTGCGAGATGGATTAAACAAAACTCGCACTAGGCACTCCGACCTAGTTATATGTAATTATATTTAAAAAAAATGTTTTTTTTTTGTATCCCTCAATATCAGAATAAGGTTTGAGTAAAACAAAATATTTAAAAAAATCATGGATTCATAAAAAAAATATAGTGTTACTAAGTGCAACACACTTCAGCCTATCGCAGTCCACTGCTGGACATAGGCCTCCCCAAGTTCGCGCCACACATCCCGGTCTTCCGCAATCCTCATCCAGCCTACACCGGCAATCTTACGTAGATCGTCGGTCCAACGGGCCGGAGGACGTCCCACACTGCGTTTGCCAAGACGCGGTCTCCACTCTAGGACCCGTCTACTCCAACGGCCATCGGTCCTGCGACACAGATGACCAGCCCACTGCCACTTCAACTTGCTAATTCTGTGGGCTATGTCGGTTACTTTCGTTCTCTCGCGGATAGTCTCATTTCTAATCCTGTCTTTGAGAGAGACCCCAAGCATAGCCCGTTCCATTGCACGTTGAGCGACTTTAAACTTGTGGACCAGTCCCTTGGTCAGTGTCCACGTCTCGGCTCCGTATGTTAACACAGGCAGGACGCATTGCTCGAAAACTTTTGTCTTCAAGCATTGCGGAATCTTCGAAGTGAAGACTCGACGGAGTCTGCCAAACGCCGCCCAGCCCAACCGAATCCTCCTATCGGCCTCCTTCTCGAAGTTGTTGCGGCCTAGTTGGATAGTATGGCCTAGGTAAATATAATCCTGAACAACTTCGAGAAGGGTACCATCGACCGATACCGGTATCGGTATGACTTGGTTGTTAAACATAACTTTCGTCTTATCCAAGTTCATACAGAGACCGACACGTCGGGAGGACTCGTTTAGGCCGGCCAGCATTTGGCCTAACTCATCCAGCGTCTCCGCAAAGATGACAATATCGTCGGCAAAACGAAGGTGAGAGATGAATTCACCGTTGACGTTGATGCCCCGTTCCCCCCAATCCAAGGTCTTAAAAACATCCTCTAGCGCAGTGGTAAACAGTTTCGGTGATATTACATCCCCCTGTCTTACCCCGCGCCGGAGGGAAATAGGTCTTGTTCTTTGGTCATTGACATGAACGGTCATCGTCGTCGCATCGTACATAGATTTTAGTACCTCGATATATCGCCAGTCGATATGACATCTCTGCAGAGAGTCCAGGACAGCCCAGGTCTCGACGGAGTCGAAGGCTTTCTCGTAGTCCACTAATGCCATACACAGCGGTTGATTATATTCTTCCGTCTTTTGGATAATCTGCCGAACAGTATGGATGTGGTCCACGGTGCTGTAGCCATTTCGAAACCCAGCCTGCTCTGGTGGTTGGAATTCGTCGAGTCTTCTGGCGAGACGATTCGTAACAACCCTCGAAAATAGCTTATAGACGTGGCTCAGAAGTGAGATCGGTCTGTAATTCTTTAACAGAGACTTATCGCCTCTCTTAAAGAACAGCACCACCACACTCCTGGACCACGCCTCCGGCGTGGTACCTCGGTGGATGACGGCGTTAAATAGTCTTGCCAAGGCTTTCAGGACAGGTCGCCCTGCGGCTTTAAGGAGTTCAGTGGTAACTCCGTCATCCCCCGGGGCCCTCCCGTTTTTAAGCTGCCCGAGCGCTGCACCAATCTCATCCTCTTCGAAGTCCGGGATACACTCCGAATAATGGCGCAACAATGGTGCCCGTGGATCTTCGGTGTCCCAAGTCGCAGGCTTGCGTGCGCTCGACGAGTACAGCTGTCCATAAAAATTCTCAACCTCTTCTCGGACCTGAGGGCGAGAGCAGACGGTTCTGCCATCTGCTGTTTTAAGCTTCGCAAGAAGGCTTCTCCCCAATGGTCTTTGGAAAACTTTGGACCCCCTATTCTGCTCAATCAGAGTAGCAACCTCTCTCGTATTTGAGCAGCGGAGGTCTCGGCGAATAATTTTCCGTACCCTCTTGGAAAGAGCCCTCTGTTCTGGCGAAGCAGCCGGCAACTCGCGCCTCTGCCGCATCAGATCCAAGGCTTCGGGAGAAAGTTTGGACTGCTTCGTTGGCTTTGTTGGTGGAAAGTGCCTGCGACCCAGTGTACACACCGTCTTCACCACGTTGTCGGTTATCTCGTCCACGTCGCTAGTAGTTTCCAGCGAATCGAATCGGTTTTGGAGTTCCAACTGAAACTGCTCGGAGCCACATAGTATTTGGGGCAGCGTAGGTCGGAGAGTAGATTTCATCAAGCGGGTCCGCTCCTTTCGGAGACATATATTCAGAGTGCCCCGTACTAGCCGGTGGTCGCTGCCGGTGTTAAACCTGTTAACCACTGAGACATCTCTGAATATATGCCTTTTATCCGCTATGATGAAATCTATCTCGTTCCTCGTCACAGTATCGGGGCTTTGCCATGTCCACCTCCTTTGGGGCTTCTTCTCAAAAAATGAGTTCATCAAGAAGAGCCCCTCCGATTCGAGGAAGTTGACAAGCGTCTGCCCCCTGTGATTCCTGTGCCCCAATCCGTGTGGTCCGATGCTCGATCCGTCGCGGCCTTGTACTCCCACTTTAGCGTTGAAGTCTCCCATAACAACGCTGTAGAAGGTCGAAGTAGTGCCATGTATGGCCCTTGTAATATCTTCATACAAGGCTTCGACTTCATCGTCAGAGTGTGCCGAGGTCGGCGCATATACCTGTATCACTTTCAGGGAGTACCTGTCGGTGAGCTTAAGTACAAGGTACGCTACCCGGGTCGACACACTACTGACTTCCACAACGTTGTTAGTGAGAGTCTTGTGAACCAGAAAACCGACGCCACCTTGGGAAAGCCCATCACCTTCACGGAAGTAGAACAAGTGCCCGGAGTCCAGGATCATCGTGTCCTCTCCCTCTCTTCGGACTTCAGACAACCCCAGTATGCTCCACTTAATGTGACTAAGTTCTACCTCAAGTTCGGTGAGGTGATGGTCCAACCGTAGCGTGCGTCCATTATACGTAGCCAGGAATATTTTTCTATGGCAGCCTCCCGTACCCCGGTGATTCTTAGCACCCTCTACCCCACCGTTACCATGGCCGCTGCCGTAGCCGGGAATAGTGGGGCTGCCGGGAACTGAAGGCCTTATTTTTAGGTTCGAACTCATGGGGGTTTTTGCCCATAGTCACCACGCTGGGCAGGCGGGTTGGTGACCGCAGGGCTGACTTTGTCGCACCGAAGACGCTGCTGCCCGTCCTCGGTCTGTGCATTTAAAAAGCCAGCAGTTGGATGGCTATCCCGCCATCGGTCGGCCTTTTAAGTTCCAAGGTGGTAGTGGAACTGTGCTATCCCTTAGTCGCCTCTTACGACACCCACGGGAAGAGATGGGGTGGCTAAATTCTTTAGTGCCGTAACCACACAGCACTAAGGGCAAGAAGTCAGGCAATTTACTCGTACTATAAAAGTATGATATATTTTTTAAATTTAATTGAAAATTGTCACAGGACGACGGTGCTGCTTGTGTTTTGACGTTTACATCAGCAAAGATGATGGCTTTTGCGTAAGTTAATATTTTCATGTTTCTTAGCTTAGTGATATCTCTAGACGTTCATACTTAGATGTTCTATTTATGGTGAACGGGAACGTGATGAAAAGTCTTAATTTCCATATGATCCATCATCCATATCATTAAGCTAAATCTCAGCAATAGCTCAGGAACAACTAATTATAATTGTACTGAGTAATAATACTGAGGTAGGGCACAGCAGGAATTTCCTGCTCAAAATATGGAGCAGCCCGACTGGGGTAGTACCTCGACCTTACAGAAGATCACAGCAAAATAATACTGTTTTAAGCAGTGTTGTGTTCCTGTTGGTGAGTAAGGTGACCAGAGCTCCTGGGGGATTGGGGATTGGGTCGGCAACGCGCTTGCGATGCTTCTGGTGTTGCAGGCGTCTATAAGCTACGGTAATCGCTTACCATCAGGTGAGCCGTTCGCTTGTTTGCCGACCTCGTGATATAAAAAAAATTGTAAAATTATTTTGGTGTTGGCTAGTCCATTTACCGAAGAAGGCTATATTTTAGTACAGCTTTCCTCAAATTAACACGAGCAAAACCACGGGGTATAAGTAGTCATATGAACAATAGTGAAAATACGCAAAATTAGGTAAAATATATTGAATTGCTAAAGCAAACGACCTAGGGACCTTCAAAAGAAGAGCATATTCCTTTTTGAAAGGCCGGCAACGCGCCTGCCAATACTTTGATGTAGCGGGTGTCTGTGGATGTTGTTTTTCACTTACCATCAGGTGAGACAACTGTTCGTTTGCCCCCTCTTCTATAAAAAAAAAGCAAAGACTTAATGAATGTTTGTCCTTTTCATGAATTTTGGCTGGTTGACGAATTCTTCATAAATCTTTAGCTTCGATTTGTATGATATGTATACTTATCGAGGTAGGGCACAGCAGGCAATATCTTGCTCGTTATTTGGAGAATCTCGATTGGAGTATTACCTCAACCTTACAGAAGGTCGAGAAATACCTGTTCTCAAGTAGTTTTGTGTTCCTGAGGTGAATAAGGTAGTCAAAGCTCCTGGGGAGTATTATGGTAGTCTCGGCTTCTTGGGAGCTCTCGAACGCGGACATTGACCTTATCCACCAAATTATTATTATATGAAAACTAGCGCCTCGGCTTCGCACGGTTGCAAAAACTATCAGTGTTCCTCTTTTATATTATACATGTATTATATATATAAACTTTCCTCTAGATCCATTCTATTTACTAAAAAAAATCGCATCAAAACCCGTTATATAGTTTGTAAGATCCAAGCATACAGACAGCGGGAAGCGACTTTGTTTTATACTTTGTAGTGATATACTTTAATCGTTAATCTTTCCCAAGATATCTCCAAAACATACCAGTGACGGAAAGACCTAAACATAACTTCCAATTATATGCCATCTCGGTGACTGTGCAACCCATTAAGAAATTGGGTGGTGTCGACCCACCACTGGTCCGAGCACCGCCTGGAATCAAACTTGTACCGGCCACTAGTAAGGTAAGATTCAGTGTAGCTGAGGGCTAAGAGGGACCGCGTGAACGTTGAGGGCACAACGGGACATATCCTGGTCAAAATTTGGAGCAGTCCGATTGGCACAGCACCCTTTATCTTTATTTTCTCTGCCCATTTGTGTGTGCCTCGTAAATAGATCGATTGTATCTACGATAAATATCCTTTGGAATAACGGCATTAGTACTGTTCGGGTTACCGCACACTCAGCAATTGTCTTTGCGATCTAATCACTTCACTATCAATAAAGTCCACTGCTAGACATAGACCTCCACAAATTCGCGCCAAAAATCGCGTGAACTCATGTGTGTTTCCCATAGTCACCACGCTGGGCAGGCGGATTGGTGACCGCAGGGCTGGCTTTGTCGCACCGAAGACGCTGCTGCCCGTCTTCGGCCTGTGTATTTCAAAGCCAGCAGTTGGATGGTTATCCCGCCATCGGACGGCTTCATAAGTTTCAAGGTGGTAGTGGAACTGTGTTATCCCATAGTCGCCTCTTACGACACCCACGGGAAAAGAGAGGGGCTGGCTATATTCTAATTACCGTAACCACACAGCAATGCGATCTAATAACCTTCTTTAATTTGGGTCAGTTTTTGTAAAATTGTTGTTTTTGTACATAACTTAGATTTCCGTACTACACCTATGACGTCTGTATTTCTGCCTACATGCTTCTGTCCGTGATTAACTTTCATTGTTCTTGGCTTACCTCATTGACCTTCCCTCATGTCACCTCTCACTCATATGTAAACTGTACACATTACAAGTACAATTACAAGAACGTTTGATAGTGTGAAGAATCACGTCGGCCATCGAAAAGGGAGGATCCTCCGACCAGACGGTTGTTGTGTCTGGTGGGCTACTGGCCCCGGCGGTTGTTATCGGGATCTTATATATATACTCCATCACTTTGATAACTTTAATAGCGCGATATAGGATACGTCAGTTTTCTCTAGTTTATATGCCGCGCAATAGATGTCGCTACAAACGTTTAAGCTCTTATCTCATCTTATATGGATAATATAATAACAACTTGGTAGGTCGGCATCGACGGTACCAAGCGTCGTGCCTCTGAATCAGACCGGAAGCATCCGCCGGGAAGTGCCACCTGTGTTGACGCTCAACGCGCTACCGAGAAGAGGGACCAGGAAGAGGGCAAGCTGAAAGGTTTGGATTGATTCGTTTCATTCGGACACCTGGTAGCTATCGGTGCTCATGGTAGGGAATATATCCGCCAATCCACTGTGAACAGCATGGTGGACTGCGACTTTTCTCCTTTTGGTTCTGATGAGTATGTATTGAAAGAGGCCTTTACCCAGCAGTGGGATGTAACAGGCTTATTCAATCACTAATCTAGAAAGCTATTTTTGAAGTTAAATTTCTTTGCCCTCGCTTAACTTGGGTAATAAGACAGTACGTCACACAGTTATGTGGTAGACAAGCAAATTCTAGTGAAGATAGAAAGAGAAAGAAGAAGTTTTACTTCAGCCGTGTCATCTAAAGCACTCTCGTTTTTTAAAATATAGATTTATTTATTTATTTCCATAAATATACTACCATTACAGGCTTATATATAGCCTAATGCGATAGTACATATAATACTAAAATATTGTAACCAAAAACAACCACTAACCATAACATATAATAAATAAAGCAGCTCTTGTGAATTCATTCAGAGTACAACAAAATATGTCCGATAATGTCAAAATGATGTCTAAGGATTTTAAATTATATTAAACTTGATTTTAAATGCATTAAATTTATTCCAATCTTCAGCAGAAGAATTTCAAATGTACAAAAAAAAACCTTAAATTAAAAAAATATTACTAAAAAGTAATATTTTTGAAAGTTGCTTCCTAATATTCCTGAATTCCCAAAGAGGTAGGGCACAGCAGGATATATCCTCTCATAATCTGGAGCAGCCCACCTGGGGAAGTAATTTTATATTCTATTGTAATGTATTCTAATTTCTATGACAATTATTTGTACACTTCCTAATCGCTTTTCTATGCCCTGCCCTATATATACCCAAAGGTTGTCTGGAAGAAATCGCTCTTTTAGCGATAAGACCGTCTTTGTACATCTTCCTCTAATTGTACTACTTTTGTTTGTATCTTTTAATAGTGTGCAATAAAGAATATTATATTATTATTATTACCTCAATCTTACAGCAGATCACAGCTAAATGATACTGCTTTCAAATAGTCTTGTGTTCCTGTGGTGAGTCAGGCAATCAGAGTTCCTGTACGGGATTGGGGGTAGGGTCGACAAAACGCGATGCAATGCGTCTGGTGTTGCAGTTGTCTATGGCTACGGTAATCGCTTACCATCAGGTGAGCCGTAAGCTTTTTTACCGATCTAGTTGTATAAAATAAATAAATAATATTTTCTCAAGGTCAACGCAACACAAGCGGTTGGCTGGTCCTCAACGACGGCACTCAATTCCTCTCGGCCCAGCATTCCATGAACTGTAGGAAATTCCCATATGGATCTAGAGGGAATCAGGTAAGAAGTATACATTTTCACTTTATTGAAGTAGGAGATAACTGGAAATATCCTCCTTAAAATCTGGAGTAGACCAACTGGTAAGTCTGATTGACATTGACATTGCTGTCAAGTGTTGTGTTCCTGTGAGTTAGTTGACTAGCGCTCCTAGGATTAGGGATGGGGTCGGCAGCGTGCTTGAAATGCTTATGGAATTACAGGCGTCTATAGGTATTGCCCTGCCATTAGTCGGACCTTAAGCTCGTTTGCCGTCTTTATAGTATAAAAAGATTTTTTTTATGTTCTTCTCTTCTTAAATCAAGCCATTCTTCTCCGTTAAGGCGTTAGCGTGCTCAATAATGGCGGTCGCGATGTCCCGCATCGAAGACGTTTGTCGGTGGTGCTCGTCAACGCTGGACCAGATCCTGGAGAGCGGAGACCAGCTCTACCAGGACAGCTACCTGCACTTCCGACCTCCTTCGAAGATACTCGCCATTGATCAGGTACGATATCTGGAGACTTGGGGGTTTCGGTAATTATAATTTTAATAACAGAGCTTTTTCTGGAAATATCTGGTTTTTCCAAAGAACTGATTTCAAGACATATCCGAGAATTGTATTCATAGAGATTAGTGATATTTGTTCGAAATCTAAAGCAGCCCGAGAGGGGAAGTAACTTAGTCTAGCAGAATATCAGACCAACTATACCTGCCTTAATATTGTTTAGCTTCTGGAGGTGCTCTGTATTGATAGCAGCGATAGAATACCGGCTGACTAAGTGCGTATATATTTCGAAACAAAAAATTAAATCTACATTTGCACTCATAATAAATTGAAAATCCCGTCTTAGGCTCCACTAAAAATCAGTTGGTATTGGACCTATGTTCACTATGTATTATTTTATCTGGATTAGTAGTTTTGTTATTTTTATTGATTACTGTTATAAGTTGTGATCAAAAAAAAAAAATCTTGCTTTCTTTTCTCTCTATCACATATTCTTTCAAAACCGTATGGGTATTTTGTTGCCGTGTACACAGGGTACATGGAAAAAGTGGCCAATGCCCACTAGTGGGATGTTAAGGGCTGAATATTTGCTTTTTATATTTTATGATGATTGATGAGGTTTTTTTGATAAGTTTGGTTAATATATTTTTTAGATCCTACGTAAATTCTACACACCAGGCAATTGCGTCTGTCGCGTCGTAGTATACAGGCCGCGACAAAAAGGCGTCGTCGACTCTGACCTTGAACAGCAGGTATTATTTGAGAATTTTATTTTTTCATTCCCGGGCTCTTAGAGGAGTGGGGAGGCCCACAAGGAAGAGCACAAACATGTAGAGCAAGAATCGAACTCGCTACTGTTGCCATTTAGGTGGCTTGGAACCTACTTATTAGTTCTTTCCTAGAATTGTTGCCTATATCTTTATTTTGCGCATATCAAATAAAAAACAGCCCAAGGTACCAAATTCGTGAAGTTTGATCAAAATCATCAAAAGTGGACGAAGCGAAAGAAGTGTGTAAGGATCGTAGCAAGTGGAAAGAAGTGGTCTCTGCCTATCCCTACGGGAAAGAGGCGCGATTATATGTATGTATGTATATCAAATAAAAAACAGCTCAAGTTACCAATTCGTGAAGTTTGATCAAAATCTTTTTAAAATAAAATAATACTTTAAATGATTGCGTTTGCTCGCAAACTGAACCAAACCGACTTCTCACACGGTAAAAACTCATACAGTGTTCGACAGTTTTTTTTTATATCACTAGTCACGGCAAACAAGCGTACGGCTCACCTGATGGTAAGCGATTACCGTAGCTTATAGACGCCTGCAACACCAGAAGCAATGCAAGCGCGTTGCCGACCCAATCCCCAATCCCCCCAGGAGCTCTGGTCACCTTACTCACCAACAGGAACACAATACTGCTTGAAAACAGTATTATTTTGCTGTGATCTTCTGTAAGGTCGAGGTACTACCCCAGTCGGGCTGCTCCATATTTTGAGCAGGAATTCCTGCTGTACACTACCTCAGTTAAGAAGTTCAGATATCGTAACACACAAAATACAGTCGAAACGAGAACCTCTTACTTAATTTCGAGGCCGTTTTAAATCATGATAATTATAACATTTTGAGATAAGTTGTCATATTTGAACTTTATTGTATTAGATGATGGAATTCTTCCGGGAGGAGAGATCGGGTGTTCTAGTCGCCGGGAAGGGTGATTTCGCCGTCGCACTCTTTAGGACGCCAAGAGGTAAAATAAACTCAAATATAAGGACTAATGCCCAGATCACGTCAAACGTCTATATGGACAATATGTTTATCATATGCGGGGATCGAATCCGCGACCGCTAGCGCAACATACAGTGCTATGACCGCTGCGCCAACGCGTCGTCATCAACATTAATATTTATGTAGCTTCCTTAATATACGATTACGTGAACTTTGTTACCTTATCAAAAAGACACACCATCGACAATATCAGTATAAATCTTTATATATGACTATCCCGTTGTCGTTTGTAGTGGCCCTGCTTTCTGTTCCGCGGGTTGAGGGTTCGATTCCCGCGTGAGTCTGGGTGTAATATTTGTATTTATATATTCATATATGTATTATTTCTATGTATATTTATCAACAAAAAAAAATTGTTATATATTGATATTTATTTATTATTATTTATTTTTTATTTATTTATATAAAAATTTCGTGCCACGATGTATGTTCCAGATAAACTCCGAAACTATTGAACCAATTTTTATCAAGTTTTGTAAGCATCTGCAATTTGGTCCAACTTGGGAGATAGGGTAGTTTTTATCTCAATTGGACCTGGTAGGTGGCGCTGCTATTGGTATGTAAAAAATCAAATTTGGTAGCTGTTTTTGGAAGGTCTGCCGGGTCCGCTAGTATTAATATAAAAAGAAATAATTATATTAGACTCAGATCCAGTCATTGCAAACTGCGCCAACGCCCTAGTTAAGTAAAAAGAAGAAATATACTTTATTGTGCATAAAAGTTAAAGTACATAGGTATCTTAAAGAAATAAAAACTTACAAAACAATAATATGACTAGCCCGTTGGCGCAGTTTGTAGTGCCTATTCTTTGCCTTGCCCTGCTTTCTGCTCCGAGGGTTGGGGGTTCGATTCCCACCCCTGAGTCTGGGTGTAATATAAATATTTATTAATATATTTATATATGTATTATTTAAAAGTATGTTTATTGGAAAAAAAAATGTAGCTATATACCAGTCGGCTGTTACCTATAACACAAGCATTAAGTTGCTTACTTTAGGAACAGACGACCGTGTGGGTATTGTGTAAATATTTATTTATTTATTTATTATTTATATACACAAAGGCGGTCTTATCGCTAGGTAAGCGATTTCTTCCAGACAACCTCGGGGTAGAGGAGATTTTAGAACAAAATAGAGTAAGTAAATGTCATTTACGACAGGTTATTACATGTTCGACGCGGCGGACCGCGATCGCTACGGACGGGCCGTTGCCCCGCCTTGTATAGGACATGCCCGGGCTTGTTTCTCGCAGTACCCCAATGTTAGTATTTACTTATTTTAATTGAAACGACTTGTATCGCTTTTGTAACTAGGAAAATAGGAAAATCCAAGTTCATATTGTTTACAAAATTTTACGATAGATGTCGCTACTAGTACTAAGAAAAAACATACGAAATACATAAGTTTCATTTGTGTCTCGTTCTCATTCGTTTGATAGGCTTCGTGCAAGACGTATTTATAAAGCTTTGCTGTTAGATTACTCTTAATTCATTTATATTTATATATCTTAGTTACTCCTATAGAGTTTACTGCTTTAAGAAACAATATGAGGTGGTACGAAATATAGGAAGTGAAATCGTGCGAAACAGTAACGCTTAGGATGACGTTTTACAACGCTTTGTCTCCTGTCAACCTATCTCTTGTCATGTAATGTGTACATGGCCGAAGACGGGCAGCAGCGTCTTCGGTGCGACAAAGCCAGTACTGCGATCACGCGATTTTTGGCGTGAACTTGTGAAGGCCTATGTCCAGCAGTGGACTGCGATAGGCTGAAGTGATGATGATGATGTATGTGTACAAGTATACCTACTTGTATACAACAACATATTTCGGTCAATAATTCATCAAAACAAAAGTATTGATTCATTAAATATTTAATTCATTTTAAAGGAATATTTTAATTTTTAAATACATACTTTAACATAATAAGTTATTTGTATTGTTTATATATTCAAGTGTTTTGTTTTAAGCAAACAAAATGTTAAGGTCACTTTCATTTTTATAATAATAATACCCTTTATTGTACACGACTAAAAGAAAAAAAAAACAAAATAATAACATAAAATGAAAGATGTACAAAGGCGGTGTTATCGCTGAAAGAGCGATCTCTTCCAGACAACCTTTGGGTATAGGACACGAAACACAATTTGCAGTTAGGAAGTGAACAAATAATTGATGTCCAAATTAGAATATATTCGAATAAATTACATATAGATAATATATAATAATGAACATACTAATTACATAATACTTACATATATAAAATACATATATCGTACAAAGACTATATGATATTATATCTAATATATATTTCAGATAAAATCATTGGTTGAGAAATTAGGTCCCAACATACCGCCAGTTATCAAAGAAGTTACTGAAGATGATGGTAAAGAGGTAAAACAGAAAAAAAACATGTATAATAATTCAGCCAAATTAATATATATATATATAATTTATTGATATAGTGCAAATTCTGCTCGAGATCTGGAGCAGCCCGTCTGGCGATGTACATCGACCTTACAGAAGATCACAGCTAAATAATACTACCCTCAAACGGTGTTGTGTTCCTTTATCTCCAGAAGTTTCTTTTTACTTCACTGTTAAATCTTTACATATATATATAAATATATGTTTCTTGTGTGCGTGTGTATGTTACTAAACTCCTCCTAGACGGCTGGACGGATTTTGATGAAATTTTTTGTGTGAGTTGAAGGGGATTCGAGGATGGTTTAGATTTCACAATTTTGTCCACTGGAAAATGTTTATTTAACTAATTTTTCATTTATAAGTAGTTGTTAATTTTGGAATGTTTTACATTGGATCCGGTAGACTGCGCTACCATCGCAGCATCAAATGTTAAATATTATTCTATTTTAATTTCAGTTTATCCCGATAGTTGGTGCTGCGATCGAATTGAGAAAAATATTTGTAATTTTGTGTTATGGCAAAACAACGTTTGCGGGGTCAGCTGGTTATTTATAAACTAGCCGCACGGACAGACATCGTTCTGTCAAAAGTTGATAGTAAAAAATTAATTTTTGTATCGAAACCTTCCACGGGCCTTAAGCGACATATAAAAAAAATTGCCAAATTGGTCGAGCCGTTCTCGAGTTATGCGCTTAGCAACATTTATTTTCATTTATGTAGATTACAATTTCAATATTATCCCCTATAAACAGGTGAATGTGATAGTGGACAAATCGAAAGGAGAATTGAAAAACGACGATGAAACAAACAAGGAGGTATGATTTGCAATTTTTTTTTTAAATGTATGATAATTCATTCGTATGGATAATATACAACTGTAGAGGTGAACGAATTTGCAAATAAGTAGGGGGCAATGATTTTGATTACGGCTGTTTAAAAAAACTTAAGACTCATTTATTTATTGATAAAAAGACACACTTTTTACTCACTGGAGCATTTGTAGCATCACCGCAGACAGTTCCGACTTAAGAACTATTCGGCATTTGGTTCCGACTCACTGGAATCTTCCACTGTCCCGGCAAGCATCATGAGATCTATGGACATGTGGATATGTGGCGACATCTATCTCGCGACATATAAACTAGAGAAAACTGACGTATCCCACATCGCGCTATCAAAGTTATCAGAGCGATTGAGTATATATACCAGAACCCGACAACAACCGTTGGGGGCAGAAGCCCACCAGACACAACACCCGTCTGGTCGGAGGATCCTTTTGGATGGTGGATGAGGAACTTTACGCCTCCAAATACATTTATACAATATCTCAAATAAAACTAAACAATTGAAATAAAATATGAAAACCCGCCTGCCCAGCGTGGTGACTATGGGCAAAACACATGAGTTCACGTTATTTTTGGCGTAAACTTGTGGAGGCCTGTGTCCAGCAGTGGACTGCATAGGCTGTAATGATGATGAAACACTAAAATAACACAAACTACATGTGTATTTATAAAAATTTCGTTTCATGGTGTTTGTCGGTGGTGCGATAAACTCCGAAACTACTGAATCAATTTTTATTAAATTTTTGTAAACATCTGTAATTTTGTCTAACTTGGGCGATAGGGTAGTTTTTATCTCAACTGGACCCGATAGGTGGCGCTGCTATTAGTTTGTACCTCCGAAACTACTGAACCAATTTTTATCAAATTTTGTAAGAATCTGCAATTTAGTCTAACTTGGGAGATAGGGTAGTTTTTATCTCAATTGGACCCGGTAGGTAGCGCTGCTATCGGTATGTAAGCAATCAAGTTTGGTAGCTGTATTCCGGGCAGGACAACGTCTGCCGGGTCCGCTACTAAAATTATATAAACATTTTTGAATATCATATCAAAAATTGACCACTCCAGCGGGGTTCGAACCCGCGTCTCCGACTGACCATGTCGGACCGACACGGTCAGTCGGTGACAATTTGGTCAAGTCAATTTTTGATATGATATTCAAAAATGTTTAGAATTCCTAATGTGTGGGTAACACAAAAATAAAATCGTAGAAAATTATATAATATTTGTCCGTCAAATCGGATGCAGCTGGTTACGGTGGAATAAATCGAAAGATGATATTTTTGTACTTGACCGCATAGCTCCAATCCTATCTCACATTTTTAATTGCTGTCTATCCTGTCATAAGTTTTCTAGTTCTTGGCAGAAAGCTCAAATAATTCCTACCCATATCATATATATCTTTCTACTTTTTTGTAATATATATTTTTTCTCTACTATGTGAATGTGTTTATTGCCTGTAAAGTAATTTAAAAAAATCCATAATTTTTACGACATTCTGTGATATTGAATCTGTGTACGATTTTTATTTTTGTGTTACCCACACATTAGGAATTCTAAACATTTTTGTAAATCATATCAAAAATTTACTGCTCCAGCGGGGATCGGACCCGCGTCAGTTTACAGAGCCACCGAGCCACCGTTAAGAACTCACTATAGACGGCGCCACGGTTCGCTTAAACCGAATATAAAAATCATCATATCGAAACTCTCGCTCTAGCGGGTACATCGTTCCATAGCTTAATTGGCTAGAGCGCCGACACGGTCAGTCGGAGACGCGGGTTCGATCCCCGCTGGAGCGGTCAATTGAATCTGTGAATTTTAAACCCAGTTGTTGTAAAAAGACACTCATTGTCTCCTGCCTTAATTAGAATTTCTCATTTGACGAAAATTTTTGGCAACTTTTTTAAGTAAGTAAAGGTTCTAAATTAGGCGAATGAGCTAATTTGGATGGCAGTTCGAAACTACAATCACCAAATTAGTTATAATTTCGACAGACGTTTGAATGCTTGCATATCCTTAGGAAACAAAACTTTCTTTGTCAGAAATTCTTGATGTTTTTACTTAACTTCTAATCTTCAATGAGAGTTCTTTCAACTCATCCAACCTAAGAATACCTTTTAGCACCCCTCTCCATTCGAAAATCATATAATATGTCCAGCGTTTTTTTGTTTCCTACATGAAATAATTGTTTGCAGGCGATATATCGACAAGTAATACAACGTAGGTAGGTGAAAAAATAGTCAAGTAAAAACGCATTATCAAAGATTACTCCAAAAGTTGTAATCAGATCTCGATGAAATTTAAATGTGACCACATGATAAACATCGACTTTTGATTAAATTAAAAATCATCAAAATCGGTACACCCAGTAAAAAGCTATGCGGATTTTCGAGAGTTTCCCTCGATTTCTCTGGGATCCCATCACCAGATCCTGGTTTCCTTCTCATGGTACCAAACTAGGGATATCTCCTTTCCAACAAAAAAAGAATTATCAAAATCGGTTTATAAACGACGGAGTTATCCCCGAACATACATATATATATATATATATATATATATATATATATATATATATATATATATACACACACGGTTAAATTGAGTAACCTCCTCCTTTTTTGAAGTCGGTTAAAAAAGAGTCGTATACGTAGCAGTAAGATGTTACAAGCTGAATTAATAAATCCAACCTAATAATACCTAGGCTTTATTAAATATAGTCTTATTACTATTTCCTACTTATAATTTTGTATTTTTTTATCGTAGGTGAGATTTGAAGAGCCCTCCACGTTTGTGATATACGGAATGGATGTTACAAGCTTAAGGAGGCTTAATCAATATGAAAAATAATAAAAATAACTTAGCAATGGGATACAAAATTGTTCGTTTCAAGGGAAACGGTTATTTTGACCTTTGAAAAGAAAAACCTAAAAACGATGACTGGAAATTTTGTATTCTTTCATTTTTTAAAAAGGGCTTCTTTCTAAATTCAGTTACCTAAATATAATCTTTTAACAATATTGTATTTAACTAGTACTCTGTACAATTATAATAACTGTGTTCAGTCAGTTGATCAATTAGTCAGTCAGGATTTCAATCAGTCGGTCAACCAGGAAATCAGTCAGTCGCAGTGAATACTAAAACGTGTTCGTCAGTTAGCATGACAGTACATATTGTCAACATCATAACAGTCAGATTAAGCTGGACTGTTATGACTGATTGATTGATCAATCAATTGGAAGACAGTTAAATTGAAAGGCTTATACTTGTATAAAAATAATATCGTCTTGTCATTGTGACCACATTTCGTTGATTATGTATTGGTTTTAAATAAAAATGTTTATAGTATTATTCGTTTAATTTATCTAAATAAATAAAATGTAATCCCAGAATTTCATGATTGCGCATAACTTCCAAACGACCACACCAAATTGAATTTTTTTTCTGCTGGTGAATGCGTGACGAGAGCGTTACGAAAAGTGGGATCGGGCGTGGTGCGAGCAAAAGAGAAAGGTGCGAGCGCACATTTTCTTTCTATCTTTCTCTGCTAGCCAGTTACGTTTCGTATATGTAAGACACAGTGCAGGCCTATTGTGCAGAAGTTTTACTTCAGTCGTGTGGTCTACAGCACACTCGTTTTATATTTTAACATTTTTATTTACTTACTAGCTGTGACCGCGGCTTCGCCCGCGTTGAAATCAGTGTGTCACAACGTCGTCAAAATCGGCTTAGCCGTTCCGTAAACGTTCCTCTTGAAGCCCTCTCCCCATTGGTGAAACCGCATGAAAATTCGTTCAGTAGATTTTGAGGGAATTTTATTAACCTCCCAATTAAACCCCCTTAGCGGTGGAATATCGCAAAATACGTTCTAAGCGGACGTCTACTAACTATAATCTACCTCCCTGTCAAATTTCATCTTTGTCCATCCTGGATGGATCCTCCAGCGGTTTTTGAGTTCTCGTGATGAGACCTTTCTCTTTTATATATATAGATTACAATACATTATTTGGACACCTCCTCACCATCAATAGATTCTATCATTTCATCTATTTTAAATTTCAAGTCTTTTACTTCAAAAACATAGGACTTTCATACAAACTTCCAACCTGTTTTATCTCCTTAGAGGTCGAGTTTTATAAAATCCGTTCTTAGCGGATGTTTACGCCCTATAAAGAACCTACCTACCAAATTTCAAGTTTGTAGCTGTTATAGTTTTGGAGATTTCGTGATGAGCGAGTCAACCTACCATCCCCGGTTTTGGGAGTTGGGAGTTGATTTCTAAAGATACATTATGTGAACACCTTCTCACCATCTATAAAGTATACATTTTAAATTTTAAGTCTCTTACTTCAAAAACGTAGGACTTTCATACAAACTTCCAACCCCCGTTTTATTGTCTTAGGGGTCGAGTTTCATAAAATTTGTTCTTAGCGGATCTTTGCGTTCTATAAGAAACATACCTGCCAAATTTCAAGTTTGTAGGTGTTATAGTTTCGGAGATTTCGTGATGAGTGAGTCAACCTACCATCTCCCAAAAGGAAGTTAATTTCTAAAGAAAAATTATTCGAACATTTTCTTACTATCTATAGAGCATATATTTCAAATTTCAAGTATCTTACTTCAAAAACATAGGACTTTCATACAAACTACCAACCCCCGTTTTACCCCCTTAGGGGTCGAGTTTCGTAAAGTTCGTTCTTAACAGACGTCTACACCCTATAAGGAAACTATCTGTCAAATTTCAAGTTTGTAGGTGTTATAGTTTCGGAGATTTCGTGATCAGTGAGTCAACCTACCATCCCCCGTTTTAACCCCAAAAGGGTGTTGATTTCTAAAGATACGTTATTTGGACACCTTTTCATCATCTACAGAGCATACATTTTAAATTTCAAGTCTCTTACTTATGAAACATAGGACTTTCATACAAACTGCCAACCCCCGTTTTACCCCCTTAGGGGTCGAGTTTCGTAAAGTTCGTTCTTAACAGACGTCTACATCCTATAAGGAAACTATTTGTCAAATTCAAGTTTGTAGGTGTTATAGTTTCGGAGATTTCGTGATCAGTGAGTCAACCTACCATCCCCCGTTTTAACCCCAAAAGGGTGTTGATTTCTAAAGATACGTTATTTGGACACCTTCTCATCATCTACAGAGCATACATTTTAAATTTCAAGTCTCTTACTTCAAAAACATAGGACTTTCATACAAACTTCCAACCCCCGTTTTACCCCCTTAGGGGTCGAGTTTCGTAAAATCCGTTCTTAGAAGATGTCTACGCTCTATAAGGAACCTATCTGCCAAATTTCAAGTTTCTAGGTGTTATAGTTTCGGAGATTTCGTGATTAATGACCTTTCGCATTTATATATATTATAGATAGATTAAACTCACTTAATTTCGTTACACGCGCTTCTTCATCCGTACTTCTTTCGTTTAAATCTAATATATAAAATTCTCGTGTCGCAGTATTTGTAGTTAAACTCCTCCGAAACGGCTTTACCGATTCTCATGAAATTTTGTGTACATATCGGGTAGGTCTGAGAATCGGCCAACATCAATTTTTTCCCCCTAAGTTATGAGGGAGTGGGGGGGGGATTGAGAAGGTTCATAAAATATATGGTAAAACAACTTTGCGGGGTCAGCTAGTTATAAAATAAATATCTACACAATACACACACGGTCGTCTGTTCCTAAAGTAAGCAACTTAATGCTTGTGTTACAGGTAACAGCCGACTGGTATAGCTACATATTTTTTTTTCGATAAACATATATATAAATCTTCTTCTTCTTCTTACGGTGCCTCTTCTCTACGAAGGTTGGCGACCATCATGGCTATCTTAATCTTCGAAGCTGCAGCACGGAAGAGAGAGCGAGTACTTAGATTAAACCATTCACGGAGGTTCTTGAGCCAGGATATTTTCCTTCTGCCTGGTCGGCGTTTTCCCTCGATTTTTCCTTCAATCACAAGCTGAAGAATCCGATATCTGTGTCCTCTCATTATGTGACCAAAATACTGCAGCTTCCTTTCCTTCACAATCCTCATTATCTCCAACCTTTTATTCATTCGGCGCAGAACCTCAACATTTGTTATTTTCATGGTCCAGGATATTCGGAGCATACGTCTGTATATCCACATTTCAAAAGCTTCTAGTTTTGAACATAATGACGAGGTCAAGGTCCAACTTTCGACCCCATAAAGTAGAACACTGAATACACAACAGCGCACGAGTCTCATGCGGAGTTTTAGGCTAAAGCGTTTATAGCACAAAATCTTTTTCAGCTTCATAAAGGCACTACGGGCTTTTTCTATACGGACTCGAATTTCCTGTTCGCTACTCCATTGTTCATTTATGTAGCTACCTAGGTATTTAAATTTTTCTACGCGTTCAATTAGGTTATCTTCCAAGAATAGATGTTCATTAATCACTGGGGTCTTGGATACTATCATAAAATTGGTCTTTTTCGTGTTTATTTTTAGTCCGTATTTGTTGCTCGCCACGTTTACAAGATCCAGCAACTTTTGTAGTCCTACAATATTCTCCGCAATAAGAATCGTGTCATCAGCATATCGAACATTGTTCACGACTTCTCCATTTATCACTATACCTTCATCGGTTTCATAGAGGGACTCGGCCATGATTCTTTCGGCATAGAGATTAAATAGTAAGGGTGATAAAATACACCCTTGTCGAACGCCACGCTTGATTTTAGTTTCTGTGGATAGTTGATCTTCTACCTTAACCATTGCTTTTTGAGCCCAGTACAGATTAGCAATCACTCTAAGGTCATGCTTGTCGATACCAGTATGTTCGAGAATCTCAATTAGCTGTTCATGTCGTACTCTATCAAACGCCTTTTCGTAATCAATAATATATATAAATAATACATATATAAATATATATATTACACCATCATACATTATTTGTTACTTTCCTAGTTTTATTCAAGCGTAACTTTTAAAGTACTTAAGTTGTTTGCTTAGAATAAATATCGCACTCGTTTATTCTAACAAATAATATAGGAACTTGTCACAGCTATAGAATAGATCTTGGAAAATAACATAGTCTACATTTCTGGCGAAAAAAGGCTTGAAAGCCTAGGGAAATATATGAATATTTATATGTTACTAAATACTAATAAAACGCAGACGACGTCGCGGGTAACAGCTATAGTAATATTTTAAATGCGGTAGTTTGTGAGGATGGATGAATATTTGTTACTCTTTCGAGTAAAAACTACTGAAATGATTGCAATGAAACTTGGTTAATAAATAGTTAGACCATCGTTAGAACATGGTCGACATACATACACGGGTAAAACAGTAGGCCACAGCGAATTTATTATAACTTATTAAAAATTACACGAATTATTGAGTTCCAAAGTTATGGTAAATACTTAAAACATTTTATAATGATCAAAAGTTTCTTTCACGGCATCTAAAGACGCGTACATTGTTAGTGCTTTGTATTCTGATGTATGTACGGTCGGCCAAGAAAATGGTGTACCAGTTTTGATTTAGTTTCCTGGTCATCGTAAATTACAACAAGGTTCGTTATTAAAAGATATTACTGAAAGAGACATATAATAATGACGTAAACCTAACTGATAAGTATTCATACATCATTATTATACATGACATTTTAAACCCTATTAGGTATAAATCGTTATCAATAATCAAATAAAGACGGCAATAGAAGTTGTTAGATCGATCTGCAAGCGAAACTTACCTTTATCACCTATGAATCTGCAAGCGGCATCCAACCTTAGTGTGCTACACCACTTTCATCGCCGACGGTACGTGTATTTATGCGAGTATATACATATTTTTATTTTAAACGTTATGCCACTTTGGTTACAGAGATATTACACATTGTATATTGTATTGTTGGTGGGAGTAGTCGCTTAAAACACTCACGGCTTGCGTTTTGATTCCCGCTTGGATTTGTACTTGTTCTTTCCGGTTTGAATATCTGTCCTTGTGGGTCTCTCTGCCGTAAATCGGAGAGCACGTTAAGCCGTCGGTCCTGGTTGTTATCATAAATACCTGATAGCGATCGTTACTTATAGTAGAGAACATATCTGCTAATCCGTAGTGGAACAGCGTGGTGGATTAAGCTTAAATCCTTCTCTTACATGAAAAAAAAGGTCTATGCCCAGCAGTTGGATCTTACAGGCTGAATGCGTGGGTCGACACACTGCTGACTTCCACAACGTTGTCAGTGAGAGTGTTGTGAACCAGAAAACCGACGCCTCCTTGGGAAAGATATCACCTTCGCGGAAGTAGAATAATTGCCTGGAGTCCAGGATCATCGTGTTATCGTCCTCTCTTCAGACTTCAGACAATCCCAGTATGCTGCATTTAATGTGACTCAGTTCTACTTCAAGTCCAGCCGTAGAGTGCGTCCATTAAACTTTGCCAGGTGTAGTGTTGGGTGGCAACTTCCCGTAAGCCGAAGATTTTTAACACCCTCCGTCCCACCGTAACTGCGACCGCTACTGTAGCTGGGGATAGTGGGGCTGCCGGGAACTGAAGGCCGAAACTTATGCCACGAACTCATGGGGGTTTTGCCTATAGTCACCACGCTGGGCAGGTGGGTTGGAGACCGCTGCTGACTTTGTCACACCGAAGACGCTGCTGCCCGTTTTTGATCTGTGTATTTAAAAAGTCAGCTGTAGGATGGCTATCCCACCATCGGCCGGCTTCAATAGTTCCATGGTGGTAGTGGAACTTTGTTACCCTTAGTTGCCTCTTACAATACCCACGGGATAAGAGAGCTGAATTCTAGACTTCCGTAGCCACGCAGCAATTTTTTTTGGTCATGATTACATTTTTTTCTTTTATAAAAACTTTATCCTTACAATGTTGAATAAAATAAAATAATTATTCAATATGGCGTCGTTCGGATGTTACTCGCGTAAATACATTTCAGTGATAAAAAATTTTTTTACTAAGCAGAAAATTACGCATTGTTTATGTAAAACATCATTAATGAATATTTAACACACATACATACAGTAGGAGGTACTGCATTTACCGTAACGGCTGTGCTATAACAACTGTTACTTTAAAAAAAAAAACATTATGTAGTAACAAAAACAGTAGTAACAAAAATAAAATCGTACATATTAAAAATAGCATGGTGTCGTCTCCTGTGAAAGATTTTCATTGTAATATGAAACTTTGAATAGTTACGGGTTTCTGTACAGAACTCACTATAGGCGGCGCCACGGTTCGCTTAAACCGAATATAAAAATCATCATAATATCAAAAATTTCGATCTAGTGGGTACATCGTTTCACAGCTTAATTGGCTAGAGCGCCGACACGGTCAGTCGGAGACGCGGGTTCGATCCCCGCTGGAGCGGTCAATTTTCGATATGATATTCAAAAACATTATGTGGGCACATAAAAACACCTAAAAGCGCTGTAAAGCGTCACTTGTCAGCGTCAGTTGTTTCACATGATTTCACGCCGCATATTTTTTCATCTCTCGTATACGGGGTAAACTTTAAACATAGTAAAACATTTTAGACATCATACTATTCTGAAATAAGTCTATTATGTGGAGCTCCTAACCGATTCAAAAAAAAAACAGAAATTATAGGACTGAGAAAAAACTATAATAATTTCTGGAATAGCTATTTTTTGGAATTGGAAATTAATTTTTGGAATATTTATTCCAAATTAAAAAATCACTTGTGCTGGAGCTACCAATAGCCAAGTTCGGCTTAATTTCAGGCATCATATTACTTCAACTTTATACTTCACCCTATCGTAGTCCACTTCTGAATATCCTGGTTTTCGCAATCCTCGTCCAAGCTCTTATCGTCTGTCCAGCGGGATGGAGGAGGACGTCCCACACGTGAATCCATCAAGTAGGATTTCAACTGATGTAGGCTATATCACAAAAGATCACACGATTGCGATGCTTCTGGTATTGCAGGCGTCTATAAACTACGGTAGTTGCGCACCATCAGGTGAGCCGTACGCTTGTTTGCTGACCTAGTTGTATAAAAAAATGGATGTGCTCTCGTGTGCCCGCTGATCTTACCTGAACAGAGTAAAACTGGATTGCAAATTTCAAATACTTGATCCCAACATATTACAAAAGCTGCGTAATACTCATAAAAAAATACATAAGATTTATATTTTTTTTCATATGCGACCGAACATAATTGCTCGCAAACGAAAAAAAACCGACTTCAATAACATCGACAAGTAATACAACGTAAGTTGACGGAAAAAAAAAATAAGAAACACAGTAGCCGTCACTACGATTATCGAGGGATTCCCCTCGATTTCTCTGAGATTCTATCATCAGATCCTGGTTTCTTTATCATGGTACCACACCAGGGATATCTCCTTTCTAACAAAAAAAAATAATTATCGGTTCATAAACGGCGAAATTATCCCCGGGCATGCATAAATATAAATATATACGGTTGAATTGAGTAACCTTCTCCTCTTTTGAACTCGGTTAAAAAGCATAACTATCTGAATTACACCTGGCTGATGCGCTGGTGGTACCTATCTATAATAATCTATAATCTATAGATATAGATATCTATATCTATAATATATATAAAAGCGAAAGGACACTCACTCATCACGAAATCTCTGAAACTATAACACCTATAAAACTTGAAATTTGGAAGGTAGGTTATAAGACGTAAGCATCCGCTAAGAACGGATTTTATGAAACTCGACCCCTCAGGGGGTAAAACGGGGGTTGGAAGTTTGTATGAAAGTCCTACGTTTTTGAAGTAAGAGACTTGAAATTTAAAATGTATGCTCTATAGATAGTGAAAAGGTGTCCAAATAATGTACCTTAAGAAATCAACACCCTTTTGGGGTTAAAATGGAGGATGGTAGGTTGACTCACTCATTACGAAATCTCCGAAACTATAACATAATACAAACTTGAAATTTGACAGGTAGGTTTCTTATAGGACGTAGACATTTGCTAAGAACTGATTTTACGAAACTCGACCCCTAAAGGGGTGAAACGGGGGTTTGTAGTTTGAATGAAAGTCCTATGTTTTTGAAGTAAGAGACTTGAAATTTAAAATGTAAATTCTATAGATATATCATAAATTGTAAGATACCCACGATTGTTGCTCTTCTAAATTTTCTGTGAAACAACGTTAAATATACATCGCGGGTTTGTGCAAGCGTTCAAAAGGTGTGAATTGGTGCTGCGTGAAAACTTGCAAGTATCAGTTGAAGCAATCGCTAAAGAGGTTAAGTGAAACAACACAATTAGCATCGGGAGCATATCGTAATAATTCGGTCGTCGAGGGTAGTCTTACAGTACTATTACAGAAGGTACGTAAGTACTGCCAACACTACAGCATCAAATATTTTTTGTGTTGGAGTCAACTGATCGCCCGAGTTCGTTAACGGGTGGTTATTGACATCTGACAACTTGTGCCAAGCTGTCGTCTGGCAGTGGACGGTTGACCTCTGACATTTGACGTCTGATGGCTGACGTCTGACGGCTGTCATCTGGCGGCTGACATCGACGGTTGTCATCTGGTGCCTGACATCGACGGCTGACTTTTTGGTGTTGCCACGTGCGTGAGTCTTCCCCAAGAATTAACTTTCACGACCATACTAGTGCAAATTTTTTATTATTATTTTTTTTTTTCCTTTATTCAATCACAATTTTGTTTAATTTCTCCGAATCATAAAAGATGAATTCAAATTGCTCTGGATGCGGCAATCCAATAATGGATCGGTGTTATATGGAATGTTCAAGATGTAAAAACAGCTTCGACCTGCTATGTATAAATATTCCAAAGGACAGTTTTGACCGCTTTTCTCAATCCTACAAGGACGTTTGGCTGTGTCCTTCATGTGTTTGTGCACTGCCTAAAGGTGACAATACTTCGACTCCGGTCCGTAATCCTAAATTATCATCCAATTTAAATGATAAATACATTTGCTCCAACGTAAACCAAACAAGAGGAAGCCGATCTCAAGGTGCCAAAGCAAAAAACGCGAAGTATGATTCACCACCCAACCCTGACCTAGGGACTCTTATGTCTGAACTCCATCTGCTACGTCTAGAACTTGCAGAAGTCAAAGAACAAAACCACGAGATTAAGAACCAAATGTCTAACCTTACAGACAACTTAAACAAGACCGTGCAAGAGCACTCCAATAAAATTCGAAACGCGGAACGTGAAATTGTCACACTGAAGGCGTCGGTCGGACTTCTTCAGCAACAACTAGCTTCTCGAGACCAGGAAAACCTTAGGAACGACTTAGAGATAATCGGAATTGCTGAGCAAAAAAGCGAAAACCTCCAGCAAATCGTACTAGACGCATCTCAAAAGCTTGGTATCCCGCTGTTGGAATCGGACATTAATGACGTCTTTAGAGTAGGCCCTAAAGGGAGCAAGGTGAGAAAATCTTCTGTGGAAGAACTGCCACGTCCTATCGTGGTGCGGTTACTTAGACGGCGTAAGGCTGAAGAACTACTAAAAGCTGCAAAAAACAGGCGTAGCTTAACATCTGTTGACATTGTTGATGGCTAACTTACGCCATTATATATCAACGAGCGTCTGACGAAGGATAATCGGCAGTTATTTCGTCAAGCTCGGAGTCGTACTAAAGAATATAAGTTCCGATACTGCTGGGTGCGAGGCGGGAGCATTTTTGTTAGAAAAGCGGACGGAAAACCAGCTATTCGTATATTTTCACCGATTGACCTGGACGAGAAGATTGGTCCTTCAGTGCGAACGGAAGGCCATGAGGAACGTACGCAAAATTAAGTCCCACAAAGCAATTTACAATTTGTTTCTTTCATCTCTTTGTATTTCTCGTTTTTGTATTGTAACACAGCCACGATTTCATATCATTAAAAAAACTACTTCACACATCCTGGCATACTCTCTCTTTATTTTATTACAATCTCACACTGACACACACTTTACTCTCACATACACACACAGAAGTTCAGTAAAAGTACCCGAGACGCTTTTGATCGGCTGCAGTCTGGCGGAGGTGCCCGTGATATTTTTTTTTTTTTTGTTTTTTTTTCTATATATAAAATCAAAGTATAGCTGACCTTTTACGAGACGTTGACAACTCACTTTCGATAGACTGTAGCTTGCTCGAAAGCGTTGACGCTTGCAATAGTTTTCTATCCATTGACCATAACTTTAAGGTTCTCTCATTTAACATTCGGAGCGTTCAGCAGAACTTTGATGCATTTTTGGTTACCCTACAACGTTTTAAGACTGAACTTGATATCATAGTTTTGACGGAGTGTTGGTTAAGTGAGAACACTGTGATACCGCAAATTTCTGGATTTAATGCCTTCCGTACACACAAGTATATTAACAAGAGTGGGGGAGTAGTTGTCTACGTCAGGGACTCCTGGAGTGCCATAGTGCAGGAGTCTTCCTGTGAGGATAGTAATTGCTTAGAGATTAATTTCGACCCAAATCTACTTGTTCTAGCTATATACCGGTCTCCATCTTTTAACAATGTGGACAACTTCTTATCATCTTTAGATAAAGTTTTGACCAAAGCTCGAAATAAGAAAAACGTCATCCTTACAGGAGATATTAACCTGGACCTGTGCTCCGTACCACTTGGAGACCAATGTAGCAAATATATTTCATTACTGACTGAACACCAGTTGTTTTCAGCCATTAATAAGCCGACAAGAGGAAAGGCTTGCCTTGACCATATTTTTGTGAGAGATCCAAGACAGGCTGTGGGTATGGTGTGCGTTTCTGATATAACGGACCACTATATTTGTATGGTAGGACTTTCTCTTCAACAGCTGAGACAAAATGCGAAACGCTCGCGAACAAAGACTGACAACGATGCCATCACAAATGATCTTAATTCTGTCAACTGGGCCAATGTCATTGACAACAAAGACGTAAATGACGCTGCGCAAATTTTCACAAGGACTATAAATAAAATACTTACAGAAAACACTAAAACAGTAATCACGTCTCGTTCGAAATTTATCTTGAAGCCATGGATCACACCTGGACTCATAAGATGCCAAAGACACAGAGATCGTCTTCACCTCAAAGCTCGTAACAATCCGAATAATGAAATAATTGTATTGACGTACAAAAGATATAGAAACTTTTTGAATAGCCTCCTCTACAGACTCAAAATTAATTATCACAAACAAATGCTGTTAAGCAATAAAAACAACTCAAAAAAGCTTTGGAAAACCATCAAAAATATATGTAATCTAAATAAAATGCATACGCCCTCCCTTGACCTACTGGAAATCAAACAAGATAAAATTTCGTCCCTTAATCACTGCAATGAATATTTCATCAATGTTGGAAAAGACCTAGCGCACAAATCACTCACTAGGCTGGCTGCCACGCAGGAGTCTCTTGCAGCGGCAATTAAAGGAATTAATTCTCCTATTAATTCTTTCTTCTTAACTCCTACTGATGAAGGTGAAGTAAACAGTCTTATATGTGATCTTAAGCCTCATAGTTCTCCTGGAATCGACGGGTGTCCACCAATCCTCATAAAACATATCAAGAATTCCATAGTTAAACCTCTAACGCATATATTCAATTTAAGTCTATCATCCGGTACTTTTCCAACAATCTGGAAAACAGCATTGGTGACACCCATTCATAAAAATGGTAACAAAGGCAACCCGTGTAACTATCGACCTATTTCTTTGCTCCCAGTTTTTTCAAAATTGCTGGAGAGATTGGTTTACAGGAGACTAACTTCTTACCTTGAAAGTAATAACCTAATCCCGGATAGACAATACGGCTTTCGGCGTGGGCGATCCACAGAGGATGCAGTAACATTAGTGTCAAATATAGTGTCGACCGCGTTGGATCAAAATAAGTGCTGTCTCGGCGTGTTTATTGACCTGGCCAAGGCATTCGACACTGTTTCGATTCCCATTCTAGTTAAAAAACTAGAGGGCCTGGGAATAAGAGGATTGGCATTGGAGTGGTTTAACAGCTACTTGTCAACGCGGTATCAACGGGTGCGAGTGGGTGCGGATGTTAGCGGTGAATTACCAGTTAGATTCGGCGTGCCACAGGGAAGCATTCTTGGACCTATTCTGTTCCTTGTGTATATTAGCGACATGTTTGAAGGCGTGTCGGGATTAAAAGACATCATTTGTTACGCCGATGATACAGCAATATTCTTTCAAGGTACTACATGGGAGGAAACCTACAAAGCAGCAGAACAAGGAATGTCACGTGTAGCTGATTGGCTTTTGAGAAACTTGCTGACGTTAAATATTAATAAAACTAAGCACATAGCCTTTCACAAAACGCGCAAATCACAACCTCCCGCAACGGCATGTTTAAAATTACATACCTGCAGCCTAATACCCTCATACTGTGATTGTCATCCGATAGCCCGCACAACCAGTATAAAATATTTGGGTGTCATAATAGACGAAAACCTGTCCTACAAAAACCACATAACCGATATGGCATCGAGAATTCGCAAAACTACCTTTGTGTTTAAGTCCCTCAGACACTCAGCTCCCGATAACATTATGTCGTATGTGTACAGGGCACTGTGTCAGTCCCTTATCCTCTATTGTATAGGAGTCTGGGGTGGTGCTGCCAAGTCAATTATGATCGGAGTCGAGAGAGCTCAGAGATCAGTTCTTAAGGTCATGCTTGGCAAGCCATTTAGGTATAGTTCGGATCTACTATACAAAGATTGCGAGTTGTTAAGAGTTCGGCAACTGTTCATACTAAGAGGTGTAATGTCTATGCATAAAGTTGCAGTAGCCTTACCAGATCACGAGCACAGACTTAAGCAGCGAGTATACCGAATTCCGGTTCCCTCTTCACGAACAACCTTTGCAAAACGACATCCTCACTACCTTTTACCGCGCCTATATAACCGCGTACACAGTAAAATAAAAATAAATGCTCTCACTACTCACGAACTGAAAGAAGTACTTGAACACTGGTTGTTGGGGCTGGGTTATGCAGAAACAGAAAACTTACTATAAATAATGGGGAAAACTTCTGTACCCACACACACGCACTCACGCGTACACGCTCTCACACGTACTCACATGCACACGTACACACACATGCACACGTACACGAACATGCACACGTACACACACATACACACACTTATAAATACACGAACACAACGAGAATAAGTTATTTTTTCGTTTAATATTATGGTTTTATTATTTTATTTTAATTTATTTTGTTTAGTAATTGTATATAAAATAGTTTATATCGGCTCGTGCTGTGCCTAAAAACTATTCTTCTGGTAATTGCATGCCTGGTTTCTGCGATACAAGCTGTGCTTAGTGCAGATGCCGTTAGAAATAAGTTCATTGTATAGTCTTTCATGGCAATAAAGATTATTATTATTATTATTATTATTATTATTATAGATGGTGAAAAGGCGTCCAAATAATGTATTTTTAGAGATCAACTCCTTTTTGGGGTTAAACCGGGGGATGGTAGGTTGGCTCCCTCATAACGAAATCTCCGAAACTATAACAGATACAAACTTGAAATTTGGCAGGTAGATAACAAACCTGTTAAATAACGAACCGTTATTTATGATATTATATCTGTCCCGGTCCGGAAGAAGCCACTTCGCCATCTAAGGACATCGTGGCAAGTTTGCCGGGAAAACTTTTTGACTCACTGATTTAAACGCGGGCGAAGCCGCGGGCACAGCTAGTTTGTTATAAGCGCATGAGATCAAACATTTGTATCGCCCATATAAAGGTATATTGTGATTTGGGCGTTTGTGCTTGTTTGTTCGTAGACCGCCGACACAGAAGAAAATCGTACCGTGTATCGTTGAGTGTAAAGCGTTTTATATTAAATACATAGCTTGCCATTTACGAATACACCCTAACTCACTTATAGTCAATTAAATTAATGATACAGCAAGACTTACTATTTGGTTACTTTGTAAACGCCTAAATTTATTTATTAACTAGCCGTGCTTGCGACTTCGTCCGCGTGGAATAGTGACTACATGTTCAACTTGATTCTTTAAATTGGCATAACTTTTTTAATTATTAACCTATTGACATGAAACAAACACTAAATATTAAGCTAAGCTTGCAATAATACATTAATAAAAACCACATCTAAATCGGATAAGCCGCTTCTGTTAAATAATTTTTGTCAGTTTGTCTGTGCGTTCACAAACGTCGAAAATTTTTATGTTTGGCACGAACTTGGGGAGGCCATGTCCAGCAGTGGACTGCAATAATGGAACTGACTGACTAACTGACATTTTTTAAAATTACTATAAGGTAACAATAATTTTAACTGAGGCTAATACAGCAGAAAATATCCTGCTCAAAACCTTGAGCAGCACATCTAAGGAAGTACCTGGACCTTACAGAAGATCACAGCTAAATAGCACTGATCTCAAGCAGTATTGTTAATGTTCCTGTGGCGAGTAAGATGACCAGAACTCTTGGGGGGGGGGGGGGGGGTTGGATGGTAGAATCAGCAACACGCTTGGGATGCTTCTGTTGTTGCTGGCGTCTATAAGCTACGGTAATCGCTTACCATCAGGTGAGCCGTCGTTTACCGCCGTATAAAAAAATCATTACTAATATAAAAATCATCACAAGACTAACAGACTTAATATGTACGATTTTATTTTTGTGTTACCCACACATTAGGGATTCTAAACATTTTTCAACAACAATTCTATTCGAATGAATAGTTAAGGGTCTCTGTAAAGAACTCACTATAGACGGCGCCACGGTTCGCTTAAACCGAAAATAAAAATCATCATATCAAGAATTTCGCTCTGGCACCATTTCCTGGCAGAATTTCGTTCCATAGCTTAATTGGCTAGAGCGCCGACACGGTCAGTCGGAGACGCGGTTTCGAATCCCGCTGGAGCGGTCAATTTTTGATATAATTTCAAAAAATGTTTAGAATCACTAACAGACTTAATAATATTATGTGAGTATTTTAGACAGTTACTAAAACTAATTTATTTATACTTGCCACGTAACATACCTGTATTTTGCATAAATTATTTTATGTACACTTTACCTGTAACGTATATAATGAAAATAAAAATATGCGAATTTTCATTTGTTGCTTTTTATTAAGTTCTTGTGTACTCATATGTGGAGACTTAGTTATTTTAAGTCAAAAAGAGGTTTTAACGATATTTGATCAAATACTGCAAATACGTAGGTAAGCCAATTTTACATAATTTTTAGAAGAATCGACTTCAAATAAAACAATTATCGAAACACCATACCCAGTAAAAAGTTATAAGGATCACGTAAAAAATACAGTCGAATTAAGGACCTCGTCCTTTTTGTAATGTCAGGCTAAAAATATGTCGCACTCAGAGCTTAATCCTTGCATGTTGATAGCTTTTATTTCATCATATTGTCAATTTTTTTTTATACTCCTAGGCTGGCAAACAAGCGTACAGCCAACCAAGCAATGTTATTTAGCTGTGGTCTTCTGTAAGGTCAAGGTACTTCCCATGTCGGGGTGCTCCAGATTTTGAGCAGGATATTTTCTGCTGTGCCCTGTCTCAAAACACCATGGCTGACCATGGTGTTTCGGTGTAATATAATGTTCTGTATGTACAAGATATTTAAAGATTAACCGATATGTCTATTCGATCTATACTTATTATATATATTATATATATATTATAGGATTTATTATAGAATTACATAGTTGATAAAGATGTGTGGACTTAGTGACGCTGTATTTTATGCAACATATTACTAATTTTGTACTAAAACACAGTTTATATATTATTTTTCAAAAGTGTAACTGCGGAGTTTCTTACCGATTCTTCTCTGCAGAATCTAAATTCCGAATCGGTGGTAGCTTTACTTCTACAAATATAATAATTTATTTTTAAAGTTTTAATTTGTTAAATGACGATTCGAAAGTGCTCTTGGAGCCTATTTGAATTAAGCTGTTTTTGATTATAATTTTGATAAAACTGTAAAATTTGTTTGTTTATTTCTTCGTTTTAACGCGCTAAACTTAACACGGATAGTTTATTTACAGAGAAAGGCTATAGCCATGTAAAGTTTATTTATTAAAACTTTATTGCACATAAAAATAAAGATACAATTTAGAATCATTAGATACAAAACAAATAAATATGAAAAGGCGGCCTTATCGCTTATAGAGATTTAGATTTTAGAACATTTGTTCTTTAATCTAACGCGTGAGATGCGACCTTCTATCATTCTATGGCTTTTAATATATACTAGTGGTCGCCCAGTGGTCGAAATTCGACCACAATTAATTTAAATTATAAGTTTGAACTCTTATAAGTTTCCTTTATCACATACTATACTTCTATAATAATAAAAAAAAAACAATATATTATTATTTATACAAAGCTCGGGTGGCTCCCAATTCGACTTCACCGGAATACTCACATTCTTTCACTTCTCCACTGCGTACTGCTTAATACAAAGACGCCTTCTTCTTTAAAAGAGCGCTTTGAGCGACTATCAAACTGTCACGACCGGTCTCTTCGATCGGATAATAATCTTATTCTTAAAATTCCTTCTCATGCTTCTTCTTTTTATGCCAACTCTTTTCCGGTACAAGCTGTTCGGTTGTGGAATGCTTTACCCGTAAATATAAGGCGGGCACAATCACTAGACACTTTTAAAAGTTACTTAAAGAAACACTGTTTAAACTCATGAGTCACGTTATAAGTTTACAAATATACTATAAGTTTATAAATTAATTTACTGCAAATGTATATATTATTGTATGTATATTTGTATTTTAATATTTTTTATATATTATGTTTATATATGTTTGAGTATATATATATATGTAATATGTATATATATTTACGTGTATGTTATATGTATATATTATATATCTACACCTCCGTGCCATCTAATTCTTTTGTCATGTCCTTTTCATGCTAGAGGTTGTCTGGAAGAGATCGCTCTTTTAGCGATAAGACCGCCTTTTGTGCATGTCTATATTTTCTTTTTCGGTGTAAATTTTTTTTCTCTGATAGTGTACAATAAAGAGTATTTATATTGTATTGTATATTCTTTATTATATCTTCTATAATTATATATATGCATCATTAAAAACATATAAGCATTCTGCACTCTTTCTCTATATAAACTATAAGTGTGCGAAATTTCATACTCCTCCGTCCGCGCAATTTTCTTAAATTATTTTATTTCTATGACTTTTGTATGTGAGTTTTAAGACTAATAAATTATTAATGTATGAACAGCTAAAAGTGTTGGTTTTTTTTTGTTATGATTGATGGATTTTGTTATTTATTTTATAACAATGATAATAATAATAATAACATTCTTTATTGTACACCAAAATATAAACAAACAGTGTACTAACTAAAAACAAAGATATACAAAGGCGATTCTATCGCTGAAGAGCGATTTCTTTCACATAACCTAATAATGATTTTCTATATAAACAAAAATAAGTTGTCAAAATGTACGAGTGTATGATTACGTGACTTCAGAGCCACTGCACTGCCTTGGATATTTTTTTTTATTGTCAGGGCAAGATTAGTATGAAATAAAATTAAAAAAAGTCGATTTGTTTTCAAAGAAAAAAATAGCCTTAAGTTCCGCGTCCGGGTCAGCTAGTACGCATATTTTATGAAACTCTACGATTCATAGACACGTGGACAAAGAACTGTAATCTATTCTGCTAGTAATGGTAGTTCATGAATAAAATGGTAATTGTTCTTTTATCTATACATCTATAAAAATAAATAAAATTGGAGTGTTTATTTGTAATATTAAAATAACCGCTTTTCACTAATGCATACACGGTACATATACCAAAATATATTTTTTTACAATTATTGTGTCTCGACTAATCACTGAAACAGCTGGGCCATTTCTAATGGGACCTTCACTGGCAGATAGTTGATTTATAAGGAGTAATTTAGACTAGTCTTATTTTAGAAATTTATTTATTTTATACCTGCGAACTGAACAATAAATTTTTTGTTAAATTCCACGCGGATGAAGTCGCGGCTATAATAATTAAATTATAATAATAATTAAGACGTTTACTGTAATTACGTTTTTTTATTCTACAATCTAATAAAATCGATCCACATGACGGTAAGCGGATTATTTATTGGTCCCAAAATGCATAGGAGCGCCTTTTGGAAGTTCCTTTTACAGCTTCGATCCTTATCAGGAGCTCTGGCTACTTTCACCACGGGGACTTGAGCGCAGTATTAAAATAAATAAATATCATATAACATACACACACGGTCGTCTGTTCCTGTGGTAAGCAACTTAATGCTTGTGTTATAGGTAACAGCCGACTACTATTTGGCCGTCATTTTTTGTAGCGTTGAGGTGCTTCTTTTGTGCTGTAACTTTTATTTTCTTGTACACATACATTTTCCCGACCAATTACGATAACAAAGTAAGAATCATACGATTTGGAGCGTCCGAAATTTGGCCGAACACAAATTTCGCGTAAAAAAATCATTTTTATTCATACAGAAGATAATTAAAACGTATTGCGTACTAAAATTCATAATTCACAAAAACAAACAACACTATTAAGTGTTCAGAAAAAAGATAATTAGTTTTAATTACAGCTGTGTTACAAAAACTGTTAGGAGAACAAAACAAGACCAAGGGCAGATATTTTTATCATTCACTAGCTGTGTCCTGCGATTTCGCATGCTTTGAAACGCAAGAATAAAAAATGAAATTAAATATTACAGCACTTAAATCCTTCTTTGATAAATGGACGGTCAGATACAGAAATAATTTTTTTAAATAACCAGTAGCTCTTGAGATCAGCTCTTTCAAACAAACAAACTTCTCAGCTTAATAGAGTAAACAAGTTAAACTAAGAAGTCATACAAAAAACGACAGTAACATAATTTTTTGTAAGTGTAGTAAATGATTTAATTTAACTGAATAATTATTTTAATTAGTTTTATTTCATATATCATAAAATATAAAAATAAAACAGGATAGATAAAAACGTTGATTATAGTTAAAAGAAACAGTCTGAAAGCGCATTTAGAAGCAGTATCTACTCGTTAATCCGATATATAAATCTCATTAAGGTTGGGCGCAGCAGGAAACACCCGTTTAAAAATCAGCCTGACTAGAAAAGTACCTCAAACTTACAAAAGATATACATAGACATACCTAAACAGTACTGCTTTTAGGCATTGTTCTGTTCTTGTGGTCAATTAGGTCACTAGAGTTCCTGTGGAGGATTGCAGATACACTCGCCAACGCCCGTAAAGCCTAGATTCTTAAAACCCTTAGCATATTCCCTCATTCAGTCATTCAGTCAGTCAGATCAGCCTATTGCAGTCCATTGCTGGACATAAGCCTCCCCAGAGTGAAATCTCGACGAAGCCTGCCAAACGCTGCCGAGCGCAACCGAATCCTTCTTTAAGTTTTCCTAATACTTTATACAAAGTTTTGACGAAATTAAAAAATGAGAAAATTACAAGTTTACTAGTTTGATACTCGTAGTTCTCGTGATGGGATAACGTCTGTTGGATGAGATAGTGACTAATCAAATTAAATTTATTTACAGACTACCTCACGATGTCACAAATCAGTGTTGCGGAGTACTACGCAGGAAAATCGATACTCGTAACTGGTGCTACTGGATTTATGGGCAAGGTTCTGGTGGAGAAGCTTTTGAGATGCTGTCCAGAACTGAAAACTATGTATGTGATGGTTAGGGAGAAGAAAGGAAAAAATGCTGAAAGCAGGCTGAACGCTCTTATGGAGAATCAGGTATGACGAATAGTAAAGAAGTTGTAATAATAAAATGTCGGTCCTTCTTCAATATTGAAGTGAACTGATTCTATGAACGCCTGACAGCTGTGTCAAGTAAAGGTCTTTCTTCTTGTATGAAGTGAAGTTATATAACGCTTAGTTCATCACGCTGCTCCGTTATGAACTATCGCTATCAGTATCAATCATAACAACCAGGATCTGCAGTCTTGCGTGCTTATTGATGCACGGTTAGAAGACCTAGACTAGAAACAGCTATTAATCGCTCATCATAACACTTCAGCTTATTGTAGTCCACTGCTGGACATAGGCCTCTCCAAGTTCGCGCCAAACAACCTGGTTTTCCGCAATCCTCATCTAGCTACCACCAGATTGCCGGAATCTTACGTAGTTTGTCGATCCAGCGGCCAGAAGGCATCCAAATATATAATGTAGCCCAAGTGGGAGAAGTAGAGAAATTATTAGGCAACCTAAAGTTGAAAAACTTTGTAGAAGATCTAAAACTAACTTAAACCCTGTATCTTTATGAAGACAACGAGACGGTTACAGACGGATTCAGTTCATTTCAGTGTGCTAATTAATTATGTGTATATTTTAAGGTATTCGAAAAGCTACTAGAACAGTACCCTAAGGCTTTCAACAAAGTTAAGCTGATTTGTGGAGATACCTTGGCGGAGGGTCTCGGAATGTCTATATCTGATGTCGAAGAATTGGAACGAGAGTGCCAGATAGTCTTCAATAATGCCGCTTGTGTCAAGTAACGTATACACCTACGAATTAGTATTTCCTAAAAAAGATGAATTACCTAATTACCATGTACAAATATCCAAGTGTCAGAGCCAAGTGCCGTGACCGCGATGCTGAGGCGTTTGTTAATAAATTAAGTTGCGTTGCGTTAAGGATGGACTCACAAGAACAAAAACCCACAACGGAAACAAATATGTAGCCAAATACAAATCCCATCCATCCCGAGTGGAAATTGTACATGCAACTGCAAATGCTCATGTTTGTGGTGCGCCGAGAAGCGCCACTAATTACCAGAGTGGTGGTTATAAAAGTATAAATTACCGTTTCAGGTTTGATTTACCGCTGCGAGAAGCTGTGAAGGTTAACACCGTCGGGTTACTGAGGATGTTGAAGTTGGCTGAGGGGATGAAAAAACTTGAGGTAGTATTTTCTGTTTATATTAATACATGGCTGTAACCGTTGCGCCAACGCGGCGTCACGGTTATAGCCATGACAATGAAGACCACGACAAACATCTATATGGCCAATACAAATGTTTGTCGTGAGCAGGGATCGAACACGCGACCGCCAGCGCAATAGCCAGTGCTGTGACCGCTGCGCTAACGCGTCGTTAAATTTAGATATATTAGTATTATTTTGTATTACTGGATTGGCAAACAAACCTATGGATCACCTGATAATAATAACCGGTTACCGTAGCCTATCGACGCCGACATAGGCAGAAGCTTTGCAAGCGCGTTATCTAGGTTACATAAAGGCAAACATGTATTCATGTACAGGCTTTTGTACACATATCAACCGCCTTCTGCCACGATGAGCTTGAAGTTTTAGAAGAGAAGATGTACCCTTCAAAACATAACCCCCTGGATGTCATCGATTCTCTAAAATGGATGGACGATGAAATGCTGAACGCTTCTCAGGCTACGTGAGTAAAATAAAGCCTTGTTTTTGTATTTAAAAAAGAAGGCAAAATTAACAGATATAATAAATGAACTAAAAACATATTTCAATACTCATATAACAGTAATAAATTAGTTAAATTGTTAAAAATCATATTAAAAATTAAGCTAATTGCACATTTAGCAATTGTCTCTACACATCAACGCCCGAGTTTTCTACACATTTCCTAATGACCTGATTTCCCCCGTTAAATATAGCCTATACTACTCTGTGATGACGCATTGTCTTGGTCGGTAAAATAGTATTAAAGTATATTCATTGTGAAGAAACGACAACGATCACGATTCAGCTAGTAACTTTCCACAGCTGGGCATAAGCTTCTTTCTTGCACTGTGTCTCATGACCATTGGTTGACTGGAAGAGATCTCTTCTAGGGATAAGTCCACCTTTGCCATCAACTATATATGTAATTTTCTGTATATTCTGTTCTTAAGTGCAATAAAGTATATAATAAGCCTATTTCTCTATGTAGGAGAAGGGTCAAAGCTTAATCAACTAAGCTGCTACACTGCGGGTCGGTATATTCCCTACTATGAGTAGCGATCGCTTTCAAGTGTCTATAATAACAGCCAGGACCGAAAGCCGATGCTGCTGCGAACCCGTTATCGCCGGTATGTGAGCGTCCAAATGGTAAACGCAGCGCTACGCCAGAGGGAAGTCAATGAACAAACAAACTGTCTAAGCTTTCTTCTTTGCAAAAATCTGTATAGACAAACTTTCAATGGTTTTCCCATGCAAGAGAACCTGGTAAATTATCTGGATGCATTATCTGGATCTTATCAACTCACCATAAAGTTGTTGTCATAAAAAAACTTAACCTGTCGTGTAACTTTAAAAATAATATAAAATTAACTGCATACCTTTAGGTCTGTTCCTAAAACTTTTTAGAAATAATAATTATCATTTTACAGAATCATCAAACCGCATCCAAACACATATAGTTACTCCAAGTGTCTGGCAGAGCAATTGCTGTCGAATTTTGCGGGAAAATTTCCTATTGCACTCAGTAGACCCTCTATTGGTAAGTTTTTTTTTACTATAAATGTGACAAACTAGCGTATAGTTCGCCGGATAGTGACCGGATACCGTAGCTACTGATATAGGGCACAGCAGGAATATTTCCTGCTCTAAATAGGACCAGTCCGATTGGGGTAGTACCTCGACCTTACTACAGAAGACCACATCTAAATAATACTGTTTTCAAGCAGTGTTGTGTTCCTGTTGGTGAGTAAGGTGACCAGAGCGCCTGGGAGAGGGGGGGGGGGTTGGGTCGCGCGTTTTCATAGCTTTTGGTGTTGCAGGCGTGTATAAGCTACTGTAATCGCTTACCATCAGGTGAGCCGTACGCTTGTTTGCTGACTTAGTTTTATTTTTAAATAAAATATCTCTATCTATATATCTATCCATAAATGTTAATGTAAGCCAAGTTCTTAAGTGGCCAACTGTGTTTACGCCTGTAACACTAAGCACACATTCAGAAACGGTGGCTCGTACGAAAAAAAGTATTTTTACAGTTTTTAAATAATTTTATGATCTACAATTTTTCTCTGAAGTATTTTTATGATAAAACTTACAGTTTTGCTGAAAATTACGAAAAACGCATTTTTTTTACCTTTGACCTTGAATTAAAAAAATTCCATACAGGGGAACATGTGGGGAACTTTCAAATCTATAAAATAAAATAAAATAAAAAAGCCTTTTATTTCTTGCGAATTTTGACAAAAGTACCAAAATAAATACATCTAACATAATTCAATGTATACATTTAACAGAAAAATACCCTTTTCCATCTAAGAACTTAAGTAATTTTGTTATTACACTTGGTTTTGCAAAAACTTAACTTTAAACTAAACTTTAACTCTTTCCTATTTTATACAATTAGAATTAAAAACAAGTATTATTCTATTATTATGTTAACAATATTAAATGAAGTTTATTCAAATTAAAAATATATAGATTAAGATAAACAAAATCTAATCGAATCAAGGAAAATTATTCAAATAAATCAAACAGGATCTTAGCTACACAATTTCAATGTATTATAATTTTTAGTTAAAAATAATTAAGAAAGTCAATAAAGTCAAATGAAATCAACAATTAAATATGAAAATTAAATTAATATATACAAATCAAAAGATAAGATTAGTAACAATAAACAAGCAGTATGTAATAATTAATTATTATCAATCAAATTCATCTTTCGTTTGTTATATGATTGCAATGTGATATTGCATTAACATGTAAATTTATAAATTAGAACTAAAAAAAATAAAATTCACAACACAAATTTATTTTATAAATTTTCAAAATTTATTCATCTTTAAAGTTGCATTCGAAAATAAAATTCAAAATTTAAACTATGATTGCATTAAACAGATTCAAAATTTAAAATTAAAAACTTATCAAAAACAAAAATGTATCCAAACCAAACTATTAAATATCATGCATCCATGCAAGAACCCCTCTTATTTGAGGGTGAAGGCCTCCTCCAGACTTTTCCACTTATCTCTATCTTTTGCAATTGTTTTCCAGTTTTTTCCTGCTATTTTTATTATATCGTCTTCCCAACGAGTTACTGGCCTCCCTCTCTTTCTAATACCCGTAGGGCCCTGCCATATCGTAAGTCGAGAAGTCCAACGGTCGTCGTTCATCCTGGCTACATGGCCTGCCCAGCGCCATTTCAACCTCTTTGAGAATTCGAGTGCATCTATAACTTTTGTCTTTTTACGTATGATGTCGTGTCGGATTTTTTGTATTTTTCTCACATTTGTCATGCTTCTTTCCATACTCCGTTGGCAGGATTTAATTTTGTTTTTCACTTGTTGTGTGTATTTCCATGTTTGACATCCGTAAGTGATAGAGGGGAGCACGCAAGAATCCATAACTTTTTTCTTTAAATTTAATGGCATAGCACCTTTAAAGATTTCTTTTAGGTTCCAGAATTTTTTCCATGCGCCTGAAATTCTTCTCCCAACTTCTAATTCGTTACTTTGTTTACTGAAGGAAATTTTTTGCCTAGGTATATGTAACTATCCACGTATTCCAATGGATTTTCGTCGAGATATAAGGTTTGTTTTGTACTGTTAGTCATAATTTTGGTTTTACTCAAATTCATTTCTAAACCTACTTCAAAGCTTACAGCAAGCAGCTTTTTCAAATCTATACATATAATAAAATGGTAGGAAAGTCAAAACTGTACATTGCATATTTTTTGTTAGTTTGAATTATTATTATTATTATTTTGTTTGATTAATTTATTTTACGATATTTGTTATTTTCTAAAATACTAAATTTCCTAAATACTTTTATGTACTTAATTAAAAACCAATCAACAAAATTTAAAAAAAAATCAAGAACTAGAAAATATATATAAAATTCAACATTTTTTCTCTAATTGTGTTGCTTCTATACTATCCGAAGAAACTTCGTTCCTACCTGGTGTCCCATGACACCACATAATTTTTTTTATTTTTAACAGTTTTACCAGCCGAGAGAGAACCATTTCCTGGATGGATTGACAATATCAATGGGCCGTCTGGCGTTTTATACGCGGCATCTAGAGGTGGGTTTCTTTTATTATTTTTACCTTACCGTAATATTTCACTTTTCCTATGGTCTCTTATTATATATTTTTACTAGTTGTGGCCGCGACTTCGTCCGCGTGGAATTTAATTAAAAAAGTTATTGTTCAGTTCGCTGAGTTATAAAATAAATAAATGTCTAACATAAAAGTAGCCTAAATTACTCTTTACTACATCAGCTATTTGCCAGTGAAAGTCTCGTCAAAATCGATCCCGCCATTTCACCGATTATCCGGAACAAGCAGACCGACAAACAGACAGACAAGCAGACAAAAATTGTAAAAAATATCATTTTGGTATATGTACCGTGTATATACTTCCATATTAAATTTAGTAAAAAGCGGGTATTTTAATATTACAAACAGACACTCGAATTTTATTTATTTATATAGATAAATAATTAATCTTTGAGTTGATTGAGTTTAAAAGTAAGTACAATTATTGTATTTACTTTTAAGTAATTAAGTTTTTTTTTCCAAAATTCAAAGTTTGCTATGCATATTTGAGTTTGTTGTTTAGACCTCTTTTATTGTTGTATATTATACTTTATCCTCCTGGGGTTCAAAGTGATAATACTAGGACAAAATCAGTTTGCAGTGAAGGCCCAAGTATGAAAACAGAGACTTGGAGTAATGGCCCATTGTGATAATACTAGAACAAAATATTTACCGACACCTGGTATGTTTAAATTACGCGCCATGTCATGCTTTCGCTGTCGGTTAGTTTGTGGATATATTAGGCATTATGGCAGCACTCCATAAAGGGACTGGGAAGGGGTATCTTCGGTCTTCTGTCACCAAACGTCGTGGCAATGACGTGTATAACGAGAAGAGGTTACTTTAACTTGTAAATATCTTTACAATCTTTATCTAATACTTACTGTATTTTTTATCGTTTTAGAGATAAAGAGTTAAATTATGCGTAACAATTGTTAGTTTACCGTAATGATGACATTTTCGACATGTGTTTTTGATGATAATTTTTTTGTACTAGTACTAGTACGCCGGGCGGGTATAATATAAATTGCTTTTTTTAATGGTGTTGCATCTCGTTCAAATAATAAGGTTTGGCATTCGTGTGATATAGAAAAAAAGAACGGGATAATTATTTTTGTACCTAATAGTTTAATTTGTAATAGTGTTATGTCATCAGGCACATACATTTTCTTTTTTACAGTGCTAAAAGATTGTCAAGTATTATAGTTACAAATATTGTTAATAAAATTGAACGTTTTTTATACGCATTATCAAAGATTACTCCAAAAGTTGTAATCAGATCTCGATGAAATTTAAATGTGAAGACATGATAAAGATCGGCTTTCGATTAAATTGAAAATCATCAAATTCGGTTCATCCTGTAAAAAGTTATGCGTCTTTTCGAGAGTTTCCCTCGATTTCTCTGGGAACCCATCATCAGATCCTGGTTTCCTTATCATGGCACCAAACTAGGGATATCTCCTTTTCAACGAAATAAGAATTATCAAAATCGGT
Source organism: Melitaea cinxia (assembly GCF_905220565.1). NCBI lineage: Eukaryota > Metazoa > Arthropoda > Insecta > Lepidoptera > Nymphalidae > Melitaea > Melitaea cinxia. The sequence continues at coordinate 5,810,494 of NC_059423.1, forward strand.
TCACAAACGACGGAGTTATCCCCGAACATAAAATATATATATACGGTCGAATTGAGTAACCTCCTCCTTTTTTTGAAGTCAGTTAAAAAATAGACTAATTATGTTAAATAGCAGTATTGTTATTGTGCAATTTGTTTATTTTTTGTTTAGATTCCTATTCGCTGTGGGGTTTTTGATATTTTCTTTGCAAAAGAAGGCTAATAATGAAACATAAATGGTCTAAATAACATTGTTAAGTTAATTAAAATTTCATTTTTTTCTTTTTTAAATGTGATTATTGAGTTATTTTTGTGAAAAATCACTAATTATTGCAACTTCTATGCAGCTAAAGGTTTATTTTGTTGATCTGTACTAGTTTTAAGTGTTTAAATACTAAGTTTTCATAAGATTTCTAAGACTGTTCAGTTGGCTTTCAAGTTAATGTAACAACCCAATGTGATAAATAAAGAACAAAAGATTTTAGTATTTTTTCTTTTTGTCTGGCAAGCTTAAATCAATAATATAATAGCCCTAAAATATGACACCTGTAAATATTGGGATTAACCAGATACAAACAATTTTTGGTCTGGGCGTTCAGTACTTTATTAATTAGTTCTAATATTAGGACATTGGGTCATCCTCGGAAGTCCCCTCTATTAAACTGGGCCGCAGGAGGTTATATTTTTATAATTATGTTAGATTACTAAGATAGGATTGTAGCTTCAATAATGATAAAAGAATATCCATGCAATAACTTTTTTTAATAGATCTTTCTTAAACGTGAAGAAATGGTTTATGGACAGTAATAATTAAATATCACGGTGGTACAGAGTCCGTAAGTTTGACTCATTTTTAGCGGGGCTTACTCCCTTTCATCTCATTAAATTCAGATAATACCATCATTTCCTAGTTTCTTTAAGGTGTTCTCCACTCGATGTACTGCAAGTCTTCGATTCAAATAGACGCGGTCCCCGTGGACTACACTATTAATGGTTTGATTCTACTGGCTTACATGACTGGCCTGGAAAAGTAAGTTTCACCTTCACTCAACTCTGTAACTTTTTGTTTTAAATATTCAAATAACACTTATTATTCTATTGGAGCTGCATGGTGGGTTAAATCCTGATCCTTCTCCTACATGGAGAAAGAAGCCTATGCCCAGCAGTGGGATATTACAAGCTGAAGCGTTTCGATTGATTGATTTGGTTTCAAATATCCTAATAGGCGGCATATGCCATTCTCTTCATGTAATGTATGTGTCGGAGCTAATTCTAACAAGATGCTTGACTGCAGGTCGGTGAATATATTCCCTAAGGGTAACGATAGTTATCAGATATCTATGATAATAACCGGGACCGATGGCTTACTACTACTATACGTACTCTCTGAGGCAATGTGGGCACACTTGGGCAGACTTGGAGACCCACAGAGATAGACACCTAGATCTACAATCCTAGTAAAACAATCTTGTTATTAAATACATATAATGTTTACATAGTTACTAATAAGAACAAAAATAAAGATTCTATAACACTTAAAGCCGACCGATGGCGGGATAACCATCTAACCGCTGGCTTTGAAAGACTCAGGCTGAAGACGGGCAGCAACGTCTTCGGTCGTGCGGTCACCAACCCGCCTGCCCAGCGTGGTGACTATGGGCAACACACATGAGTTCACGCATTTTTGGCGCGAACTTGTGGAGGCCTATGTCCAGCAGTGGACTGCAATAGGCTGAAATGATGAAACTTAAAAGGTAGCTAATAAGCGTACAATCCATACGATGCTAAGCGGTTAAGGTAGTCTTTGGACGCCTACAACACCCGCAGAGGATGGAGCATCCGCAGAAGCTTCAGATACCTCTGTTACTACAAAAATACGTTGTTAGAGAGTAATATTATTTGACTGTATTCTTTTGTTAGGTTATTTTTTTTTTTTTATATCACTAGGTCGGCAAACAAGCGTACGGCTCACCTGATGGTAAGCAATTACCGTAGCTTATAGACGCCTGCAACACCAGAAGCATCGCAAGCGTGTTGCCGACCCAATCCTCAATCCCCCCAGGAGCTCTGGTCACCTTACTCACCAACAAGAACACAATACTGCTTGAAAACAGTATTATTTTGCTGTGATCTTCTGTAAGGTCGAGGTGCTACCCCAGTCGGGCTGCTCCATATTTTGAGCAGGAAATTTCTGCTGTGCCCTACCTCAGTTAAAAGTTCAGGTTAATGTACTTTTCAAGGCGGGATGCTCCAGATTTTAAGAAAAATCTTTCCTGTCGTGCTATATGTACTTAGGATTTAAAAAAAAATGAAAGCATCTTCAACAATAAAAGCATATTTCTCAAACATTTTTTCGTACTTTTACTTTTTCAGGCCAAAGGACATTCGGGTCTGTAATTTGACACTGTCGGGTTCGAAAACAATGACTTGGACCGATTGCTCCAAATTTTGTGAGTTTATTTGTTTAATATTTATATAACACTAACTTTACGTTCACAGATTCGTCTGCTTCGATTATAATATGATTTTGATTGTTCAGTTTTCTACTGATAAAATATAGTTTATGTCACTTAGTGCATTCTCGCTCTGACGCAGTTACGTGAAAGGTTCACAAGACTGAGTCGAAAGAGAATTACTCTACGCGACAACTCATCCCAAATTAGATTTTCATCATCTTCCTTCTCGTATATCCTCGAAGGCCAAATCTGAATTGACTTGCCTATGAATTACGACGAAAGGCACTAATGAAATGAAATTAAATTAAATGAAAATATTTATTTCGCCACAAGGTTGCACAAACGAAACGCTGTCAAACAAAATACATTTACAAAAAAAAAATTACAATTAAAAATTTAAAAAAAATTTAGATGGCGTCATAATTCTCACTAGGCCATCATTTTCGTGATTTGCGAGCAGTACTGGGCTGCAGCGTCTAAATATTTTTGTCCTTAAATTAGATCTTTGGGCCTTACGAGGATAAGCTAAGTAAGTAATCACCTCATTAAAATATATAGGTATTTTTATGACACTTTTCAGGGGGAAAATATGTGAAGCAGTATCCGTTATCCTACTGCCTGTGGTACCCGGTAGCGAAGGAAAAGAATTTTAAAATTGAACAACAGATAGATGCATTCTTCACACACGTCCTACCCGCTTATTTTATTGATTTAATATTGTTGTTACTGGGACAGAAGACGTTGTAAGTACTTGTAATACCAACTCTTTGAAATAAGTAATACATGTACTCTCTGATGCGACATTATTTTGTCTTGCGAACTATCAAACAGGAGTCTGAAATTTAACAATTTTTTGTTAAATTTTCCTTGTTTAAGAACCTATTACAAATCATTAGATATCTAAAAAAATGCCAAATTGGCTTCACCCTTATGCATACAGATGAGATTTTATCTTTATTACAACAAAATAAGTGTCGTAAACGGTGGGTCTAAAGCTATGCACACATATAACCTAATCTACGATCTACTTTTTTATTTATTTATTCATTAAATACTTCTTGGCACATTTAGAATAATATGAAAGAAAATAATAATTGTGATATCTTATAGATAAGCTCTATCAATAGAGAAAATATATTAACTTAGTCTACCTTAATACATACAAGAAATAATGCTGAGGTAGATTTTATATTTTGTAAGAATAGGGCGACAAAGAAGTTTTCGACCCACCAAATGGTAAGCGATCACCGTGGCCTATAGCCTACCACAGTAGCCTGCCACAGTAGCCTACCACAGTAGCCTGCCTCAGTAGCCTGCCACAGTAGCCTGCCACAGTAGCCTGCCACTCGATCCTACACTCGAACCTCTGCAGGACGAACACTATATTATAGTATATTTTTATATTGAAAGGAGTGCTGTTTATCATCGTTATCGCATATATAAAATAAAAAGAAAATTAAGAACAACAATTATATATATATATATATATTAGTACACATGTATATATGTCTAAAATATATAGTATTTTAACCTTTACAGCATGATAAATGTTTTAAACCGTCTGACGTATGGCCTCGAAGTTCTAGAATATTACACAACTAGGAAATGGGATTTTAAGAATGATTACTTCAGGTATCTTGGAAATAAGATACCAAAAGAAGAGAAGGAAGTATTCTACACTGATTTATCTGTAAGTTTTTTTTCGATTTTGCATACATACTAGCGACCTTCCCCGGCTTCACACGGTTACATGATCATCTTAGCAATAGAGTGGGACACGACCCAAAGGTCGCATAGGGAAAGTCCCATAGTTTTAAAGAGTAACTGCGGAGTTTTTTTCTCATCTTTTTCTGCAGAATCTACATTACAAATCGGTGGCAGCTTCACATTAACTGTACTTAATTAATTAGCACAAACACAATTTTAATTTCTATAGCGACGATTTTTTTTTTAATATTTTATTTATCAAATAAATAATAGTGTAACTTATCTATTACCGTAAAAAGGTCTACAAAAAATTCCGCAATGGTATATGTCTATCTTTTAGGGATAATCCTCAATCACCTTTTTTTAACCTTTACTTTTACGAGAAATAATGGTTTATTTACGAAGCGATTGTAAGCATTTATTTATTTATTTATTTATTTATTTATTTATTTATGCATTAACAAAAACTTAGAACTAACATTACAGTTACCCAATGCGTTAGTTAAGTTCATCAAACAAGTAACATTAAATTTAACAAACAATTTAAATAATTCAATAAAAACAAAATAATCAAAAAATACAATATTTATTCTTATCCAATTAAGTACCTTAAATACAGTGTACTTTGCACTTCAGCCTATCGCAGTCCACTGCTAAAAATGGTGTGAACTCATGTGTGTTGCCCATAGTCACCACGCTGGGCAGGCGGGTTGGTGACCGCAGGGATGGCTTTGTCGCAGCGAAGACGCTGCTGCCCGTCTTCGGCCTGTGTATTTTAAAGCCAGCGGTTGGATGATTATCCCGCCATCGGTCGGCTTTTTAAGTTCCAAGGTGGTAGTGGAACTATGTTATCCCTTAGTCGCCTCTTGCGACACTCACGTGCAGAAAAGGGGGGGGGGGGGGGCTATATTTTTTACTACCTGAACTTCACATATATGTACATTTAATTTAGATCAATATGGCACCTTACAGCATGTAATTTACATAATATTTTCGAAGATATTACAGATTTAAAATGCAGGGACAACTATAAAGACATTCTGTATTATTATATTTAGTATCAGCATTGCACCCGTGCGAAGCCGGGGCGGAATTAGAAACCACGCAAGTTTATGACAATGAAATTTAGTAAATTATTATATTATTAATAAATTCGAAAGTTCTGTTGAAGCCTATTAAAACAAAGTAAGATTTTGATTTTGATTTTGATTTTGTGAGTTCCGACGGTACAATCTTAAATTGTAAAAAAAAAATAATCATTACTAGGATATCTCGTAAGCGTAATTGCCACCTAAAACATAAATATTAAATTGCTTGTCTTAGCCAAACTGTACTTAAATTTGTTACATAAATCATATTTCTTTTGACAGTTAGTCGATATTGATGACTTCATGAAGAACTATATAAAAGGTATTCGCGAGTTTTATTGTAAGGAGGACGCTTCAACTCTACCTAAAGCGAAGAAACTACTAAGACGGTTAGTTCACTTTATACTAATAGTATAAAGAGGTACAGTTTCTAGCTTTTTTTGTAGGGGGTATATTTTATTGCGATTGAACAAAAAATTCAGTGAAAAATCTTATATATAATATTCTCGTGTCTAGGTGTTTGTAGTTAAGCTCCTCCGAAACGGCTTGACCGATTCTCATGAAATTTTCTGTGCATATTGTAGATCTGAGAATCGAACAACATCTATTTTTCATCCCCCTAAATGTTAAAGGGTCGCCCACCCCAATTTTTTTTAATTTTTAAATAAATTTTTTATTTTATTATGATTTGGCGTTAAAAAATACATAGGATCCTAAATTTTCACCCTTCTACCGCCAACCCCTATTTTTAAATAGCGTTTAGCGGCAAGACGACGTTTGCCGAGTCAGCTAGTAATAAATAAAATGTAAAACTACTCATAAAACATCTGTATTTATATCCATAAAGTGTTGATGTAAAGTTGAAGGTCAGCGCTCAATATCCGCGCCGATAACTTCATATAATTTCTATTTTGTTTCAGAATGTATTACCTGCACCTTTTCACCGTGTATAGCGTATACGCCATGTGCTTGTATATTATATACTGTATTTATATAAAGGTGTTTTCATGAAATGTTTCACTTTAGAAAAAAAATCTATGTTAAATATACAAATAATAAATAATAACGTGGGAAATATGGTTAACTTTTTTTCTTTTCCTTTTTTTATACTTAAGATTTAAATTTATATTAAATTTTTCGTATTTTATATTTTCTTTTCTACAAACCTTGTGCTGATAGTAAAGAAGCCAAAAAAAAACGAGTGTTCTTTAAACCACACGAACGAAGTAAAACTTCTGCACAATATGCCTGCACTGAGTCTAAGATAAACGAAACGTAACTGATGCTCACCTGATGGTAAGCGATTACCGTAGCTTATAGACGCCTGCAACACCAGAAGCATCGAAAGTGCGTTGCCGACCCAATCCCTAATCCCCCCCCCCCCAGGAGCTCTGGTCACCTTACTCACCAACAGGAACACAATACTGTTTGAAAACAGTATTATTTTGCTGTGATCTTCTGTAAGGTCGAGGTACTACCCCAGTCGGGCTGCTCCATATTTTGAGCAGGAAATTCCTGCTGTGCCCTACCTCAGTTATGAGAGAAAAAGAAGAGAAATGATTTGCGGCCTCTCTCTCTTGCTCCGTTCGCCTCGCCCGTTTACACTTTTCGTAACGCTCTAATCACGCATTCACCAGCTGCCCAAGTCAAGCGTGCGTAAAGAAGTTGTACTTCAAAAAAAGTTACGATCTCCTTAGAGTCCAAAGTTATGCATATTTTGTTATGTATATTTTTAATAATATAAAAAACATAGATATATTAATAAACTCCATTAAAGTTACCTACACTCTTTAGATTATCTGCTATGTTTGACCCCAACTATTGTTATATCGTCGGGGTAAAATATTTTTCAATAACGATGACGCGATACTTAGAAAATTTTGAAATTCCAAATCCCCATATTGAATATACGTAAAGACAAAATGTTCCTATATTATAATTACACGCAAAAAAATAATCTATTAAAATATCGTTAAATGTGTTGGCAAGCTAAATACTTAAAAATAGCTGGCTAATATTTTTTAAATTTTTTTTTTTTTATTTCACTAGGTCGGCAAACAAGCGTACGGCTCACCTGATGGTAAGCGATTACCGTAGCTTATAGACACCTGCAACACCAGAAGCATCGCAAGCGCGTTGCCGAACCAATCCCCAATCCCCCAGGAGCTCTGGTCACCTTACTCACCAACAGGAACACAATACAGCTTGAAAACAGTATTATTTTGCTGTGATCGTCTGTAAGGTCGACGTACTACCCCAGTCGGGCTGCTCCATATTTTGAGCAGGAAATTCCTGCTGTGCCCTACCTCAGTTAAACTTGTAAAAGATTCTCACAGAACATTAGACATTTTCCAAAAATGTTACAATTATTGCAACTTCCCGCGTTTAACAGTTCGTAGGAGAGGACAACGCCTGTCGCTTCAGCTAGTCTAATTATATTCGTTTATTGACAGGACCAAAAAATTTCTAATTATCACACATTGTATTTGACATATAAAAGTAGTATCGATACATATTTTAATCATTAATGTGTAAAATACCTATATTTCTATAGTCTTCAAAATTCTATTGAAGTTGTAATCTCGACCACACAGATTAATATCATAATAGTAATATTGTCATAATCCACTGTTTTGTCATTATTGCAGACTATTATTCTAAGCGGATGAATGAACTTAATCGTTGACATTAAATGTCAAAATAGTTAAATTGTTGTAACACAGCCATATTAATTCAAATTTTTCTAAAATGTTCCGAAAAGTAATTTTGAGGTATTTTAACACATATATGAAGAATTTTCGTCTAAATATAACGAAAATCGTCAAAAATGCTATCTGAAAGTAACGCACTGCTTATTCGATATGGATGGTACTGTTTTGAGTGAGTTTTAGATTTTTTTATACGACTAAATAGTTACAAGCTTACGGCTTACCTGATGCACTACCGTAACCTATAGATGCCTAGCCCTGCTGCATACCGTAACTATGGTTACAGCAGTAAAGAATATAGCCACCCCCTCTATTAATAATTTATTAAAAAAGATTGTCATAAACTTGCGTAGTTTGTGATGCCGTTTATAATAATATAGCGACCCGCCCCGGCTTCGCACGGGTGCAATGCTGATATTAAATATACTACAAAATTTCTTTTTAACGGTCCCTGTATTTTAAATCTGTAATATCTTCGGAAATATTCATTTAAATTACATGCTGTAAGGCGCCATATTGATCTATATTAAATGTACATATATATGTATTGTTTGCTTTAATTACGGCAATCAAGAATACAAACACAGTTCCACTACCACCTTGGAAGTTAAAAAGCCGACCGATGGCAGAATAACCGTCTACTGCTGGATTTGAAATACACAGGTCGAAGATGGGCAGCAGCCTCTTCGCTGCGACAAAGCCAGCCCCGCGGTCACCAACCCGCCTGCCCAGCGTGGTGACTATGGGCAACACACGTGAGTTCACGTCATTTTTGGCACCAACTTGTATCCTATGTCCAGCAGTGGCTTGCCATAGGCTGGAGTGATGATTCGGCGATGAGTCGACGGAGGCCAGTCAAGGTAGCGGACCGATACAGGTTCGCTACCGTACTGAGGAGATGTTTTTCACATAAGTACGTAGGAGACCGAAAGCCACTATGTTTTTATGCGTAATATCTATATTTTTGTCCACAATAAGAAATGTATATTTGTATCTATCAAATTTTTAAAAATACTGCACCAGCTTTCACCATACTCACCAGCCGTAAGCACTGCAGTCAACGCGTTGAAACCGTAAAACTGAACTCAATAAATTAATAGAACAAGATAGGTATATCAGTAAACATAAAATAAAATTGTGTGTATTTGAATAATTTACAGATTCTGAAGTCATTTATCATAAAATGATAAATGAATTGTGTGGAAAGTATAACAGAGTGTATACGAAAGATTTGCAAATAAGGGTATAAGATTTTATATGATTTTTATTATAGTTTACCTACAGAGCATCTAAGAATCATTTTTAAATGGAACTTACTGCTGTTGTCATTTGGAAACTCCCGTTATTCTGTGATGAGGAATTCAATCGCTCGTGGGCGTAGCTGCATAGTTGCAGATATATATATCGTCAAAATGGAATCGACAATAGCGGTAAATCCAGTAGAGATAAAAGTGTCGATACTGACTGTGAAAGCTTAAAAACTCATGTACAATTAGGAAAAATTTGAAAAAGTACATAGTTTTTCACACCTGTACTTTTGCAAAAAAATACTTCGGAGCAAAATGTACTAGAGTGCATGTAGTAAAACTGATTTCATTTTACATATATGATAGATGTACGGTGTCACTGATAGAGAAATTTGTGAAACCGTTGTTAAAGAACTTAAAATGCCAATATCTATAGACGAATTCGAAAAGCAATTGACTGATTTGGCCCAAAAATTGTTACCGAGTGCGCCGTTACAAAGAGGTAATATCTATAAATTTTATTTTATAAATCTAGTTCGTAATATCTAACATCAGGATTAATTAGATATTTTAAATTTTTGTAAAATATTTTTTGCGCGTATAGCTTATTTATTCTTCTTCTGCTTGGCATTATTGTTCCCAGCTTTTATTGCTAAAGTCTGCCTTCCGACTAACGCTCCTCCACTTTGGGCGATTATTTGTATCACTGTAGGTTGGGATCATTGGCTCTCACGTCTGCTTTATAAATACTGGTCATACATACAACTTGTTGATTAATAATTTGGTTACAAGTTAATCACTAACCTGAAAGGTCTTTGCTGAGATGACCTCGTTTGAAATTTAATTATATAAAAGTAACATTGGATTTGGTGGTAATGGAAAAACTCAAAAAGTTCTGGACCAATTTTAATTTTTTTAATAAGAAAATGCCACATTATATTATCTTTATGAAGAAAACGGAACAACCAAAATCGTGTAGTCCACGGAGATTAATCCACGAAAATCTATTAAAAAATAATGAAATGAAAATGAATATGAAATGAAGGTATAAGAGATCTCAGTGCAGCCTAATATTATAATAAAGTACTCCGAAATAAATGGTTTTCTTTATTTATTTTTTTATTTTCTTTATTTAAGGAGTTTTAGTCCGCAAGGACTAAGCCACTCCATATGAACAACACACATGTTACATAAAAAAAATATTATCTCGAACAATAGTTTAGCCGATTTTGAGAGATGATACGCCAACAAATAAATAGTTACAACAATTTATGATCAGCTTAAAGACTTACGACCAGCAATTGACTTCTAAAGGCTGATGAATGGATGGATGGAATGTCAGTTTGAATTGCCTACAGTTTTACTATCTCAACTAATAAAGAATAGAATGATGATATTTGAAAGCAATAAAAAGTACTTCATTGACAATATCTAAGTTTAAAAGAGTAGAAGGTGGACAAATTTGGCAATACTTGATTTGGCTCGATTAAAGGTTCTTATCAATAAGAACCTATATATAATAATCTTTTACACTTCAGCCTATCGCAATTCACTGCTGTGTGTGTTGCCCATAGTCACCACGCTGGGCAGGCGGGTTGGTGATCAAATTTTTTTACGGATATAGTACTTGCAGAAAAAAATGCCAAATAAATAAATACATTTATTATATAATAATATAACTATTTAATGTAGGGGCTGAACGTATATTAACTCATCTCCACGACTACAAAATCCCGATGGCGTTGGCCACAAACTCGACTGAACAAGCCGTTAGGCTACACGCTGCAGTCAGACCTAAGCTGTTTGGTATGTTTCATCACAAAGTAAGTGGAAATGTACTCGTATGTAGATTTTCTTCCCAGTTCTTCTGAGTGGAATCTCTTGATTAATTCAGTCTATGATACACCGTCTCACTGCTGGGCATAGGCCTCTTTCTCTATTTAGGAACCTTCTCCTAAGTCAGAGCTTAACCCACGCTGCTCCACTGCGGGTTGGTGAATATATTCCTTACTACGAGTAAAGTGTCTGTGACAACAAATGGGACCGATAAATTTAGATGCTCTTTGAGGCATGATGGGAAGACCAACAAGGACAGGACACCCAGACCGCAAACAAATATTTGTACAGACAAAATTATTCATTCCGAGCGGAAATCGAACTCGTAATCTTTGTTGTTAGGCGCATACACGGCATACGCACTACCACATCAGGGCGGTCATCTCATTGACTATAGTTTAGTAAATAATAAATTATTATTTCATAAAATGAAAGATAGCCAGAGGTTCTGGTGAAGGTCTTTTTAAGGGGCCTCTGTACGCTACAGTAACCACTTTCCATTAAGCGTACCGCTTGGCTATTTACATCCCCAGCAATATAAAAATATCGCAAGCGTTTTTTAAACCTATTTGAATAAAGTAACTTTTAATTTTGATTAATTTGGTTACCTACCTTTGTTATAAATTTGTACCGGTTACCGGCTTACGTGCAAAGTATCAAAAAATATCAAAATCGGTGCATCCAGTAAAAATTTATGAAGTACTCGAATCGAAAGCCTTACTCTTTTTTTGAAATTGCTTAAAAAGCAATATGAGTAACGATCGCTATCAGGTGTACATGATAACAACCGGGACCGACGGCTTAATGCGCTCTCTGAGGCACGGTGGGGAGACCCACAAGGACTGCCCAAACACCCAGACCACGACAAACATCTGTATGGCCAATACAAATGTTTGTCATGTGCGGGGATCGAACCCGCAACCGCCAGCGCAACAGGCATAATCCATAGTTTTGACCGTTGCACCAACGCGGCGTTACTCATAGTAGGGAATATATCCGCCAACCCGCATTGGAGCAGCGTGGTGGATTAAGCTCTGATCCTTCTCCTACACGGGGAAAGAGGCCTATGCCCAGTACTGGGATATTACAGGCTGAAGCGCGTAAAAATTAATATCTTATATCGCATCTTAGACGTATCATTTATTATTAGATAAATAAATTTAAGAAGGAGTATATGATTTCTTTTCCTCCAAGGTCAGCATTACTGATCCAGCTGTACGTCAAGGCAAGCCAAGTCCGGATATATACCTTGTAGCCGCTTCTAAATTTCCGGATAAGCCACAACCGCAACAGGTTGACAATGTTTTTGACATTTCTGACTTTGTACAGTGTATATCCGTTAAGAAAATAGTTAATCATCGCTGTCACTTACCTCTTGACCAAATACTTGATTGCATGCGCTAATGCGCCAAAATTGGGACCACACGACAAGTACTCGATTTTTTTTTTTAATTCGTTTAAAAAACATGCGCTACTGAAGTTATACGTATAGAACAGAACGTATAAACTTTAACTTGGATGACGCCACCTGATGACGACTACTTATGTATTAAAGACTCATTCGTATTACAGTGTCTTGTATTTGAGGATTCAGCTGTCGGTGTCACATCGGCAATAGAAGCGGGAATGCAGGTAATAAATTTCTAACATAAGTTTTTTTATTTATCTAATTAATCTCGGAATTTATTAGACCTTCCGATAAATGGTCAGACGCCGCGTAGGCGCTGCGGTCACAGTCATGGATTGTACCTGTTGCGCTGGCGGTTGCGGGTTCAATCTCCGCACATGACAAACATTTGTATTGGCCATACAGGTGTTTGCCGTGGTCTGGGTGTTTGTGCAGTACTAGTGGGTCTCCCCACCGCGCCTTGGAGAGCACGTTAAGCCGTCGGTTCCGGTCGGTACTATCATGTACACCTGATAGCGATCGTTACTCATAGTAGGGAATATATACGCCAACGAATTGGAGCAGCGTGGTGGATTAAGCTCTGATCCTTCTCCTACACGGGGAAAGAGGCCTATGCCCAGTAGTAGGATATTACAGGCTGAAGCGAAACGGTCAGAAACTGTCTGTACTTTGAGTCATTCATGCCAATTCTTGCTTTTGTTGAAAAATTACTTTGGTAACTCGATTGTCACATTGGAAGCTCTTTTATCCAGCAACACTTGAAAAAAATTTTTTTTTAATAGATATATTCTGAATTTTTATTTTGTTAGCGAATCTTTATTCTTATTTACTATACGTAGTGTGGAAGAGATCGCTATAAGCAATAAAGCTACCTTTCCAGACATAGGTATTTGTAATGATTTTAAATTGTATTTTTTGATACGCAATAAAGTTTTTGCAAAATAAATAAATTTCAATTTTTAATTTGTATAATAGGTTGTAATGATACCAGACCCTCGCCTTGATCGAGAGCACACACGTCGAGCGACCATCGTCATCCAGTCTCTGATGGACTTTAAGCCAGAACTCTTTGGACTACCGCCTTTTGATGACACTCCTAAACGGTGCGACAGGGTCGATACTTCCTAGTTGTATATAATATTTTGTTGTCTTTGATTTGTGTAATAAAGAATCTTAAATAATATATGCGCTCTTTATTTTTCCATGTGATTTACAACTTAGTAAAATTTGACGATCTTTTAAAGATTTCATAAGTATTAAAATATTTTTATTATTTAAAAAAACTAAATGATCAGGAAAGTACTAGACAACTTTTTTGTTGAGGTAGGGAATAGTTTATTGAACTTAACTTTAATTGAAATAGGATATATGCTATAGCAGGAAATATCCTGCTCGGCCATGGTCGGCAGTAAGAAGAAATGGAACGCCGTTTCCTCTTTTGCAGCACTGGAATGCTGTGGAAGGAAGTGGTATAGTGGGAGCGGAAACAGTACTCGTTCCCGATACGCCGGGGAAATATCCATACATAAATAATCAAGATAGTATAATATACGTACGTAAAGACGGCTTTACGGTAACATTGTTTTATAATCTATTAACAAATTATAATTCGTGCAAATTTAAAAAATAGGTAAAAAACACGTCCTATTTTATGCCTCATGCTGTTCATTCACTTATACTCATTCGCCTCTAAAAATATTATGATCGCATCCCTTTTTTCTTTTTAAAAGAAGATAATGAAATGCCCTTTTTAAAAAATATTAGTTATCAATACTCTCGGAATTCGTATTTGAATAGTTTTTATGTGTTTAAAATAATAAATTGATATTTGTTTTTAGTGAAATAAATAGTAAATGGAGTTTTACAAAAATGTCTGTGAGCTAATGTGTAGTGAAAGTGAATTACGTATTGACAGGGGTTTGTTTACTAAATAAGACTGTTCTAAAAAAATAGATATATGTGTACTTGTATGTATATGTGTACTTGTATCGTCAATCAATTTGCTTTCAAGGAGTTTTTATTTATGTGGATATTATTAGAAAAATTAGCAATTGACATTAGCCAGACATTTTTACAATATTGACAGATGAGTTTTTATAGACATATATTTGTACTATTCGTTATATTTTTACGTAATATAGAAACTGTCGGCAATCCTGACTTGGTATTAGACGGTGGACTTGAAAATCCCTCACCTTTAGCTGTTGGACTATTATTTTTCATTAAAGTTAATAATACTTCTGAAAATGATTACGATATTGAATTGACGCCTGATGAGTGCTGTCTCAATGACGATGATAATATTGATTGTGATTATTTGAATATTTTGGGAGGATGCTATGATCACGTACCAAGATGTGAGCTAATTTTGCTTGTATATAGTTACAATTATCTAGCTGTAAACATTAATGATTCAAAAGACAAAAGTTGATTAAACCTACTTCAATAGATACTAGTTTATTTTTCTAAAATGCATTGAATTATAGTAAAAGGGCTGGTTGTTTCACTAATGATACTTATTCAGATCCAAAAATTTTGGTGTAAAAATGAGAACTACTGCCCGATTTCGATCACAATTGATTTACAATATATATTATTATAGACAAAGACACATATATTTACTTTTTTTTTACTTTCCTAACTAAATACATTCTTAACAGATCGAACAAAAATTTTAAGAGTTGTAGCACCACTCTTAGATGTTTATGAAAGAAACGGCTACTGTAACGTCTTCATTGATTCAAAATCACATAACAGTCCTAATAAGAGAGATGCTTTAAAAATTAACTTCGATACTACAATAAGAAATAATGAATACAATTTAGGTCGTAATCTAAAGCACTGTAGTAACAGAGATGAAGATCCATTTGATGATTGCAAGCCAGTCAATTGTGATACTTATTACAATGGAAAAAGGTCTTATTTTAGTCGAAAATATAAAAGATGCGTTAACGTACCACCATGCGTTTCAGATGATCAATCTGAATATCCCACAGTTGTATACAATCCAATAATTAATACATGCAACGAAGAATCAGTAAATAAAAGAGATTTAGAAATTGTCAAGAACCTAAGCCGGAAAGCCAAACATAGAAAAGCTAAAGATGTATTAATAATTAGTAAATTTCGTCCAAACGTTACTGAATTTGTAAACACTATTGATTTAATTGATGACGTTATAAGAACTACAGCTAAACCTATAAAACATGTAATTAGTTCTTCAGAAGAGGTAAATCATTATTGTATTCAATCGTTCTGGAAAAGATACTTCGTTGATAATAAATGGACTATAATAGTATTTTCATCTATAGTAACAATACAGTGTTTCATGATTTTTACGATGTTTTATTGTTTATCTAAAACTTGCATTTGTTGTGAAGATAAAAAAGTTGTCCGGAAGTTTTTTAACTACCGCCAAGATGTTTCAGTAACTACACCATTGATTGCTACAAGTAATATTGACACAGAAACTGACTATCAATACATGAGCGAGACTTCTAACAATGTCGAGCAAAAGATTAAATGTTACAAAGCTTGCCAAAAAGAAAATCAGAATTTAAAGACAAGTATGTCTGATGATATACTATCTAAATGTTTAAATAGACGCGATTGGAAGAAATTTAAATCAGAAGCTATAACTGAAATTAATAAAGACACAGAAATGCAAAAGACTGACTTTGAAATAAGAGATATCAATTTATCAAAAAATGATAAATTTGGAAAATTTGAAGAAAATAAAGTCGTGTTTGAAGATGAAATTAAAAATGTTGATAGAGATAGAACTAAAACTGTTAGCATTGTTAGCAATTCAGAAATAATGCGACAAGAAAGTTCTAATATTGAAGCCAATAATATAGCCTCGGAAAAGGAAATCAAATGTCATAGCTACAGTTGTTTTGATGCACCTGATATAAAGCCGCTTAGAAATACTTGTTTTATCAAAGACGATAAAGCTAAAATTAATGCGCCATCGGTTTCCACCGAAAAGGGCGCTCAAATATACTTTTCCAATGATTCAATCGACGATTTCTTATCAGAACGAGGAGTTACTTATCTTGCCGGCGAAAATATATCAAAATACACATTTTCAAGTGATTTCAATAATGTTAAACAATCACCATCTAAAGTTTCCAGTAAAACATCGAAAAATTTTGTCAGAAATGTGCTTTCTTTGTTACGTAAGAAGTCTAAGCTTGGTACTAATTCGGATCCTGGTAAAAATAAAGATACCGATGTTAAATTAATACATATGTCAAAAGCAACTATTTACACATCAAGCAATGACTCGGACTACATAAGAACATTGAGGAGGAATGATTCAAGGACATCTTTTTAATTTTTAAGTTTTTTAGATTGTACCTACTTTTTAGGTGAAATAAATTAATTATCAAGTTCAGTCTCTTATTTTATTTTTAAAGTTGTAAGTTATTTTATTACACGTAAAACTAACAAATAACACATGATATGATAAAAAATTTGAAATACGCCTTTAATTTCTTGCATTTTTTTTTATTTGTACACATTTTATTCTTACACATTATTTTTATTTATCGATAGAAATCTATCATAACCAAGAATTACACGTACAGATTACAAGTACCAATACACATTTATAAGGTCGAGTCCTATGTGCGTCCTTTCAAAAGGAGAGTTCTGTAGGTGTAATAGATCACGTTACACGTGACAAAAAAGCTTCTAGACCATTTTAAAATGTGACTTTGTTTAAATAGATGGGCTACTTTGATAGGCTCGTTCCGCATTTCCTAATCTAAGTGCTATTTCCTTTTCTAAGTGCGTATGTGCTGTTATAATTTACAATAAAAAATCAATCTAAGAAAAATTATTCATTACAATGTATGGGCAGCATTCTTTAGTCATATGCGGCAGTTAGTATATATTAGACTTTATCAACGTTTTTAGGGCTAAAAAAATAGTATTGGACGATCATGCAGAAGAACGTTGATAGATTATAATAACTTGTTTATACAAGTAAAACTGAAAAAAAGGGCTACGACTTGAAACGTGAAACATGATTATATCTACAGAACTTTCCATTTAAAGGAACACAGTTAAGAGTCGAGCACTCTATATAATTTAGTTTCTTTTGTATTTTACATTAATTAATTAGCTAATTATTTTAACAGAAGCACTTAAATGTTTTACAAATATTCTAATTAGAATTAAATCTTTTGTGTCTAACAGTAAGGTCGTCTCGTTAATTGCAGTCTCGACAAACGCAAGGTGGACACAACGTCGTACTGGGTTCCGTGGGTGGGGTAACATACCTCTCAGGAGTTACCTGTGAAGTTAATTAAAAAATAAAAACATAAATAAATACATAAACACATCACACTCAACGGGCCCAATAGGATTTTCTCCTTTGTCGGGAATGAGAAAATACATCTATACAAATAAATAAAATTGGAGTGTATTGAGTTACTAAATGGATAATATGGGTGTATACACACGGTACATAATTATACCAAAAATAACATTTTTTAAAATTTTTGTCTGTCTGTCTGTTTGTTCCGGCTTATCTCTGAAACGGCTGGACAGATTTTGACAGGACTGGCTGATGTAATAAGGAGTAACTTAGCTTAACTTTTATTTTAGAAATTTATTTATTTTGTGGCTCTGCGAACTGAACAATTTTTTTTTAATTCCACGCGGACGAAGTCGTGGGCACACCTAGTATAATATAAAAACATAAACGCCTAAATCACAACAAACATTTCCAACAATCATGTCCAATATAAGTCTGCCGTTAGCCAGGACCGAAGTCAAAGCCACCAGAGCAACAGCTAGTGCTGTGACCGCTTCGCCCACGCGTCGCCGTTAATTGTAATAGATTATATATATATATATATATATATATATATATATATATATATATATATATATATATATATATATTTATTAGAGAATTGTGTGTTTATTGCATAGTTATCAGATCAATATTTACACTTATACACATTATACTTATAATTTAAATCAAATTATACACTGTATTTTAAGTTAGATCAACTAGACTATATGTGCCTTAAAATTTGTTGTAAAGCGCTGTGAGTCGAGCATTTAAAAAACTTAATAAATCGCGATAAAATCCGAAAAACTTGTTTCATTATAATGGGAAGACTATTTTTCGTACGAATGTTCCATGAAACGTGAGTGAGAGTGAGCTTTGCGAGCAGTCTGGTATCCAGCACAAAAGTGGTGAAACATAAATGTGGTATATAAAGAGGTCTTAAACCGTTACAATATAATGATCATACACTATTTTAGCTTCTCTTTGTAAATATCACCAGTTTCTAAGCGAACGAATCCGCGGGCAGCTGCTAGTATACTACATTTTTGAAACGTGCAAAATGTTTATTAACATTTTTCAAATAGTAATCTTACGTATACGGATAGTGTTTAAATACAAAACTCACCTTAATTCTTGGAAAATGTATATTCCCTCTCAATTTAAACAGAGAAATTGGTCCTCTTGTTACGCATAAACACTGAAATTTCACATTGATTATTCTATATCACACGATAATTCCATTGTAATGGTAGTAGTTGATTCCTATCCCTTCGTCAGAAATCTACATTTGTACATGAACAAAATGCAAATCAAATATTCATAGATCTCTTAACCTGTCATAACTCGGTATGGGAATTGGGTCTGAAATTATCATTGTTTTTATGAATTTGATAAGTTTTTGTCCATAGGGATTTTGAGCAAATATTTGTATTTACACAAATACTTCTAGATTTTTGTTCCTACGCGCTATTTTCTAATATATCTCGGTAACTGAAGTTCTAACCGCTGGCTTTGAAACACACAGGCCGAAGACGGGCAGCAACGTCTTCGGTGCGACAAAGCCAGCCCTGCGGTCACCAACCCGCCTGCCCAGCGTGGTGACTATAAGCAACACACATGAGTTCACGCATTTTTGGCGCGAACTTGTGGAGGCCTATGTCCAGCCGTGGACTGCAATGATGGATGATGATGATGAACTGAAGTTTTTGAAATGTACGTCAGTTTATTAATCCCGGTTGTTAGCATAAGCATCTGATAATGATTAAATGATTAAGAGCCCCACCCCCGCAGTAGAGTAGCGTGGGCGCTTTCCTATCGCTTCAGTTACTATTTTTTTACATTTTTATTTATTTATATTATATTTATCATTTATGGTAAGGATAAATTGAATAATTTATCGGTTAAAAAAAATAAAAATAAAAAAAGACATAAATAAACAGATCATAGTAATACTTACTCCAGGCTATTGGGAATTATATGAATTATTGTTTTATTTATTATTTTTATTATTTTATTATAATTACTATAATAACGTAAATACTTACAATCTGTGAAAGAAAAAAAAAATCGTTTTTAAATAAAAATAATTTTGTTATACAAAATACCAATATTAAAAAAAGTAACTTAATAATATTTGTCTTAAATATAAGCAAGGCACATCGTTATTTTGAAAAATATTGGTATAGCATAGCAGGATATATTCTGCTCAAAATCTGGAGCAGCCCGAGTATGGACGAACCTCGACCTTACAGAAGATCACAGCTAAATAATACTGCTTTCAAGCAGTGTTGTGTTCCTAGATAAGTAAGGTGGCCAGAGCTCCTGGTGGAATGGGGGGTAAGGCTTCTGGTGGTGCAGGCGTCTATAAGCTACGGTAATCGCTTACCATCAGGTGAGCCGTACGCTTGTTTACCGACTTAGTTGTATAAAAAAAGAACTGTTTGTATTGTTTTTAAGCGTTGACACGGTGGTGCGTGTAGTGTGTCACTTATCTGTTACTATTTTATTTTAACTAAAAATAAATATATTGTTGGAATATTATTAATTGTGTTCTAAGGTCGATTATTATTTTATTTATAAGTAGAAATTTTAAGAAACTCACTGTCCGCCCCTACGAAATTTCAAACAATAGGTGTTAGTAATAATTCGCTTAGTTAAAACAAAATCATATAATAAGTCCTTTACTCACTCTTGTCTGTAAAAGATATAAAATCAAGTTAATACAATCGTAATGTAGATTATATTATAGTCTGTCTGTGTTTTAAACCAATTTTATTTATTTAAGAAATTTCAAAAGGTATGTTAGCCAACTTCATAAAAGGGAAAATGTTCAATTCGAGTGTATTTCCTTAATGTGTTTTACCTCATAATTTTTTGCTTGTGGTACCGATATTATTTATTTATTTATTTAAACTTTATTACACAACTCCAAAAAAAAAAAACAACATAACAACACATCAAGATAACACGTTGCGCAAAAGGCGGACTTAAGGCCGTACAGCCTTATCTACCAGTCAACCTTAAGGCGTAAAAAAATAGTAAAAGTAAGTGTTGAGGTAGGACTATAAAACAATACAAGCAAAATAAACATACGCATATAAATACATAAATATACTTAAATATATACATATATACATACTACAAACAAAATATATAAAAAAAAAGAGAAAAAAAAAAATACGTACGATATTAATTTTCCTTTCTTTATTCTAAAACTGGTCTTGTTTTGCGGCCTTATTTAAATGAGTTGTACCTACTTAATCATTCGTATTTAATCGATTTTTTTTATATCAATTGATGTCGGGTTTTATTTGTTCGCGAGCAAACACAATTTTATGTAACTAATTAAATTTTAATTAACTAACAATTTTATAAAACCACTAGCTGACCCCGCAAACGTTTCTTTGCCATATATGTTATTAACCCGCTTAATCCCCCCCCCCCCCCCCCCCTTTATAACTTAGGGGTATGAAAAATAGATGTTGGCCGATTCTCAGACCTACCCGATATGCCCACAAAATTTTATTAAAATCGGTCGAGCCGTTTCGGAGGAGTTCAATGTTTAACACCATGACACGAGAATTTTATACCTATATTAGATTGTAATGAATTGTACGACGCAAAAAACGAGAACGAAAAAAAAAACGAGTAACTTTATATAATTTAATGTTAAATACATAATAATACAAATAATACACACGTCATTTATAATATATTATACATACATAAGCAAAATTGCTTATATACAAAATTATTTTAGTTTGTGCACGCTTGAACAAAACTGTGTCATATTAAAATAACTTAAGATCTATGTTAATAGAAATTAATCGCCGATGTGTAGGTATGTACGCGCATAACTAGCGGAAACCGGACATAACTAGATTGGATTGGATATTTTTACTTTTAATTTGTACGAAGGAGGTTGACGACAAAAATATGGGCTGACAATGTTCGTTAGCTAGTAATTTAATACATTTTAATTAAAGTAGTTGTAGTTACTTACATTAAACTTGAAAAAACATAATTTGTTTTATTAGATGATTTTTTCATATATGTATAATAATAATAATTTTACTGAGTAATACTTACTGTTATCTGTAATTTTGTTAATATAATATAAATAAAATGATTTAAAGTTAATAATAGATTATTTAAAGTAATTGCAAATATGATAACAAACGCACCCATTGCTACAAAAAAGCATAAAAATATGTATTTACGTGTAATACAAAATTGTAATCATGTAATAAATTATATTTTATATAAAAACATATGCGATTTATACAAAAAAAAAAATGCGTTGCTAAACGTTTAATTGAAGAACGGCTACCTTCGGTTTTTATTTAATACTCTTTAGAAGGTTCTTACAGATTAAAAAAACTAAGAAAATTGCGAAAAACATATCGATCATTTAAAGTGCGCATATTTACTCGAAAGTTTTTAAATTAGGTTAAAAGTTACCCGCTTTAGACAAAAATGTCTAGGTATATAAAATAAATTCAAAATTCTTACTTGAGTCTGTAAAATAATTTGTTATATTATACTTATTACTAATTTTTAGTAACATAAAAACAATAATTATTAATTTCAAATTAAATTGATTGTAGTTAAATTATAACAAAATTATCACTTACAACGAGTTGCTGGAAGTTAAAAAATTTACATACGATCAATAGACAATCTAGTTATAATTACGACTCGTCCATCCGCTCTAGATTAGGTAGAACATAGGATACGTTACAATGTATAAGATTCATAGAAATAAGCAAGAGACGCAAACTCAGCGTCTGGTCGGCCCCCCCTGACATCCGCTGGGCCCAAGACTGTAGTAGTTAAGCAGAGACATTAAAGCCTCCAAATCGGTTACATGTCTTTCATTTTATTTTAATTAAATTAAGTTAGTTAGTAGTAAATTAATATAAATTGTTTCAAACGCTCCGAAACCAAAAGTATCTTAATAACAATAATAATAATATTTATTTATTTCAAATATTTGGTACATAACAAAAACAATTTGTAACGATAATAACTACATTTGTATAAAACTGTGTCGCAGTCATTCACAAAGTCCTCACAAAGCGTCGTATCACAAAGAAGACCAGATGTTACAAAATATAAACACAAACACATGATCACTAGGAAAATAAACTAATATAATAACATTTGTATAACTCTTTATTGGAATAAATGAATTTTAGTTAAGGCTAAGACCGTGCGGTCCACCTGATTGTAAGCGATTGCCGTAGCCTATAAACGCCTGTAACACCAGAAGTATCGCAAGCGCACTGTCGACCCTACCTACCTCTTTACTTTAATCATCACATTCAAAAGGCAGTAAAGTATAAATATCGAAATTTGAAAAGCTTAGTTCAGTTTTGGCTTGATATGAAAAAAATATTTGGTATAATAAATTAATACAGTAATATATTTTTTTTTTTATCAAAGTAAAGTAACTTCATTCAGCCCTATTATTTTTTAATTTAGATATTACGTAATAACACATGTTAATTTTATGTAAAAAAAAATCGATCATACTAACCAGTACCTGAAAAAAATACTTATTTTAAGTTTTATTTTTATACCAATTAGAAAACACGAATTACTGATATTAAGAAATTCCCATAAAAATTGTATTGTTCATTAAAAATATTAAAATAATATAACATTAAAATAACTTACTTGTCCTTCCTAAAATAGTAAAAATAATAATAATAACATTAAAAATGTGCGTAAGATTGAAAATATAAATCTAGGTAAATTATTTATTTAAGTAAATATGTAGATAAATTGATAATTAAATGTTTTATGTAATCAAAGATTAAAACATTTATATAGTTAAAGATGAAACTTACTTTAATCTGTAATGTGATTAAAAATAATGACGTTATTTAATTAAAATTAATAAAAATAATTGTGAACGGTCCTACAGTGTACTAACATAAAGTTTCTGTTCATCACCATTAGTAATTATGTAGTCATAATGGAATCAAGCAAAAAGCAAATTCAAAAAATAATACGCTTTGGTACTTGATTTATTGTTAAAAATAAAACAAACAGGTATATTTACCTTTATCTGAAAGATAATTTAAAATTATTAGTTTTTTTCTCAAAATTTTAGATTTGAGAATGAATAAAATGTTCACTAAAATACCAAAATGTCATCTTTTGGTGTCCTTACAGTGACTTAATACCGGTCGCTTATTGAGGTTGGGCACAGCATGAAATACCTTTATAAAATATCGGCAACAGCTGGACTGGGGAGGTAACTCAACCTTACAGAAGATCACAGGTAAGATTCGGTGTGAGTAAGGTGGCCAGAGCTCCTGGGGAGGGGCAGTGGTAAGGTCGGAAACGCGCTTGTAATGCTTTTGGTGTTGGAGGCGTTTATAGGTTACGGTTACGCTTACCATCGAATGGGCCTTAGCCTTATTTGCCACCTCATATTAAAAAAAACGGGAACGTTTTTTTTAATATGAGGTATCATATTAAAAAAAACGTTCCCGTTTTTTTTTCTACAATAGAGTACATAAGTTTCTGTGTAACGGATGTGAAATGTAAAAAAAATAATTATATAATTAAAATTAAAAATAATACGTACATTTTTCTAAGTATAAAAAGAAAAAATATAAGTAGTAGTAATATGATTATTGAATTTTTTGTAAAGTTCATTTTTATTATTTTAACTGATTTTAATTATTTTGTTATATTAACTGAATTCCAAAAAAGGAGGAGGTTCTCATTTTGATTGTATTTTTAATGTAGTTACCTCAGATCTTTTGACCGACTTTGGGTGGACAGATTTTGGTATTTTTTTTAAACGAAAGATGGTTCGTGTCATGTGGTCCCATTCAAATTTAATAGTGATCTGATAAGTGCTTTTCGAGTTATATCTTATAGTGCGTATTTACTTGAATATTTTTTCGTCGATCTATGTTGCTTTATAACGCATAACTTTTCACCGGGTACCGATTTTAATGATTCTCGTTTTAATCGACAGTTGATCGAAGCTTGTCTTGTGATATTTTATATATTTTATAAATTGATCGAGATCTGTGTACTAATTATTGACAACGCGTATTTACTTGAGTATTATTTCGTGTACGTTGTATTTCTAGATGTAATTGAAGTCAGTATTTATCGTTTGCAAACAAACACCATTAATTTACTTACGATATCCTAGAAGTTAATATATAAATGCTTTAGAATATTATTATATAGACTAATAAAATAAATAGAAATGGCTAAACGTGTTGATGAGAGCACAACTCGAGAATGGCTAAACCGGTTCAGATAATTTTTCTTCGTTTTCTAATACTTAAAAAAAGTTGTTTTAAAAAAAAATAAGAATATTGCGTATAAAATTAAAAATGTTTAACGAATCGTTAAGAATAATCTTAATTAAACTGCAAGCGGTTGACCGTTCACATGACAGACAATATCTGTGGGGTCAGTTTGTTAATATTATTAAATGAAAATTTTGTTATAATACGCTAAGGTTAAGATGTTTGCCTCCCTTTTAGAAAAAAGCCTCACAATTACTCCACATAAATTATATATCATTTTATAGATAATTGCT
The DNA here is from genome assembly GCF_905220565.1 of Melitaea cinxia. Taxonomy (NCBI): domain Eukaryota; kingdom Metazoa; phylum Arthropoda; class Insecta; order Lepidoptera; family Nymphalidae; genus Melitaea; species Melitaea cinxia. The sequence continues at coordinate 5,835,803 of NC_059423.1, forward strand.
TGCTTTACCGGCGACAACAACTAAAAAATATATTATTGCATTTATATTTGTAAATTAATTAATTATTAAAATACTTTTTTTGTAATTTTGTAAAGTGATAATTATTATATTTATGTAGGCGAATTATTCGCACGGGTATAGCGGGTAGTACAATATTTAAAAATGTGTAATTACCTTTTGCTGTAAGTTATATATTAATATTAAATGAGCGATTCCTACTACAGTTATAGTTGAGCTATTTATATTGATAATTATTTATTATTTATAGCCTCCACAGGTGACAAGGTGACAATTTTTTGGCTAGAGAATCAGCATAGCGATTCAACGGGGAAAAACTAATATCATTCTTGGCACCATCCCACGCGGACAAGATTTATACTATAACTATCTGTATATAATTATTTAGTTCTTAAGTTGTAAATTTAAAAAAAAAAATTAAAAAAAATTTTTTTTTTACTGTTTTCAAAACAGGAGGTTCGCAATTCGACTGTTTTTTAATGTGTGTTAACCTCATAACTTTATAATGGAACTACTTATTTTGATGTATATTTTTTAATCGAAAGCTGGTTCTTGCCATTTGTTTTTATTATAATTTGATCAATATCTGACGAGTAGTTTTGGAGCTATCCGCAAAAATGTGTATTTCATTGACAGTTTTTTCGACTACCTTCGTTACATTTCTTGTTAATGTAAATATAATTGAAGTCAAATTAAAAATTACTCGCGCTTGCGCGCACGCACGCACGCGTCAAAAGTCACTTACATTGATCTGAAATAAAATAGTTTCACTTAAAATTCTGTTAATAACATCTAAAATTGTACATTTCAGTGCTAATCATAAATCCTCCAATATTTGTAAAATTACTCGAAACGTTATGAATATAAAGACCATGACTTTTTTTCCTTATTGTTTTGAAAAACATCTCAAATATTAACTATCAATTATGTGTAATTAGCTTTACCCCGCAATTTTACCTGCGTTAATTGGAGGAAAAATGCACTAAAATGAAAATATTATATAGCCTCTAAGCCTTCTTTGGTTTTTGTCTTTCTAACACAGAAATTATTTTCCGATTCTAAACAGCAGTTCCCGAAGCTAGCAGGCTCAGACAAACTTTTCAGCTTTATAACATTGATGTAGATTGGATGTGACTTTGAAAAAAGATTCTTACTGAGAAATCCAGGGGATTTTAAGTATCAACGTAAGATTTTCTGGTTTAAATATCTGCTTAAAATATAAAGGAATGGCCGAAATATATGCACGCGGGATATATGCAAGCAACTGCACTAAATCGGAGAATTTTTGTGTTTGTGAATGACATAGCAAAATTTGTTTATAAAAATTCGTGTTTTTGTGAATTACACAACAAAATTTGTGTATAAAAAGAAATCGATATATATTTGAAAGAAACAAGTTTTCATTTAAAAATGTAATATTTTGTTAATACTTACAGGTTTCTGAAAATATTAAGGAAATAAAAGTTGGTATTATATGAATTTAAACGAAAGATTAGTTGGGTAAGGATATGTAATAGCAAACTTATTTGTTGAAGCTTATATACGAAAATTGGACGTTAAAAGATTACACATGTTGCCATATTTTGTCATAATTTGCGCGCGATGATGTTTAAGGCTGATTTTAGGCCTGTGCCACGGGTATTTGATACTATTTACTAAGATACGTTACGATCATCGCAACTACTAAGTTTCTTCACGTTTTATTTATTTATTAATTTATTATACTCTTTACGCAGGCACCCTACGCGTTGGTGCAATGGTCACAGCATTGGTCTGGGTGTTTGTGCAGTCCTTGTGGGTCTCACCACCGTGCGTCGGAGATACGTTAAGCCGTCGATCCCGGTTGTTATCATGTACACCTGATAGCGATCGTTACTCATAGTAGAGAATATATCCGCCAACCCGCATTGGAGCAACGATCGATTTTAGTGGTTATTCAGGGAAGTGTACAAAGAGAAGTATCGAATAGTGTCACCGAGGACAATTCCTTTTAGTGTTGTGCCACTAGAACGCTCTCTACTTTCTAGTTTCGCGCCAGGCGATTGTGATGAATATGTACGAGTAGATTAATGCACTCCGTATTATAATAATAATAAAATATCAAATATCGTGATAACACAAAACTAAAATGTTTCTTGTACAAGCTATGCGCTGGGCTGCAGCACTGACGGTAAAGTTAGTAAGTTTTAGAGGTTCGATGACATGTCCCATATATTTTTGATTGGTGAACCAAATATTAAGTTAAGTTTAATAGCATTGTCTTCCACCCTTATCTTCCATAGGAAATGAAGACTTAGCCTAGCTGTGGGATGTCTACAGCAAATAACAATAATGCGTATAATTTAACACTAAAATATACTTTAATATGTACTCATATGTACGTACCCCCTGGACAGTTCTGAAAAAAATATATTATTTATGTATGATGTCGTTCATAATTACCTATATTAAGTATAAGTATATTTTTAAGTTTATTATTTGTACTGTGTGGCTACGGTACTAAAGAATATAGCCACCCCCTCTTTTCCCGTGGGTGTCGTAAGAGGCGACTAAGGGATAACACAGTTCCGCTACCACGTTGGAACTTAAAAATCCGACCGATAGCGGGATAACCATCCGACTGCTGGCTTTGAAATACACAGGCCGAAGATGGGCAGCAGCGTCTTCGGTGCGACAAAGCCAGCCCTGCGGTCACCAACCCGCCTGCCCAGCGTGGTGACTATGGGCAAAACACATGAGTTCACGTTATTTTTGGCGTAAACTTGTGGAGGCCTATGTCCAACAGTGGACTGTATAGGCTGTAATGATGATGATGATGAATAATTTTACTTATTAAAAGTTTTTTACACAAATCCACTAGTGATTGGAATCTCCTTTTAAGCATGTTTTTGCCTGTACTAGGAGACTCCGCTCTTCCATTAGCGTAGTAGTAAAAAATAATCATAATTAAACAGAAAACAACAGAAACTTATTCGTTTTATAAAATAATGACAATAATTTTTGTTCTTAAGTTGCCTAAATAGTGATGTGTAAGGCGAGGTGTGTGGTGTGAGTTTAGGTGGATGCATTATTATTACGTATTACGGTTTACCTACATTACACATATTTCGCTATGTGCATCATTGGTGGAAAAATAAGCAACCTCATTGGACAGCCACATTTTTAATATTGTTTAAAATTAATGTAAGACGTTTCTAATGTCATTAAGATTTTTTATCTATAGTCGTAACTTTTTCAAATAAATACATTTCGACCTGAACAACAAAAAGTGTTATTTCTCTCCAACTCCAAAAGAAGTCTACACTACAGTTAGTATAGCTAGGTACAAAAACCCTTACACGTATATGTATATGTATGCGTGTTATATTGTATTTATATTTATATTCGTGTTATATTTAAACTAGCTAACCCCGCAAACGTTGTTTTGCCATATATGTTATTAACCCCCTTAATCCCCCTTATTACTCATGGGGATGAAAAATAGATATTGTTCGATTCTTAAACCTACTCAGTATGTACACAAAATTCCATGAGAATCGGTCAAGCCGTTTCGGAGGAGTTTAACTACAAACACCGCGACACGAGAATTTTATATATTAGATATGTATGTATAGTTTAAATATATCAATGGCAAAAATAAATATGGAACTCCCACGTCTATTGATAAGACAGGTACCTTAATAAATAAATCAATATAATCCTTACCATTTAATTTCAGGATCAGAAAGGTGACATGAAAGAAAAAAACAAACAAAATTAAACTATCAAAAAACTTTTACTTCTGAGCTTTAAATGCAATTGTATGTACGTAAATACCGTGTCTTGTTTTTTTTTTTTTTACTCAATTTTTAATGAAATAACCACAACAGTCAGATACACACACAGAAAAAATATAATTGTATAACACAGGCTGAAGACGGGCAGCAGCGTCTTCGATACGACAAAGCCAGCCCTGCGGTCACTTTTCACGCGAAATTTTGGAGGCCTATGTCCAGCAGTGGACTGTATTAAGCTGAAGTGATGAGTGATGATGATGATAATTGTATAAATTTCGCGTAAACGCATAGTCGTATACGCATACAAAAACCCTATCTTCTAATATTTTGACTACTTATATTCGTATTTTCGTTGTTTATCATTCTCAAACAATTATTTCATAAATAAAGCATAGCGTTAAAGCACATCCAGAGGTTCGTCTTGCGTCGTTTCTTAATTTAACGTCTAAATTATAAAAAATATAAGCGACTAGCATTTGACTAGTGAAGATTTGTAAGTAGGTATAAGGATTTGTAAAAACCCGGCCCTTATTAGGCGCAATTACCTTAGATGATACATATATATTTGATTGCACTTATTATGATTACACGTAAGTGTTCAATTACCAAAATACCTCCTGAGATACTACTTCAATATTTCTCTAAATATATTTATAAAATATCAACTTACGTATTTGTCCTAAAAAATAATAATACGATTATAATAAAATTATAAACAAAAAAAATGTTAAAATTACTCAAAACAAACATAAGCCATTAATGTATAAATAGCGTTCATACTTACTGTAAACTATAAAAAGAGATCAAAAATTATATATTAATTTATTTACTACTAGCTGTGCCCGCGACTTTGTCCGCGAGGAATTTAACAAAATATTTATTGTTCAGTTCGCAGAGTTATAAGATAAATAATAATTTAAAACATAAATAGCCTAAGTTACTCCTTGTTACATCAGCTATCCGCCAGTGAAAGTCCCGTCAAAATCAGTCCTGCCGTTTCAGAGATTAGCCGGAACAAACAGACAGACAGACAAAAATTATAAAAAATGTTATTTTGGTATATGTACCGTGAATACATATCTTTATTACATCAGCTATCTGCCAGTGAAAGTCCCGTCAAAATCGGTCCTGCCGTTTCAGAGATCAGCTGGAACAAACAGACAGACAGACAGACAAAAATTATAATAAATGTTATTTTGGTATATGTACCGTGCATATACATATGCATTTAGTAAAAAGCGGTTATTTTAATATTATTAACAGACACTCCAATTTTATTTATTTGTATAGATAACGTGCTTATTAAATTTTTCTAACAGAATTCTAATAATCATTAATTATTGAAATTCGATAACTTACCACATTCTGAAAATTTTAATTTAATTTGTTTTATTTTTTACAAACGTTTGATTATTTATTTACTTCTGTTATTTACTTACATTCCACAACATTCCATACTTACATAAATACAGCTATTTCATTTTTTTTTTTTTTTTTTTTTATAGAAGAGGGGGCAAACGGACAGTTGTCTCACCTGATGGTAAGTGAAAAACAACATCCACAGACACCAGCTACATAAAATATTAGCAGGCGCGTTGCCGGCCTTTCAAAAAGGAATATGCTCTTCTTTTGAAGGTCCCTAGGTCGTATTGTTTCGGAAATACCGTAGGTGGCAGCTGGTTCCACAGAGGGGTCGTGCGTGGCAGAAAATGGCGCAAAAATCGAGCTGTCGTAGACTTCCAGACATCGAGGTGATGTGGGTGAAATTTTGAATTTCGACGCGATGTCCGGTGGTGGAATTCTGCTGTAGGCATAAGTCCGAACAATTCCTCAGAACACTCCCCGTGGTAAATACGGTAGAAGATGCAGAGTGACCCGACATCTCTACGCAGTGCCAAAGAATCGAGCCGATCGGAGAGAATCTTGTCGCCAACGATTCGAGCCGCTCGGCGTTGAACACGGTCAAATGGAAGAAGCTGGTACTGGGGCGCTCCAGCCCATAGGTGAGAGCAGTATTCCATGTGGGGCCGGATCTGTGCCTTATATAATTGTAGGCGGTGGCAAGGCATGAAATACTGCTTCGCCCTACTGAGCACACTAAGTTTCTTCGAGGCTAGTTTAGCCTTTCCCTCCAGATGACCACGAAATTGCACATTGCTCGATATGTCGACGCCAAGTATCGCAATACTGGCCGAGGCTGTTAAGGGAGTGCCTTCAAATTTAAGAGGAACGACGAAGGGTGATTTTTTTTGCGGTAAACGCGCAAACTTGTGTCTTATTAGGGTTAAACTGGACTAGATTATGTCGTCCCCATTGCGAGACTTTGGCTAAAAGAGACTCGATTTCAGACACAAGTTTGTTCCGACACTCATCGACTCGTTCCCGAGAAATATTAGGACGGCCTGTGTATAAGGCGTCCCCGGTGCTGTCGTTCGCATAACAATGAATGCCACTAGTTTGTAACAGGTCATTGATATGCAGAAGGAACAAGGTAGGTGATAGTACACAGCCTTGGGGAACGCCAGCATTGACAGACTTGAGGTCCGAGCATGCACCATCAACAACGACCTTGATGTTCCTGTCTGCCAAAAAACTGGTGATCCATTTACATAATTTCTCGGGAAGCCCATAGGATGGTAGCTTTGTTAGAAGTGCCCCATGCCACACCCGATCAAAGGCCTTCGCTATGTCCAAACTAACCGCCAGCGCTTCTCCCTTGCTCTCGACTGCCTCCGCCCATCGCTGAGTTAAGAATATTAGAAGATCACCAGCCGAGCGACTCCGTTGAAAGCCATATTGGCGATCGCTAATCAGCTGGTGATCCTCCAAATACCGCCGGAGCTGGCAGTTGATTATGGATTCCATAATCTTTGAAAACAAGGAAGTTATAGCAATTGGTCTATAATTGGACGGATCTGAGCGGTCCCCTTTCTTAGGGATCGGGTGCACAAAGGCCATCTTCCACGAGCGTGGGACAACGCCTAACGAATAAGAGTGCCGGAAAAGACGCGTAAGGACGGGTGCCAACTCAGGAGCACAAGTTCGTAGCACTAACGGAGGGATGCCATCGGCCCCACTCGACTTATTGACGTCCAACGAAAAAAGGGCTTTGCGTACGGAGCTCTGTTGGAAAACTATTTCCGGCATTATAGTATCACACCGAGGGATCGTCGGTGGTATTTTTCCCCTATCATCCAAAGTCGAGTTGGAAGCAAAAAGAGAGCCTAAAAGATCGGCTTTTTCCTTCGCGGTGTGGGCCAACGAGCCGTCCCTCATGTGCAATGATGGTAGGGATGGCTTACAAAAATTCCCTTGGACAGCTTTGGCGAGTGACCAGAATGCACGAGTTCCCGAAGGAAGTCGAACCAATCTCTCCCCAATTCTGCCCACGTACTCCGCTTTTGCCTCAGCGATGACTCTTTTGAAGGACCTGGAGGCAAAGTTATACTCCTTTTTTAATGCGCTGGTCTTTACATCCTGGGACATCGATGCATTAGCCCAAGCTCGGTAGCTTTCCCGCTTATGGCGTGCAGCTATTTTGCATGGTCGACCAAACCAGGGCTTGGATTTACCGCCTATAGGCACCGCAGAGCACGGAATAAAAAGTTCCATGGCTTGCAGAACCACTTCGGCGACAGAATCAGCAACGATGTCTGGATCATCCAGCGAGAAGCAGATTCGCCCCCATGGGTAGGATGCGAAGAAGGACCGCATTCCATCCCAATCAGCTGACCTATAGATTATATCATTATATATCTATATCTACTTTATTTGTATATCATTCATATGAATTCATAGAACCGGACCCCACGCCTGCCCCCCAGCATCTTGAGCAGAGACCTTGCCAGCGACATATCACGCTTGTAGATGATTCATTATTATTATATTTATTATATAACTAGCGATCCGTCTCGGCTTCGCACGATTGCAAAATCTATCAGTGTTCCTCTAATATACTATGCATGTATTATACATATAAACCTTCCTCTGGAATCACTCTATTTACTAAAGAAAATCGCATCAAAATCAATTGCGTAGTTTTAAAGATCCAAGCATACAGACAGCAGGAAGTGACTTTGTTTTATACTATGTATCTAATAATTAGTTTTAGCTTTCTTGTTATTCTTAAGTTTTCTATTTCTTATTCTTAGGCTTCATGTAGTATTATTATCTAACCTAATGTTATAAAGATGAATAGTTTATCAGTTTGTTTAAACGCGCTAATCGCAGGTTCTACTGGTTCGAATTGAAAAGTTATTTTTGTGTTGGATAACCCATTTACCGAGGAGGAGAAGGAGAGGAAGAAGAGAAGCAGAGAGGAGGAACTTCTAACCGCTGCTACTGTACCGTGTCCAGTAACCAAAGGTTATCTGGAAGAAATCGCTATTTAGCGATAAGATCGCCTTTGTACATCTTGTATTGTATCTTTCTTTATATGTGTCTGTATTTCGATGTACGTTAAGAGTAAATAAATAAATAAGAATTTATATAATAATACTAGCTGACCCCGCTAACGTTGTTTTGCCATATAGGCTATAAGCCCCCTTAATCCTCCCCCCTCCCTTATTACTTATAGGTATGAAAAATAGATGTTGTTCGATTCTCAAACCTACCCAATATGTACACAAAATTTCATGAGAATCGGTCAAACCGTTTCGGAGGAGTTTAACTACAAACACCGCGACACGTGAATTTTATATATTAGAAGATTAAAAATGAAAGAAAAATGATCAAACATAGTTTTACGACTACATAAATTGGTATCAGCAAAGGGAATAATGATGAATCAATCAAACTTACTTTAGGCTGAAAATCAAAAAAAAAAATTAATAGATTGGTGTTCTTATAATCTCTTAATGTATATGTAACAATAATCTGTAACTTTTTACAATCGATTATACAAAAGTCGAGGCTCAAAAAGCGTTTTTGACGTAAAACATCTTTACGCACGCTTGTCTTGGTGAATGCGTGACTAGAGCGTTACGAATGTGATTGGGCGAGGCGAACGGAAGTTGAGAGGGAGATATAAGTTAGTGAGGATAGAAAGAGAGCGAGTCACGTTTCGTAACTTTTAATTCAGTCGTGTGGTCTAGACACACTCGTTTTTTTTTTTTTTTGTTTTTACTTATTTATTTTATTGTCATACACTACATTATTATATGAATTAGTACATACTTCTTAAAATTTAATCAAGCTTATTTTAAGAGTGTCGCACTCGCCAGACAGAAGATGACTGTGTATGCACAGAATATTTGCGTTGACATTATTAAATCCCGTCTTTTATAGCCATGGTCTGTTTTCCGACGCTCGTCTACGTTGCGCGATCCTTTCCACAATTAGGAGTTAGAAAATTGACTCTCATTTCCTACACCACAACATCTAGCCATCGTTTTCTTGGACGTCTGGAAGGTCTAATTCCAGGGACAGACGTGTCAAAGCACCTTCTTCCTACGTAGTCCTCAGACCGATTCTCAAAATGGCCACACCACCTCAGACGCCGCTTGTGGAGCTTAACAGCTATGTTGCGGACGCCTCGGATTAATGACTATTCCGAATCCAGTTACATACATACATTTGGAGTCAAATATTATCAATATCATCTTTAGGAATAAGTTTAATTTAAGTCAATTGAGAATTTACTTACTGGAGTCTGAAAATTCACACAAGAAGAACATCAATAACTTTATTAAAGGGGAACTATTCGATTTTATGTAAAATCTTTTACAACTTTAAAAATAATATAAATATAATTTAGTATACAAAATATTAGAAAATATCACTCACACACTTTAGTCTAATACAGTCCACTGCCGGACATAGGCCTCCACAAGTTCGCGCTGACAATGGCGCGAACTCATGTATTTTGCCCATAGTCACCACGCTGGGCAGGCGGGTTGGTGACCGCATTAGAAAATATAATTTAAACATTTTTTTTTTTTTTTGAATATCATATCAAAAATTGACCGCTCCAGCGGGGTTCGAACCCGCGTCTCCGACTTGCCGTGTCGGCGCTCTAGCCAATTAAGCTATGGAACGATGCACCCGCTCGAGCGAAATTTTCGATATGATAATTTTTTTTTTTATTTTTTTTTAATTTTCGGTTTAAGCGAACCGTGGCGCCGTCTATAGTGAGCTCTTTACAGAAACCCGTAACTATTCAAAGTTTCTTATTACAATGAAAATCTTTGACAGGAGACGACACCGTGCTATTTTTAATATCTAAGATTTTTATTTTTGTGTTACCCACATTAGGAATTCTAAACATTTTTGAATATCATATCAAAAATTGACCGCTCCAGCGGGGTTCGAACCCGCGTCTCCGACTTGCCGTGTCGGCGCTCTAGCCAATTAAGCTATGGAACGATGCACCCGCTCGAGCGAAATTTTCGATATGATAATTTATTAAATTATATTGTCACTTTTTTTTTGTTTAAAAATATAAATTACTTACGGCATCAGGCTACAAAAAATAATAATAGAAATAGTATTTTTCAAATGTTTAAGAAGAACAACAAAATGTTTAATCTATTATGTGTATATTTACCGCGAACTGGAAGAAAAAGTAGATTTTTTAAATTTATTTATAAAATATGGAAGGTATTAAGTAGTTATTAATTATAATCTGTAACCTTTATTTTATTTGCAATTTCTATCTTTTTTATTAAGCTTACAAGATAATGAACTCCAGCTTAAGGTGAACCGTACCCTTAATGGATTTTGTATATTGTTTTTAGGTTATAATGGGCATTATTGAAGTGACACTTCTTTAGGCACATGAGGGTAAAATTTTTACGGATGAAACGGCAACGGTTTTGTCGATGGCGCTGGAACGGAAACCTATACCTTTAGATTTGTATAAATATAAACGATTCTGAAAAATTAGTTTGTCAAAGAAGCTTCACTTCTGAAATGTGTTCTTAGTCATTTCAGTGTATTCAGCACTTCTAGCTTGACACACTGCCAATATACAGACATACAAAATACTTATAATTATACAACTAAGTTATACTTACAGTAAGCTAAAAGTAATAAAACATTTAATTATATACCGACATTTTAAATTCAGAAACGAGTAAATACGAACGAGATTAAGCGATGCGGTCGAGATAACAGTCTCAATATTAATTCGAGGACCGTAAAAATATAATACTCAGTTATTAATTTTAATATCATTTTTAAAACCTCCATTTTATAATTAATCATTAATAATCGTAGATATTCCAAAGAACGTACCATGACGGTTTCCGTTTTCTGTAAAATAAATAAATAAATTATTGACTATGTAAAAAAATATTTAACAAAAACATATGTAATTTAATTGTAAAGTGTAAAGAAATATTCAAAGTTCCTCCGAATATTGATATTAAATTATAACATAGGTTATATCACTATTCAACACAACCAACTCGTGATTTGTTACCCAACAATGTTGGAAGTAGTTGTAAATACTGTGTCATATTAATCATAGGGAGAGATTGTTGGAATACTGTGAGTTGCTGAATTTTGTTGAATCATTTCTAGCGCAGTAGTAATATCTAGTAGCAGGAAAGAACTTTGAATTGGTAATAACATCAAAAGTTTAAAATAATTATTAGATATATATTGTTCCTGATAGAAAAAAATGATATTGCAAACAATCCTACGGCTCACCTGATGGTAAGCGATTACCTTGGCTTATAGACTGCAACACCAGAAGCATCGCAAGCGCGTAGCCGACCCAATCCCCGATTGCTCCAGGAGTTCTGTCCACCTTACTCACCAACAAGAAACACAACACTGCTTGAAAACAGTGTTATTTAGCTGTGATCTTCTGTAAGGTCGAAGTACTACCTCAGTCGGGCTGCTCTATATTTTGAGCAGGTAATTTCCTACTGTCCTCTGCCCCAGTTAATTTGTTTCATATTGTTAAATTATGTTCGTGTAAGCTCTGACTGGCGACTGAAGTTACTCCTTAATAATAACTACTGTGATATTTGAAAGTATATTTTTATATTTCTCGCAAGATACGTCATGCGGTAAATCATCGCTCTCAGCTATGCTCTCAGGGCAGGTCGCGTTACTGCGGGACCTACCCCGCGGGAGCGAGGTGGCGAATGCTATCGCGACCCCATCTCGCCCCACCCAGGCAGACGACTGCTCACTCGTGGTGGTTTTTAGTCAGTAGGAGTCTGACATAACCCTCTGGCGCCCCCGCGTTGGTGGGTATCCATGATGGATTTTCCCCACGCAAAAAAAAGGTCGCGTTACTGCTCCTATTTCTCACGATTTCATTCCTCATATCTTTTTCATACCACGGATCGGTATTAAACTCCAAAATTAAATATTGAAACTAATCTAAGAAACACTTACCATGTCATCCTAAATGTGAATAATTAAACATTTATTAAAATAATAAAATTTATATATTTTTTTTAAATTTATAAAAGTTTTTAAAATGGAATTTGGTCGTATAAGGCCCCGGATGAATCAAAATTGTAATTATTTCTTTTTATTTTATTATTTATTTCTTATTTTTTTGTATCTCGGTTTTTATTACCGTTATTTTAAGTTAGTATTAAATATTAATACGTGAAGCCAAAACTTTGTACCCCTTTTTACAAAAATTGCGCGGACGGTGGAGTATGAAATATCGTACACTTATAGTTTATATAGAGAAGGAATGCAGAATGCTAACATGTTTTTTAAAATTGTACATAAAATATACATACGCTGTGTGGTTACGGCATCAAAGAATATAGCCACCCCCTCTCTTCCCGTGGGTGTTGTAAGAGGCGACTAAGGGATAACACAGTTCCACTACTACCTTGGAACTTGAAAAGCCGACCGATGGCGGGGTAACCATCTAACTGCTGGCTTTGAAATACACAGGCCGAAGACGGGCAGCAGCGTCTTCGATGCGAAAAACGACTGCGGTCACCAACCCGCCTGCCCAGCGTGGTGACTATGGACAAGTCCATGAGTTCACGCCATTTTTGGCGTGAACTTATGGAGGCCAACCCTATGTAGGCTAACTATGGATTTTTCCCACGTAAAAAAAGGTTACGTCCCTTTGATGCATTTCTATGTCGAAAGGGTACCGCTGGATTTTAGTGGCTATCCTGGCACCTAACGGTAGTGTCAGTGAGTCCCATATATTTGCCCCGAGAGGCGGAATGCGTAAATGCGTAAAGTTTCCCAGGGATAACAAAAACAAGATGTTATAGAATCCCTTTTTATATACAAATCGATCGACATTTTATTATTATTACTTGTCTAGTTATGTCATGTTAAAGATAAAATAAGCTTTGTTACTTTGGACGTCCACATTGACAAGTGGTGTCCCTAATTTATATATTACTACTTTTACCCGCGGCTTCGCTCACATTTAATTTTATTTTAATAAAAAGTATCCTATGTTATTTTTTATACCTCCAAGATTATGCGTACAAAGTTTCATGATGATCGATTAAGTAGTTTTCGCGTGAAAGCGTAATAAACTTACATTCACATTTAAAATATTAGTAGGGATTGAATTATATTTTGGCTATTTTCTATTATTTGTTGTTATTTTATTTCTTTCAATGTTTATTACGTTTCACCAGCTTATTTTCAACTCCCGCAGTAAAAAAGGGTGTTAAAAATTGTATGTGTCTTTGTGTCTAGCATCACCCTTATCGCTATTAAGCAATCTCTACCAAGCAAACCTTAGGCAGAGGAAATGGTCTAGCACTGCGGTTACAGAGACTCTAGTAGTTGTTTGAAAATATTTATTTTTTTAACTAGATACACTTACTGATACAATAGTTGCTCCCTGAAAATAATCAACGATTGAGTGTGATTACAAAAATAAGAAACTAGCTTGGTCACTGCGATTACAGACTCTAACTGATGTTTGAAATTCTTTCTTTTTAACTAGATATACTCACCGATGCAGTAGCTGCTCCCTGAAAATAATCAACGATTGAGTGTGATTACAAAAATTAGAAACTAGCTTGGTCACTGCGGTTACAGACTAATTGGTGTTTGAGATTCATTCTTTTTAACTAGATATACTCACCGATGCAGTAGACTGAAAATAATTAAAATTTGAGTGTGATTACAAAAAGATAGAAACTAGCTTGGTCACTGCGCTTACAAGAACTAGTGATTATTTGAAAATCTTTCTTTTAAACTAGATACACTTACCACCGATGGAGTAGACTGAAAATAATTAAAATTTGAGTGTGATTACAAAAAGATAGAAACTAGCTTGGTCACTGCGCTTACAAGAACTAGTGATTATTTGAAAATCTTTCTTTTAAACTAGATACACTTACCACCGATGGAGTAGACTGAAAATAATTAAAATTTGAGTGTGATTACAAAAAGATAGAAACTAGCTTGGTCACTGCGCTTACAAAGACTCTAGTGTATGTAACATAAGACATAACTCTGGAAAAACTGAAATATCCAATTTAAAAAAAAAAAATGTTGGAATATTGATATTTCTACAGAACAACGATAATAAATACAGAACCTAAATTCCACAATAATTATAAACATAACAGGGTGACAGAATCACAATAAGTGTTTCACTTTTCTTAGAACAGACGTAATAAAAAGGAGATCACTATCTATAGTAACTCCACAGTCTATAATATACTGATAGAATAAAGATGGCTTGAAATTTTCTATAAAATTAAATATCTCTAAAAGCCATATTAGATGAAATTGAAATATTATGCATAAACAATACTCATCGGAAATACTGACCTCGTTAAAAAAAAAGAAAAGCTTACAAAGGTCGCAGATTTTATATAAGAATGACCGTTGCAGGTTGTAAACAAAAAGTAAGAAGAGCGAGAGCAAAAAAACACAAAAAGTGGACTAGTGTTTTAATTTATAACTAGCTGTGCCCGCGACTTCGTCCGCGTAGAATTTAACAAAAGTTATTGTTCAGTTCGCAGATTTATAAAATTAAAAAATTTCTTAAATAAAAGTAGCCATAATTACTCCTTGTTATATCAGCTATTTGCCAGTAAAAGTCCCGTCAAAATCGGTTCAGCCGTTTAAGAGATTAGCCGGTACAAACGGACAGACAGACAGACAAAAATCGTAGAAAATATTGTTTTGGTACCGTGTATACATCGATATGCATTTAGTAAAAAGCAGTTATTTTAATATTACAAACAGACACTCCAATTTTATTTATTTGTATAGATAACGTGCTTATTAAATTTTTCTAACAGAATTCTAATAATATTTAATTATTGAAATTCGATAACTTACCACATTCTGAAAATTTTAATTAATTTTTTTTTATTTTTACAAACGTTTAATTATTTATTTAATTTTATTTATTTGTATAGAGTATAGATGGCAAATTATTAAAACAGTTTAACTTACTTGGGCCTGTGTAGGGAATAATACAGAAAAATTATTATTATTTAAATTTTTTTCAAATTATTTAATATAAATAATCAAATTATATTACTCATCTTTACGAATACATTACTTATAAATAGCTAGACATCACACGTAGTTTCACCCATGTACTTCATCACTCATCATCATCATAGGGCTCCATAAGTTCACGCCAAAAATGGTGTGAACTCATGTGTGTTGCCCATAGTCACCACGCTGGGCAGGCGGGTTGTTGATCGCAGGGCTGGCTTTGTCGCACCGAAGACGCTGCTGCTTGTCTTCGGCCTGTGTATTTTAAAGTCCAGCAGTTGGATGGTTATCCCGCCATCGGTCGGCTATTTAAGTTCCAAGGTGGTAGTGGAACTGTGTTATCCCTTAGTCGCCTCTTACGACGCCCACGTTAAGAGAGGGGGTGGCTATATTCTTTACCGCCGTTACCACACCATGTACTTCGGCATAGGCTTTTTCTCCATTTAAGAGAAGGATCAGAAAGATTTAAAGGTTTTTCTCGAGTCAAGGGGAAATATATTTCGGCTGACCTTTTTATCCATTGTTGTACAAAGGTTGTCGTTGTGGGCATTGGTTCAATTTCTGGATGTATATAACAATATTTCAAAAATAATATTTAGGCAAAATTTGCCACCCTAGGCTCCAGCGTTGTCCATGTAGATGGTCAAACAAGGGGGAGGGTTTCTAAACATTAAGTGATGGCGAGGGTTAGAGGGTAATGTCGTAACCGTAGCCTATAGACTCCTGTAATACCTCTTGGTATTGCATTAATTAGTCCATAGGCTACGTTTTCACTTATCATTAGGTAGACCATACATGCTTGCCACCCTTTTAATAGTGTTATATTAAAAAAAATTGATTTTGATTTGACTTTAACCATTGGATCAGAGTCCTAAGTGTGAAAGGTTATACATCATCTAGCGTCGAAAAATACACGGATGAAGCCTAGTGCACCGTCTTCTATAATGTGTATATATTTAGCTAAGTTAATACGTACCATTGTATATATATTAACAGTTAAATACAAAACAAATATAACAATAATCCTTAAATAACTTGCCATATTTTATTTGTAACAATAAATTAACTGTATTGAAGAAAACAATAATCTTGATCAAAACGTATTGCGCAAATTTTACGATTCAATAAAATATAATCTTAAATATATAACTTACATAAAAATGGAATTATGATTTCAATTTACACAGAAGTATAAAAATTTCTATTGTAAGGTTTATCTATTTCTGCCTCTGTCATTTATTACCTATGACCCAATAACCATTGGGGGTTACGAATCACGCCATCATATTATGTTCAATTCAGGTGTACCAAAAGGATCAAGTAGGACCCTTTTCTCATTGTAATTTTTACAATCCTATTTTATAACATATTATCGTTAAATGGTTTTTCATTACATTATATTACAAAAAAAAAAACGCTTCACACTCTACAGGCCCCAGTAGAATTTTCTCTTGTGTCATAGTGCTCTAAAATAATTGTAATATCTATCATATTTGTGCAAAGGAGATTCATGCGTTATCATCCAGCTCCCTCAGGCTGGAGGTATCCGTTAGGGATTTCCTCGGGGTCAACAACAAAAAGGGATAATAACATATCATGTACCATAAAAAATAAAATAAAAAATTAAACAAGTTGTCATTTATTTTATAAAACATTATATTTACAAATATTATACAAAACAATTTATTTCGCTTCGTCCGATTTTTCTTGGTACTTTACAACTCCTCTTTCTATTAATTCTGGAACTTCAACAGCTAGCCAGGGTCCAAGCTGAAGAAAGCAATAAAATATCATTATATCTTTTCAATTAAATTGTCTTTCTCTTCTTCTTTAGGATTAATGCCTTTCAATAGTGCCAAACAAGCACATGATTTCACCAATGTCACGTAGAATGGAGAATACACGATGATTAAATTGTCAATTTGACTTTTAGCGTCAGTTAAGCATAAAAAACTTCGTCAATGACAGGATAGAGAAGACAGAAGAGATATTGATCAGTGAGGTCGAGAATTTAACCTACATTAAATTTTAGAGACATTTTTAATTTTGCGATGAAAGAGTGAGTTTCTTCACCGAGTTCAATAAAAGGAGAACGTTCACAAAAAAAAAAAAAAAAAAAAAAATATATATATATATATTTTTTTTTTATTTTTTATTACCTTACAACTTTTTACCGGGTGTACCGATTTTGATCATTCTCTTTTTAATCGAAAGCTAGTTCTTATCATTCACAGAAGAAAAGAAAAGTACTTTCTGGTCCCATAACAAAGCCGTGGAAGATGACAGTTTTATTTATAACTAGCTATGCCCACGACTTCGTTCGCGTCGAATTTAATAAAATAATTATAGTTCAATTTGTAGTTATAAAAAAAAACTATGATAAAAGAAACCTAAGTTACTCCTTATTACATCAGCTATCTGTCAGTGGAAGTCCCGTCAAAATCGGTCCAGCCGTTTCAGATATTAGCCGGAATAAACAAACAGACAGACAAAAATTATAAAAAATGTTATTTTGGTATATATACCATGTATACTACATATATACTATATGCATTTATTAAAAAGCTGTTATTTTAATATTACAAACAAATACTCCAATTTAATTATTTGCATAGATGTATAGATATAAATGTTATATACTTACACCTAAAGCCATAGCATGGGCTATACCAAACTTTGGCACATTCCTGGCCCATAACGGCTTGAAATGGTCTGTTAAACAGATTTTACCTCCTCTGTACATTTTTGCCGTTTTACCATCTAGACCTGGTAAAGCCAATTCGGGCGCTGTAGTTGGATAAGTTACAGGTATCTGAAAAAAAATGTTAAAAACTAAAAAAAATAAGTAAAGATTTAGGCAAATGATTTAGCCTTTATATCTTGTGGTGCGTAGTATGTACCATAAATAACTGTATTCAAGATATAATAAGAACATTTATGGTAGCTGCTCTCCTTATATGTAGCGTGATTGTTCTCCCACATGGAGAAAGATACCTATACCCAGCAGTTCCTACTGCTGTTACATAATAGTGTTGTACCTATTACAGCCTACAACATAATCTTCTATGTCCAAACAATTGTCTGGATCCTTCCAATTCTTCCAATTCTTCTAACTTCACTCATTCAGACATAGCTTGCAAATATTTTTTTGTATGTTACTACCAGTGGTGTAGCGTGCATTGGAGAGGCCCTGTATCAAAATTAGCTGGAGGATCAAAATGAAGGGTAAATATTTCTCATAAAAGAAAAAGAGATTGCTTTCATTTCTGAAGTGAAAATTCTATAGGCACAAATGGTAGTTTTTTTTCAATATGTTTTTTCCCGTGAAGCATGAGGTTAAGTGACATTGTGGATAACATTTGACTAATTTTTGCTTACATATGTTAGGGGCCTCTGTAGCCCGGGGGCCCTGTATTATTGATACCGAAGATACGGCGATAGCTATGCCCCTGATTTCTACTCTTGTTTTTGTTTTCCTTTCTTCGAAAAGTGTACAGTAATGAGTATTTACTATGTATAAGTATGAACACTAACTCTATGAGACCCCCACAAAGAATTAAATGCTACGACGCTTTTTTTATGGCTCATACAATCATGTGTTGTGTACAAAGAATGAAAGCATGCCATAAACAATTACTGTGACCATGCACATGCAAAAATACAATACATATATAAGAATAATATATTCTCTAAGGTAGAATGTTGAAATCGAACCTACAATCACCATCACAGACCATATTTCAAACCACCGCACCAAACATCCATTCTATAGATGTCAAACAATAAAGAAAGGATAAAATATGTACTCACATCAAACTCCAAATCAAATTCATACTTCAGCAGATTATGAACGTACCAGCACTTGCCGAACCACTTTGTACCGGTTTTATCTGATTCTAACCGGAACCAATCGTTGTCTGCTTCTTTATTGTTCTGTACATACTGGAAAATAATATACATTTTTTTATACTACAAAGGTGGTAAACAAGAGTGCAGTAAGCAGCTGCTGTAGCATATAGACACCTGCAACACCAGAAGCATCGCAAGCATGTTGCCAACCCAACCCTAGACCCTCCCCAGGAGCTCTCTACCTTAGTCACCACAGGGGCAAAACACTAATTGAGAGCAGAATTATTTATTTTACATCTGAATTACAATATTATTGATAGTTAATAAAAATTTCACAAATTAATTATTTTACAATAATATCCTACAATATATAAACATAAATCGTAAGATTTTGCTTTAAAATTGGACAACGATGAGCTTTCTTGAATTAATTCTGGAAGATTTCTAAATTTAGCAGCATGTATAGGAAATATGTATGACTTAAAATTAATTGACATAAATAGAAAGTGTTTGAATTGTATATGTAGAACACTAATAACATATAGTATAACTAAATAAAGAAAAATATATATGAATGCAGTTTTCGTGTAATGTTTTACGTAAAAATTATTTTTAAAATAACTTCTAGAATGCGTAATCACTTAAATATTTCACGTAACTTTCATTTAATTGGGAAAGTTAATAAGAATAAATCTTTTACTAAAATTGTTTAGTAACAGCTAAAATGACTTAAGTTTAATCGTAATAAATATTGTTGATACATTTTTTATTAATAATATTTACAGAACCCAATTTATACCTTTATTAAAGCTTGATATTCTTCCTTTAATCTCGTCGGCCATAACTCCTTATCCCTTGGACCTGCTTTAGTTTTCAACAACGGAATGCTACTTAGCGTCTTCCTCGTACCTTCATCTACCATTCTTATAAGTTTCTGTGTTGTTCATAAAATGTTCTAATTACAAAATGAAAGTAGATTCCGCCAAGATTCCACACACACAGTTAGAATTGAAATGTCAAAACTTGAAAAGTCATAATACGTGTCAAATCACAGATGTTTTTGGTTTTTTTTAACTTGGATTCTTGTATCTTTTATCAATTCTTTAACTGACTTCAAAAAGGAGGAGGTTACTCTGTAAGATTAAATTATAAATTTTAGTTTTTAATAACGAATCTCAACAACACTGTTCTACATGAAGTCTGGCCTTTATACCGAGGCCAGCCTTTCGCTGGAAAGACCCTGTTGCCTGCATCCGCTGTTGCAGATCCGGGACCCTCCAATTAAAGCGGCTGAAGGCCGCAGGGGTTTGGTCGGTATTGCACCCCCAAGTGCTGAAGCCGGCATACGGTCTAGGACTGCCTACCCGGGCGTCCTGGATATCACCTAAAAATGGATTCCTCTGCAATACCAATAAAAAAGGATTTTCTTGGTGAAATTATTTTTAATATCTGTCCAATTGTTATCTAGCTAAAATATAATAATATGTAGGATGAGGTCACATTTGTTAATAACAATGTAAGGTAACATGAGGTAATATATTAATAAAATATATTTTAAATGTACAGCACAAAATGTTTGATATTGTTTCTATTTATTTCGCTGACTTTGTGTGCATATTAAATTTTTATCTTGTTCCAGCTTTTTCAGTTGATTTTCTATTACTTAGTTGTTCTTCACGCAGGCGGGTTTTTTAACCGACTTCCAAAAAAGGAGGAGGTTCTCAATTCGACAGTATTTTTTTTATTTTTTTTTTTTTATGTATGTTACATCAGAACTTTTGCCCGTGTGGACCGATTTCAACAAATTTTCTTTTAATCGAAAGGTGGTGTGTGCCAATTGGTCCCATTTAAATTTGAGATCTAACAACTACTTTTCGAGCTATATCTAATAATGCGTTTTTACTTGACGCTTTTTTCGTCGACCTACGTTGTATTATACCGCATAACTTTCTACTGGATGTACCGATGTTGATAATTCTTTTTTTGTTGGAAAGGAGATATCCCAAGTTTAGTACCATGATAAGGAAACCAGGATCTGGTGATGGGATCCCAGAAAAATTGATGGAAATTCTAGAAAATCCGCAATAACTTTTTACTGGGTGTACTGATTTTGATAATTCTTTTTTTGTTGGAAAGAAGATATCCTTAGTTTAGTACCATGATAAGAAAACCAGGATCTGATGATGGGATCCTAGAGAAATTGAGGGAACTTCTTGAAAATCCGCAATAACTTTTTACTGGGTGTACCGATTTTAATAATTTTTAATTTAATCGAAAGCTGATGTTTGTCATGTGGTCACATATAAATTTTATTGAGATCTGATAACTACTTTTTGAGTAATCTTTGATAATGCGCAGTTACTTGACTATTTTTTCGTCGATCTACGTTGTATTACTTGTCGATGTAATTGAAGTCGGTTTTTTTTTTCGTTTGCGAGCAAACACAATTATTGTTTATTTTTTAATTATTATTTTTTTATTAGTGAGCTGCTGTTTTTTAGTTTCTTGAGGTTGGCAGCACAGCCGTGCTGCAGTCTGCACTGGAACAACTGAAAGCCATTAAAACCAAAGAGCATTTAAGTAAAACCAATCAATCGAATGTATTCCAATGTATTCGATAAAAAGATAACATTAAAACATTTCTTAAGTACCTATATATTACTTTAGTAAATAATGAGTTAATGTGACGAAAAACAGAAAATAACAGACATACCCACGTATTTACATTACGTATTATCTGTGCTGTAAAAAATATAATTAATTCAATCCTAATTTTGTAATAAATAATGGGTTCAGAACAGTCGGTGCCACCAAAAAAGCAGCCACAAAGAGCCCCACCGGTACGAAGAGGCCATACCATAGCCACATCCAATTTTCCCGGTAATTAAAAAAAAATTGCACAAAAATAACAATATTTTTAATTTATATTATAATTTTAATACGTTATTAATATTTTTTTGTCTTAAAATGTAAATAAAATGGATTGTATTAATTTTTATTGAATCATTTAATTTCATGATAATAAAAATATATTTTTAGTGATATATGATAATAAAAATATTTTTTTAGTGTAATTTATTTAAACTGAGGTAGGGCACAGCAGGAATTTCCTGCTCAAAATACAGAGCAGCCCGACTGGGGTAGTACCTTGACCTTACAGAAGATCACAGCTAAATAATACTGTTTTGAAGCAGTTTTGTGTTCCTGTTGGTGAGTAAAGTGACCAGAGCTCCTGGGGGGATTGGGGATTTGGTCGGCAACGCGTAAAAACAAAGAAACAAATTAAATTTCTCTAAATTGAATTTAATTTCCTATGTTTTTCAGAGTCAAGGCGACCAGAACCGACACCAAGTGGTAACAATTCACCAGGAGCGAGTATGTGCTCAGATTCAGAGTTGCCGTACATATCGTATACTGTAGATAGACCTATCGGAGGTATGTATAGTAAACTACTGAAAAATTCTTCTCGTTACATTACACTGCTTTTTGCTGTAAGGGTTCTGCATACGATTTAATCTTTATTTCTTCAAACAATCGCACATCAAATAAACATATATTACATCAATTATACTTAGTCACTAAAAGAACATAAAAACGTGTGAACGTATCTGGTCTCCACACTAGGATTCCCTGTGTTGTTGGATTTCTGCCCATAGAGCTACAAATATTTTTTTCATACATTTATAAATAATCAAATCCTGGAACCGGAATAGAACCTACAAACGTTGGAACAGAAAGCGGAGTTACTGCAAGTCTGACTAATCAAAATATTGGTTGCGACATTAATTGTGTTTCTAACCTCATGAAATTCTAGTCTTCTGTATTAGAGGCGTTTATTTATTTTTAATTATATCTTATATATAAAATTCTCGTGTCATGGAGTTAAACATTGAACTCCTCCGATCCAGCTCGACCGATTTTAATAAAATTTTGTGGGCATATCGCATAGGTCTGAGAATTGGCCAACATCTATTTTTCATACCCCTGTTATAAGGGGGGGGGGATTAAGCGGGTTAATATATGGCAAAGCAACGTTTGCGGGGTCAGCTAGTGTTTTTATAGATTTCATCATTAACAAAATTCTGTGTGACAGTTACGATAGCTAATTATATAAAATTTCAGATTCACCCAAAAACTCTGCCAAGTCCCAACGTTCGACGGAGAGTAAGAAATCTCTGCTTCAACGAAGGCAACTCAGCTTACAAGCGAGAAGGAATAAGCGCGCCCGGGATATTGTGGTAGTGAAGCCAGCTACTGACACCCAGTTGGATGAGGATATCAGGAGATTACAGGTGAATAAATTGAGTGTTTGCTTAAACCGAAAATAAAAATCATCATATCAAAAATTTCGCTCTAGCGGGTACACCGTTCCATAGCTTAATTGGCTAGAACGCCGACACGGTCAGTTGGAGACGTGGGTTCGAACCCCACTGGAGCGGTCAATTTTTGATATGATATTCAAAAATGTTTAGAATAAATTGACCTCATCATACTGTAATCTATACTAATATTATAAAGCTGAAGAGTTTGTTTGTTTGAACGTGCTTATGTCAGGAACTGTGCAAAGCACAGAAAGTATTCTCAAAGTATTAGAAATCTGTCTTGAGAAGGCTATTTTGGAATGATAAGTTTAATAAATTATAGTTTGAAAAAATTGTAATTGATAGTTGATAATGAGTTAAACTTCATGTTTTTGTCAGTTCGCAAAACAAGACATTGTGTGTCAGATCAGCGTAAAATAATAAAAATATTTAATAAGTAGCTGTTCGGACAACTTCGTTCTATCAAAAGTTAATAATTAAATTTTTTATTGTTATTTTTTTATCTTCCGTGGGACTTAAAGAACATACAAAAATATAAATCAGCCGAATTGGTTGGGCCATTTTCGAGTTATACGCTTAGCAACGTTCATTTGCTTGCAGGTTCCTATATCTATGGGCTCCAAGGGTATTTAAAGCTCAGAGACCCTTATAGCGTGATTACCCTCATAGACCAGAGATTGCTAAAACCCGGGGTCTTCTATGGCTTGGAAGCTTTTATAGCTTGACGTAGGCCCAAGGCCTCTGTGAACCCCTCTTTATAGGCCTGAGCCTCCTATAGCACAAGGCCTCTTATAATTGATATGGATTATACCCTAAACCTTTCAATAATATCATCATTATCGTCACTTCAACCTATCGCAGTCCACTGCTGGACATAGGCCTCCACAAATTCGCGCCAAAAATGGCTTGAACTCATGTGTGCTGCCTATAGTCACCATGCTTTGAATAATGTACTATACTATAATAGATACATATACTCTATTTTATCAGGAGATACCAACATTTCTTCCGATAATGCGAGGAACACTCGGCCTGCCAGGCGCAAGAGATCCTGAAATTCTTGAAGGTATATTAATATTATTTGACCTTTTTTGAACTTAAGCTTTGCAAACAAGCATACAACTTAGTGGTAAGTGGTTATCGTAGACTATAGACGTCTGTAACACCAGAACCACGCCTCGGACCCTGTCCAGGAGCTTTCTGCCTTATTCACACAGGAGCACAACACTGCTCGAGGGCATTATTTGTCTGATCTTCTGTAAAATCGAGGTGCTTGCCCGGTCTGTGCCAAATTTCAAGCAAGATCTTTCCAGATGTAACTTGCCCCAGTAAAATCATTGATGGATTGTTTCAGTCTGTGACGTCTCTCTGCTGGGCATAGACCTTTTCATCCATGTAGGAGAAGGTTCAAAGTCTAATGAGCAGAGCAGTATTAAACTAATTATTATTTTATTTTCCCAGGTCTTGATCCCAGACCCTGGGTCAGGATGACCACACGCATCCAGGCTCACCTGTCGGCCTGTGCCCAACCCCTGGCCGCAGAGGAAATACATTTAGCGAATAAAATCAAAGAGGTAAGTGGGTTAGAATTGTTTGATAATGATTCTTCTTCTTCTTTTTTAAAGACTATGGCTCCATCATCTTTTCGCCGATGATTTTGCCAATGACAAGTACCTACTGAAAGTGTATAAGTCCGGAAACGGTCCGTTTTTGACAGTACAATAGTGGGATAAGCCGCTTAAACTGCAGTTAGTTGAAAATATTTGACATGACTATTATTTATTTATTGGTAAATTATAATTTTATATCATTGATTCTAATAAACTTAGCTAAGACAACAGAAAAAGAAGATGGCACTAAAGTTAGAAGAAAACAAACATTGACCGGCCGCGGAATGTTTTTGGGAAGCATATCATATAGTGATACAGTTAATTTCAGACAATTAAAAAATAAATGATCGAGAGATCCTTCCTCCAAGCCACATTCACATAAGGAACTATCACGAATGCGTAACTTAGCTAAGAACACAGGTGTGCAGGAGAAACCCAATCGTATACGGATAATTATCGACGTAGTTATTTTACCTAGGTCGGAGTATTTAAAAAACCATGGCTTGTCAGGGGTACACGGCTGGATATTGCCATAATATTTACCTGTAACTAGTCTTGAAGATTGCCATAATCTATCCCAAGATTTATCCAGGCATTGTTTAGCCAAACTTCTAAAGTCTCGGGTAAAGCATTTATTATATTTATCGCAGCCTAGGTGAATGGCGTCTTTTGCACATATGTCTGCCATCTCATTACCTGTTATACCGCTGTGGCTCGGTATCCAAGCAAGCGCTACTTCAATATTCGACTGATGACATTTGAACAGTGTTTCTTTTATCTTTAGAGTAATGGGAAGATTATTTTTAGCATGAAATGGACTTTTCAATAAATCCTGGAGGCAGCTTCGAGAGTCAGTGAATACTACAGATTTATTAAGACCATGAGATTCAATATACAAGACAGCTTCCAAAATGGCAATACATTCACCTGAGAAAGTTGAGGAGAGAGGAGGCAGTTTGTAATTCAAGATAATATTGTATTTAGGAATCCAGACAGCAGAACCAACGTTTAACTCGGGGTTAATTTTAGATGAGTCAGTAAAGAAATGTAACCATTCTGACCAGTCCGAATCGATTATTCTATTAAACTCAAGTGCGGCGCCAGGTGATTCTTTAGTAATTCCTAGGTTCAGGATAATTCTAGGATGATATATCAAGGAATCGTAGCTATACGTGAATAGTGGATTTTTGTCAAACTAATATATACCATTGATGTTGATTTTAAGAAAAGATTTAGTAAGGGGGGGTTTATCTTTATAGGTCCAAAAATTTGAATTATTAATAAGCTGATTGAGATCATGGAGCTTATTAATTAAAGGGTGAGAAAAGTTTTGTACGGCATTAATAAGGAACCTGTCACATAAGAACTGTCTGCGGAGATGTAAAGGAGGATCAACCAATTCCACTTGAGGGGCATTAGTAGGAGACATTTTCATTGCTCCAGCTATAATTCGTAGGCATTTCGCTTGTAATCTAGTCCAATATGAGAGAGCAACCCTATTACATGGTTCCAAAACGAAACTTGCATAGTCAAAATGGCTACGTATAATCGCATTGTACAACAACTTCTGCGAATAAGGGTGCGATCCCCATCTAACGCCCGAGAGAGATCTTAGAATATTAATATTTTTTTCACATTTGTTAGAAATATAATTTAGATGTTGAACGCCCGACATTTTGGAGTCCAGTATGACTCCCAAAAATTTTACGTGATTCTGAATGGCAATAGGTTGACTATTGATGTGAAGAGACACGCTATCTGGGACAGAGCGTTTTCGAGTGAAAACGATGCCAGAGCATTTTGGGACAGACAAGGTAAGACCATGATCATTAAACCAATTATTTAAGTAGTACAGGGCAGAATTAAGTCTAGAAGTGGCCTCGGAAAAAGTTGAAGAACAAGAATAAAGAGCAATGTCATCAGCATATTGTAGAATATTGCAAAAACAGAGGACCGATTTGTCAAGGTCGTAAGTATACAAATTGTACAAAAGGGGGCTCAGAACGGAGCCCTGAGGAAGCCCTTTCCAGACTATTCTTTTTGGAAGTAATAAACCTTGGACGCGAACCGTGATGTATCGGGCAGAGTAAAGATTAAAAACAATATTGATCATTTTCATCGGCAAGCTTAAGTTAAACATTTTCTGACGGAGAATATGGAGCTCAACGTTATCGTATGCAGATGAGATATCAAGGAAGGCACCAATAACATGTTTCCCAGAGCTAAGGGCACGCCAAACATCGGTGGTAAAGATGCTGAGGCTATCTAAAGAGCCCATACCCTTTCTAAAGCCAAATTGGTATTTAGACAATAGGCCTCGACTCTCTATAAGCCACTCTAATCTATTTTTAATGAGGTGTTCCATAATTTTAGTCATAACAGATGAAAGAGCAATTGGTCTATATGAAGAAGGATTCCTGGGGTCTTTATTAGGTTTTAGGATAGGAATGATAATATGAGTTTTCCACGAATCAGGGACAATTCCGGAGCTATAGATTAAATTAAAGATATCAAGCAGATATAGTTTAACAGAAGTGGGGGATTTCATAATAAAGGAGTATGGGATACCATCGATCCCAGGCGAAGAATCCTTAAGTCCATCAAGGGCAGAAAGTAGTTCATTTAAAGAGAAGGAATCGTTGAATCTTTCGGAAGCCATGCAAGAGGGAGGACATAAAAAAATGTTTTCAGAAGGAACATAGGGAGGAGCTAGATTATTAACAAAGTTAGGCAACCAGTAAGAGGAATCGTTAGAAGAGACGATACGATCATCCTGAAAAATTTGTCTGAAAGATTTTATTTTTCTCCACACAAGCGAGGCAGGAGCTCGCGGTGACAAAGACTCGCAGAAGTTACGCCACCCACTAGTCTTTTTCTTTGAGAGTAAGCGCTTAGTCTTAGCAGTTGTTTTCTGTAAATTTAGGTAATTAATCATCGATAAATCAGAAAGATAGGTAACCTCAGCAGCCTTGCGTTTCCGAATACTATCTGTGCTGATAATGATTGATTCAGCATCATTCCATTGCTGAGCATAGGTCTTTTTTCCATGTAGAATTTTTTTTCTCTTTTCTAACAAAAATGTTGCCGTTTCATTCGTTGAAATTTTACCTTCATGCTCCCAAAGAAGATTCATTTCAAAAGTTTTAAATAATTTTCGTAATTATCTACATTTTAGTAATATGAGAGGTATTTTAAATAATCGTTTATATAATTAACAGGCGGACACAGAGATATCCCGTCTGTATTCGATGACGGTTGAGAAACAGAGGAGCAATGCCCGTCACGCTGAGAGGTTGTCCAGGGTCAGGGAGGTGTCTCATCAGCTCTCCAGGTGTAACTCGTTACTGAATCAGGTAAATACTATTTATTTTTGCGGTACCCACACATTAGGGAATTGTAAACAATTTTTAATATTATATCAATCAACCATCACATGGGCGCTTCCCACAAAGGGGTACCAAATGGTCCGCAAAACAAAAAATTGCTGAATATATTATATGGAGGTGGGAATGAAGGGGGGGGGGGGGGGGGGGGGCTAAAAGATATTGTGCCCCGGGCGCGAATTAAGCTAGCTATGTCACTGATTAGGAGGAGTAGTCTAGACATGAAATAGGCTTACAACTGGACTTATAAGGTAAATGATATCTACGATTTTATTTTTGTGTTACCCACACATTAGGAATTCTAAACATTTTTGAATATCATATCAAAAATTGACCGCTCCAGCGGGATTCGAACCCGCGTCTCCGACGTACCGTGTCGGCGCTCTAGCCAATTAAGCTATGGAACGATGTACCCGCTAGATCGAAATTTTTGATATGACGATTTTTATATTCGGTTTAAGCTAAGGTAACTTTGCTTATGTATGAGTGAACTTTTTGTATGTGAATTTTTTATCTTCTTAATCGTCACAACAATATTATACAAATTTGTATTAAAGAAAATTAAAAAAAAAAAAAAAAACGGTGTATCGACAATCGATGTTGGCGGTACAAAGTTCGCCGGGTGAGCTAGTTTTTAGTAAAATACATTTACCGACATTTACCAAAATTTCGTCTAATACAGACTAGTTAAAATCACAATAATTGCCGACTTCAGAAAAAGAAGGTTCTCAATATGACTATTTTTTTGTTACCTCATAACTTTTTACTGGGTGTATCGATTTCAATGTTTCTTTTTATATTCGAAATCTGGTGCCTCAGAGTTAGCACTGATGCGAATTTAATTGTTAATTTTTTCTTGATGATTTTATCATATTATAAGTATTGTCTTTATGTTTCAGACGCTACAAGACATAGAGGTATTAAACCAGTTACTGCCGGAGAGTAAGAGACTGCCGCCATTTGTATGGAATGAAAAGAAAGTTGTGAATTGAAAATGTTCGTAGTTTAAATAGAATATAATTCAAAGTATATAGATAGGAAATATCAACAATAAATATAATAATATATGCTGTTACAATAATACTCAAAATCTTTTACTGTACTCACATATGTGTATATATATATATATATATATATATATATATATATACATACATACACATACATACACATACATATGTGAGTACAGTATATATATTACTTCAGCCTATCGCAGTCCACTGATGGACATAGGCCTCCCCAAGTTCGCCCCAGAAATGGCGTGAACTCGTGTGTGTTGCCCATGGTCACCACGCTGGGCAAGTGGGCAGGCGGGTTGGTGACCGCAGGGCTGGCTTTGTCGCACCGAAGACGCTGCTGCCCGTCTTCCGCCTGTGTATTTTAAAGCCAGCAGTTCGTTATATATATATATATATATATATATATATATATATATATATATATATATATATATATATATATGTGTGTGATAATAATGAATGTATTAAATAATGATAATTATAAAAATATACAAACGAATAATAAAATTTAATATTGGTTTGTCACTGATTTAAACATGTCTTAATAATGAACTTGTAATTCAAAATCACAAACAAAGCTTCCTTAATTCAGCCTGTAACATCCCACTGCTGGGCATACGCCTCTTTCTCCACATTGAGAATGTATTTTTAAACATCGAAGGGTAATCTAGGCGTAAGACCGATTTGCACTGTTTATAACATTTAATTTTTTAGTATACCCCATTTTAATACGTAATCTCAAATTTGTTTTTTTGAAACAGGTACATTAAATTAATAATTTGTAAGGTATTTATAAATTAAGTATATATTTATTTTAATGTAATATTAACTTAATATTTAAATGTATTTTTAAAAATAAATAAAGACAATATTAAAAAGTTTTTTTTTTAATTTAACTGACTTAAAAAGCAGGAAGTTCTCGATACGATTGTATTCGTTTTTTTTTTTTTTGTTACGTGTGTTACCTCATATATCTTTTTTTGGATTGTACTGATTTTCATAATTTTTATTTTATACGAAAGCTTGTGCTTGTCATGTGTTCTTATTTAAATTTGAACGAGATCTTAGTTTTTAAATAATAAATAAATAAAAAAACGCTGCACACAACGGCCCCCACTAGGACTTTCTCCTGTGTCAGGGTTCCGGAAACACGCAATACACAAGCACAAACGCCCAGACCACGACAAAACTATATGACAAGTTGTGAGCGGAATCGAATCCGTGACCGCCAGTGCAACAGTCAATGCCGTGACTGCTGCGCTAACGCGTCTTCGATTGCATATGTATATCGTATTATTACTATACTTGTTTAAGAATAAAAATAATTATAACTTGGATCAAGAGATTGTGATAATGTATTAGGGGAGTGAGGCTTTCTTCTTCACTGACCTGCAGGACAGTCGAGATGGAGGTCTATACTGCCGCTGATTCGCTAG
Organism: Melitaea cinxia; assembly: GCF_905220565.1. Classification (NCBI taxonomy): domain Eukaryota; kingdom Metazoa; phylum Arthropoda; class Insecta; order Lepidoptera; family Nymphalidae; genus Melitaea; species Melitaea cinxia. The sequence goes on from NC_059423.1 coordinate 5,866,628, forward strand.
TAAGGAAATTTCGCTGTCAAGATCTGAGGTCAAGGCAGGGGGGCTCACCGGAAATTTTCCGTCGGAGTCCTCGCCAGGAGTTCTCCACCTTACTCACACAGGAACACAACACTTGCTGTGATCTTCTATAAGGTTGAGGTACTACCCCAATCTAGCAGCTCAAATATTAGTTAAGATATTTCCTGTGTATCCTATTTCCATTTAAAAAATAAGGTACTATATGTCTATACCAGAGGCGGCTCGTCATAGAGCGCTGGTGCAGTGCATTCCTGCTCCAAATACATATATATTCATTAAATATTTAGAGGTAAACGTACCTACATATATTTCTTTATATTTAATACTATACTATACTACATTAAATTATTTCTATACTATGCCTATACAAAAGTGTATTATTATATTACTAACTTACATTTGGCATTAAGTTGTACGACTGGAGCGCTAGTGATTGCGTTCCAATGAAACGAAGTTTAGTACGATTCCTAGCACTGATTCAATGAGTGTGAAAGAGACACGCGTGAAGTGAAAGATTTCATATGAGAAATTAGCCTAATCTAATAACCGCACACGTGCGACGTTGCAGGTCGGCCGGGAATAATTTGCCTAAAATGCGCTGTTGCCGTTCTTAACAACAGACAGTTTCGGCTTCGTCAGTTATTTTGCAGTTTTTCTTCAAAATAACTAATAAAAAACGTTATTTTTTAAATTAATTCATTATACTTATAACAAGCATTAAGCTGACACCACGTTGCCGCAACGATCACAGCACTGGTTTGTGGCTGTTGCGTTGTCGGTCGCAGGTTTGATCTGCGCACATGACAAACACTTGTATTGGCCATACAGACATTTGCCGTGGTCTGGGTGTTTGTGCAGTCATTGGAGGTCTCCCCACCGTGCTTTGAAGAGCACGTTTAGCCGTCGCTACCGGTTGTTATCATGTACACCTGATAGCGATTGTTACTCATAGTAGTGAATATATCCGCCAACCCGCATTGGAGCAGCGTGGTGGATTAAGTTCTGATCCTTCTCTTACTACATACTTACCACTACTGGCCTATGCCCAGCAGTGGGATATTACAGGCTGAAGCAGGATTAATAAATTCTTTTGTGGATCCTCTGTAAGGAAGTAAGGGAGATAAAGCTAGCGCGCGATCTGCGCATGCCTCCAGTTAGGGACTTACTCTTTCGCTCGGGCACTCGGCACAGTACAACGGAGGCAGATACTTTTTCAGGCTAATTGCAGTGAAGGAAGGCAGTTTGAGCATTTGCTGTAAATGTTTCATCCTTGATTTTTAATTAGGGTATTTTGTTTGTTTAATTTAAGACATTTTGTGACTTAAATAAATTTTAACATTCAAATAATCGTTTTTTAATTTATTAATTTAAATTTTTTCTAAAAAATAATTATAATCCTAATTTTGAAGCAAATATACTAAGTCAACATTACTATGGCTCGTGACTGGACGACCTGAAAAGAGGATATCTGTATCACTCACACTTCATCAAATGGTTCCCTTCGTTTCACTCAAACTAGAATCTGAAGTAACAGGCTTGAGGAAACACTGGGTTACATAAAAATAATGTTAGACAAGTAAGGAAAATTAATTTACAACTGGGTTTCTTTAAAAAAAAATTCCCATAATTTAACAAATACTTTGCTAAGAATTATTTCATTTTCGAATCCTTATTAAATGCGCCAACTTTTGAAGTTACTTGCCAAGCTCATGTGGTACATTTTTTTTTCAGTACAGTCATTTAAAACTGGGCAAAGTATTAATTTTGAATTCTTGGTTGGAAAAAAATTATATTTCCTACTGAACTGGAGCAGTTGGTTGTAAATTTTAAGCAGCAGTTTTCAAAACCGTTATTCAGGATTACATAATAAAAAGAAAATTAAAAAAGTTAGAATTTGTAGCGACAGGAGTTAAAAGACCGTCACAGGATGTAGATTTTCTCGATTTTTTATAAATGCCTGTAATTTTTAAAATACATAGCAAAGATTTTGGAACGAAGTTCGTTACGGCAGGCTTGACATTTGGGTGGGCGACCGAACTGACAAAAATATGATACTAAAACCGTAAGAAAAATATATAACGGAAGCGACGTAATATCAGTCACACGACTGTATAACATGACGTTTGTAAAACTAAAGTTACTAACTTTTTTAATTTTTTTTATGTAATTTTATACTGTCGACAAAAATATATAAAGACACATGTTTTTTATTTCACTTAATAGTTTGAATTATTATTATTATTTTTATTTTGTTTTACGGTATTTGTTATTTTCTAAAATACTAAATTTCTTAAATACTTTTATGTACTTAATTAAAAACCAATCAACAAAATTTAAAAAAAAAAATCAAGAACTAGAAACTATATATAAAATTCAACATTTTTTACTAATTGTGTTGCTTCTATACTATCTGAAGGAACTTCGTTCCTACCTGCAGGCCTAGCATGCGCGCCACGACAAAATTTTGTCTACCCCTTTTCTCGTATTATCTCTTTGTCTACAGTAGCTAACATGCGTGCACGCATAGATATAGTAAAAAAAAGTAGATAATGCACGGCCTTTGTTGTTAGTGAAGCCACAAAACTCGGCTCCTTCAAGTAAATACACGCGCTCACGCACACATATGCATCAAACTACGCTCATTTTCGTTAGTATGTCACGAGGCTTCATACAGTAACTTTGCTTATAAAATGCCGTCTTGTGTGATTAAATGGTGCAAAAACAATACCAAAGTAAACAAAAAATCTAAAGGAATATCGTTTCACACGTAAGTACATATAAAACTTTAAATTTATTGTTATTCCAAAATAATATTGAGGTTATTCGGAACTTATAATTTCAATGTCACGAAATGACGTACCACGGGAGTGTTGACAGTAGTTCTTTTTTTCAATACCCCAAAATGTGGGTAAGTAAATTGTACGCAATCAGAAAAATAATTAAGTAAAAAGTAGACATAGTTATTGTTTTTTTTTCTCGTGTTATTTTATGTTACATAAATTGAATATAAAAAAATCAAAATATATTTATGAATTATTAACTCGTTTGTTTTATGTTTTAACTTTTTACAATTTTTGAGTAAACTAGGTACCCATATTTTACTATCAAATTTCATGGTTTTAGGTTTCCAACGAATATTTTAATAAGAGGTAAATGGGTAGCGGCTGTAAGACTGAGAAAATGACCACGATTATGCTGGCCATGCGCATAAAGTCAATTTAATACGATTAGTGATTGAAAAATATTTGAACATAACACTACATCATATTAGTAAAATGCAAACAATGACGATGACTCTGAGTTCTAAGCGACAAAAATTTAAAAAACTTATACAACATAAAGGATTCTAGGTTTAAGAAAAACAGTTAAAAAAAACCGACTGCAAACTGAAAAGAGATAAACAGAGGGGATAGGAAGTGTCCATCATACGATTATCTTACGAATATATTTTTTTATTATTCTACCGATTTTTTGTTTTATTTTTAGTAAATTTATTTAAAACTATAAACAGGTTTTTATTTTCACATACCCATTTTACCTATATTAAATTAATTGTTTAATAAAAAATTTAGGGACTTTTTTTAAAAGGTGTCAACACTTCACTCACTCACACATCTTTAAAAAAGTGGCTTCAGTTTTATGTTCTAGGTGCGTTATCTACCTTTTTTTACTTGATCTATGCGTGCACGTGATACTCTTCTCGTTACGTCAATAGAAGAGATAATCATTAAATTTTAGTGATCTGTGGTATTTATCTCTACGGAAGCTAACATGACATCGTAATTTTGTCGAATTTTGACGTTTTAAGAAGAGAAACTTCTCGTCTTCAATATTATCGACGAGAAAGACGATAAATAAAAAATAAATAAAACCAGTTGCCTATTTTTTGCATACCATGGCGTTTCCCTATTATAATTATATAATTTCGGTATACGAAGAGCGGGAAGCGCGAAAAGTCGAGTGAAGTGTGCCATATAATGGCACAAAAAGCGTATTTGCGCCCTGTTGCTTTTTATTCTAAAACAATGCGTGATAGAATTACAATTATCTAATGTGCGACAAGATATAAAGCACAACACGAGCATTTTGTTTTACATATATAATTAAATTCATTTACTTACGCCGTTTTATTTACCATATTATATTTTTTAAATTAGATATACACTTTTTATCTTAGCCAAAAGGCCGAGAACATTGTTATATAAAACATGTGTCACTCGTTTGAAATTATACTGTGAAAAATCCAAACGTTGGCTCATCCCGGTTTGGCACGATTGGTCAATAACCTTGTTAATTCAACTTTACGACATAAGAAATAAGAATGATATTTAGTTGTGATTATGGTTGATAATGTTTAATTTTTGAAATTCCTTCTTTATTAAAATTTCATAATCGAACGAATTACAAAGTGTTTTGAATTTTGGGAGTCATAGGCGAAATTTTAAGATTCTTGTATTTCTTGTTTTTTAAATTAGTTTAATAGTTAATAAGTCAGTGTTGTTAGTAATATTTAGTTAGTGTTTATATTCATTGTATATATAGTTTATATTTCGATTAAAAATAGTATATAGTTACTTTTGGTTTCGGAGCGTTTGGAAACAATTTATATTAATTACTACTAACTAACTTAATTTACATAAAATAAAATGAAAGACATGTAACCGATTTGGAGGCTTTAATGTCTCTGCTTAACTACTACAGTCTTGTGCCCAGCGGATGTCAGGGTGGGCCGACCAGACGCTGAGTTTGCGTCTCTTGCTTAATTCTATGAATCTTATACATTGTAACGTATCCTATGTTCTACCTAATCTAGAGCGGATGGACGAGTCGTAATTATAACTCCTCCATCCCTAAGAGGAAAATTATCGGAAGGATCGATTTGAGATTCATTCCGATGATTTTGCTTAAATAATAAACATTTTGGCGATTTTAGCCATATTATATAAAAAAAAAAAAAAAAAAAAAAAAAAAAAAACAAAAGAATTAAAATTACTAGAACTAATGTAACATATCCTAAAATTTCACTGAAGTTATTGTCTTTCTTATCATTCAAAACACTTTTAATCACTGCACTATGTTTCAACGAAAAGGCCATATATTTCACTTCATCTAAACTTATTCCTTTCATGTTGAGTACACTTGCCCTAGATAGAGTCATATGCATTTTTAATTGGGATCTTCTTAGCGACATTGATTCTATTAGAGCTCGTTGGTGCATAGGAATTGGTCGCTGGTCGACAATGAACAGCACGTTTTTACAAGCGGTAAGTACTTTATTCTTTTCGCCAAAAGGTAAGGATATTTGGAAATAATGGTTACAGATTTGTTTTGTGGTTCATGAAAAATTGGTAATGAATAATCTTAGAATAATTATAATCGGAGTTATCTATAATTGGTTGATGTAATATAGAGACTTAATACTGATGCTATTTCCATTTCACTTACTCTAACAAATATAGTACGCAAGTTGCTTGTAAATACAATAAATAGTTCCGTAAGATAAGTTACAAAAATTCAATTATTCTGCTTCACAGATACATCTTTCAGTTATATTGATAAAACGATCAAACATTTTAGAGACTGTTGTCAGTTTTTTTTGAAATAATAATTTGGTTATTAGGTATTTAGATTTGAGATAAGTTCATCGTATTTAACCGCATCATCATGATCCAGATTACTAATTATTATTATTTTTATTACGGAACCCAAAGGATTTATAAAACCTCTCTTAGAACGTTTCTATGGTACTAGTTGTCTGTATTTTTCTATTGTTATATCGCGTAAAAAGTCTATGAATCTTAGTACTTGTTAGTTCTTAAGAGTATGATGCATTCAAATCAATTATCCCACACATTTGTTGGTAATTTATGAGAATGTGATTTAAATCATTACTAGTTTGTTCTAATCTTACAAGCTTAACTACGACTACTAAGACTACTAATACGACTACTAATCTTACTAAGCTTAGTCCAGTGGTCGGTTTGAATGTTTGCTTTCCCTTCCTTTACCATGGTGCAGCAGAACCTGCGGAGGACGTTTAACGTTTTTAATAGGAGTTTTGGTGTTTCTGTCTCCTACTTTTAGGGGTAAGATATTTCTCTCGGCACGTCCTATAACCCTTGCCTTAACATATCTCGGTTTATCCTTGCTTTTACGCTTGTTAAAATCCTTTGCAAAAACAATTTCTCTTTCAGGAAACTCAACGTCAGCTTCACCACTTCTCTTTTTCCTAACCTTTTTCCTTTTTGCTACCATCTTATCCGTTAACAATACTCTGATCCGTTTTGCATGCTCCTTAACCATTTCCTGAAATGGGGCATCCTGGGTTTTTGTCAGCTGCAGAACAGGTTTAATGGGTTTTAAAAATTCTTTTATTAACTTAGGTTTGCCTGTTGGTAAGAAAACTTGTAAGACCTTCTGTTTATCACGCGATAGATCTGTTACTTGCATATCGTTTTTGAGCCATGGAAAAACTAAAATCTGGTTAGGTTTGGTGTCTATGTCCTCATTCAAAATTGGTATTCCAGATAGCCCTGGATTCAAGTCTGAATGAATCGTTTCCGATCTACTAGACTCTGATCGCACAGGATAGCCATTTTCATTTAAATTTTCATTAGGAATTTCTACAGAACTAGCTGTTGCTGTTTGACTTAAATCTGATATAGTCGTTGCTGATGAATCACCGCAATCTAGGCTTTGATCAACACTAACTTCTTGTGACTGATTTTCTTCATCTGAATTTAAGGCGTTGATTTTTGCATCAGCATCGTAACAGTAATTGATATCATTTGAACATTCATTGTCGTAATAATAATGTTCATCACAGGGAAAATTCTTTTCATAGTTAGTCATAGTTAGTTTATTTAAATTAAATTCTTGTTGCATTTTTGGCTGAGCTGTCCTCATAGATACATCATTGGTTTGTTGTTGAGGTTGTGGTGGCTTGTAGCCGAATTGTTGTGGGGGCTTATACCCGAATTGCTGTGGAGGTTTGTATCCAAATTGTTGCGGAGGTCTGTATCCAAGTTCTTGCGGAGGCCTGTATCCAAATTGTTGCGGAGGCCTGTATCCAAATTGTTGCGAAGGTCTGTACCCAAATTGTTGCGACGGTCTGTACCCCAATTGCTGCGATTGGAAACCTAACTGAGGTCTATAACCGAACGATGGCCTTGGTAGTTGACCTTGACCCTGAATTTGAGGTGTCTTTTGAGAATTATTGAAATTGAATTGAGGATAAAAAGGTAAGCTGGGCTTGTGATCAAATTGTTGTGTCATCGATGGCCTTGAACCCATAATTTGGCTATTACCATGTATACGATTACGCATTTTATATTGCTCTAAGAAGTTTACTTCCTCAAGAACAATACTTAAAGCTGCTTCTAAAGTTGTGGGTGATTTAAGCCTAACTATACGCACCATATTTTCCGGGAGGTTATATAAAAACACATTTAAAGCTGTATTATTATAAATAACCGACTTCGCAAGTTTTAAATCTGGATCATGGATTGAATTGACCTTCGACATTAATAATGAACGAACACCTTGTATTCTATTACAAAATTCGAGAAAGGTTTCACCTGGATTAATTTTTAAAGATTCTAACTCAATATTAATGCACTCTTCACTGCGAGGGTCTCCAAAATGTTGGATTAACAGAGTTTTTAAAGTGGACCATGTTACAATGTCCTCTCGTTCAGATAAAAGCGCAGCTGCATCATCTCTTAGTCTACTCGTTAAAGCATGAAAAACGTAAAGATTTTGTTCCTCGTTACCATTATAACGTTCAATCACGTATTGACATCTTTGTAAATAAAGATTTAACTGTCTTTTATCACCACTATATAGCGGAATTAGATCTAAAATTTCTTTTGGTATTAGTGATACGGTTGTGGTTGTCATGATTATAGAGTAATGAAATGATCAGAGGATGCAACTGTCTTAAATATAAAACACTTTCAAAAGAGAAAAAAAAAATCACACATACAATAAACATACAATAAAATAAAATGATAATAAAAATCAAATTTAGAAATTAAACAAAAATTGTAAAATATAATTTGTAAATTTATAAAATAATGTATTGTAAAATCATTTAAGTATTTATTAAAATTTAAACTTTTAATATAAATTTAAACTTATTATATGTAATTATATAACAATTTAATATTACTTAATTAATTTAATTCAATTCAAAATTTAATTTTATAAAATTATGTATCATAATACTTTAATATTATAACAGTTTATTAATTTAATTCATTTAATTCAATTTTACATTTTATTTTCTTAAATGAAATATCATAACACTTTAATATTATAACAATTTATTAATTTGATTTATTCAATTCAATTTTAATTTTATTCTCTTAAATAAAATATCATAACACTTTAATATAATAAAATTTTATTAATTTAATTTATTTCATTCAATTTCAATTTTATTTTCTTAAAAAAAATATCATAAACCTAATGTTATAACAATTTATTAATTAATTTTTATTTAATTCAATTCAAAATTTAATTCTATAAAATGAAATATGCTAACATTAATATTATAAAAATTTAATATTATTTAATTTCTTTAATACAATTCGAACTTTAATATTTAATTTAATGAAGTATCTATGTTCCTTACTACTCTATATTCCTATTCTAAGAAAGATAAGACCGAATAATTTCATACGGAGATATCAATTTCACAACGTTATAATGAGCAAGGTTTGATCTCAAGAATAACAATAACTTAATAACTTATATGAAAAATATAGGAGGATTACGGGAACAAGGATTGGCGAAAAGATTGACTCACCAAATGACCGCTACTCCCATATTCTGTCTTCTTTGCTTCTCGAGACACAAAAGAATATTTATCTGGTTCGAAGGATCTCTGCTCACGTAGAGTATTCGCGTAGTTTTTGTAGACGAATTTCGACGTCGAAAAACACGAAAACTACGGAGGCTATAAGAGAATCCTCACCGGCTGCGCCACTTTTGGTTTCGGAGCGTTTGGAAACAATTTATATTAATTACTACTAACTAACTTAATTTACATAAAATAAAATGAAAGACATGTAACCGATTTGGAGGCTTTAATGTCTCTGCTTAACTACTACAGTCTTGTGCCCAGCGGATGTCAGGGTGGGCCGACCAGACGCTGAGTTTGCGTCTCTTGCTTAATTCTATGAATCTTATACATTGTAACGTATCCTATGTTCTACCTAATCTAGAGCGGATGGACGAGTCGTAATTATAACTAGTTAGTTTGTTTTCTTATTATTTGTTAGGACTTAGGTTTAGGTGTACAATTTTTACCTATTTAGGCATAAAAATGTCTTTCAATAACAAAGTGAGTGAAACATCGGAATCGGTCTACCCAGTGAAAAGTTCTGAGGTAATTAAAAAAAAATACACTCGAATTGAGAACCTTCTCCTTTTTTGGAAGTCGGTTGATGAAGGGAATTATTTAGTTTACAATTTACAAGAACAAAATTCGTTATCCGCATAAACTTAAATAACAGGTTGTTATTTTATAACAGGTATTGATATCTGTTATTTTTCTATAACAGTAACAGATATAACAGGTAACATGTTTCACCTGTTATAACCCACGTCTAATGCTGACAAGTGTCAATTAATACTCAATCAAAGTACTCAATAAAAATTAAATATAATTAAACGTAGTGTAAATTTAGAATGATACCAGTGTTGCATTATAAAAAAATGGTATATTTTTTTGTAAGGACAGCACAAGTTTCTCTACTCGACAAGGCGAAGTCTTCGGAAGAGAACTTTGTCTCTCGTAGTGCGCATGTTAGGGTAATCGAGAAAATACTCGATGTAGACATTATCTCTCTCTCTCGTCAAGAGATATCTCGTTGTATGCATGCTAGGCCTGCTGGTGTCTCATGACACCACATAGTTAATTATATAAATTACGACTAATAATTTAGTTGAGCTACTAATTTTTATATTTTTCTGGTAACTATTATGACTAGACCTACCACCCGATTCTGGCTTGACGTCGACTTACGGGACACCTGTAGGGTAAAAATATAACGGATTGCTGTCTGTACATGGAAGATTTATGAAAAAAAAATTATTTGGACCTTAATCAAGGCAAATAGTACCCAAAACAATGATTGTTAGTCTGTGAGCTCTTCTGGGGTGGACAAACCTTTCTCTTGCTATCTCGTGGGAATGCATGGATAAAAATAAATTAAATAACCAAAATAGCGGCGATGTGGTTCGCCCCTCATTACGTCTCGTTTCTCGCGGGAGCAAAAAGTGGCCCATGGAGAGCCGTTTCGCTACGTTGAATGTAAGAGGAGGAATGGATGGTAAGGTAGATGAAGTATGTCAGATGATGGATGAACAATGTATAGATATTCTGTATGTGAACGAAACTAAGAGGAAGGGATGTGACACCACAGTTCATGGTCCCTACACGGCGTACTGGTCGGGAGTCCCCCAAACCAGCCGAGGCTGTCAGGGAGTTGGTGTGGTTCTTTCCTCTCGAATGGTTGAATGTGTGATGGAGCATGAATGTGTAAGCCCAAGACTTCTCTGGATCAGGCTAAAAGTCGGACTCACTCGCTTTTTTATCCTTGGGGTCTATGCACCGACAGAGCTGCGCGGAGGTTGGTCATCAAAAGCCCAACAAGAGATAGAGGAGTTTTGGGATAGCATGAAATATGTCTTTAATAAGTGCGGAGAAAATGAACGGATCGTGATGTTAGGGGACTTTAATGAATGGGTTGGAGTGAAGCGTGATGGGTATGAAAGAGTTCTGGGTACGTTTGGGGACGAGAGAGTGAATGACAATGGGAGAAGTCTGCTTGAAGTATGCTTGGGATGGAATCTATGCGTGGCCAACACAATGTTTGACCACAAAAAGATCCATTTGTATACAAGAGATGAAGGTGAGTCTAGAAGTATGATTGATTTTGTAATAGTGAATGAAAGACTGAGGAAAAAAGTGCTAGACACTCGGGCATACCGCGGTGTAGGCCTCGACACAGACCACTTTCTGGTCGTAGCCCGAATGCATGGCCTCTTTAAATGGTGGCGACATCGAAGGGCCGAACCTACGAGTATTTTGAACAGAGTTAAAGTGGAAAGCCTACAAGTAAAGAAAAAGAAAGACGAGTATGTAGAGAAACTGAAAGAAAGTTTTAAAGACATAGAAGAAATAGGTGTGATTGAAGATTTGTGGGATAAATTTAAGAAAGGGATCCTGAATGTTGCTATTGAGGTATGTGGAGTAGCTAAAAGAAGGAAAGGAAGAAAGAACTATAATGTGTAGATGGATAAAGATGTACAAAAGGCTGTGCAAGAAAAGGAGAAAGCATGGTTGGGTTGGTTAGCGACAAAAGCTAACCAAAAAGTTCAAAAGGCATCGGATGACGAGATAAAGGAAGCAAGAACGAAGTATAAAAGATTGGAATTAGCGGCGAAAGAAGTTGTGTCTAGAAAGAAAGAAGACCGAAAGGATGATTTTGATAGAAGGCTCACTGAAGATTTTCAGTCAACATCAAGTTTTTCTGGAAATCCATCAAAACAGCCAGAGGAGAAACTTCTACCTCGGAATTGAGTACAATCAGGAGTAAAGATGGGAGCATTATAAAAGTAGAAGAATGAGTGTTAAACAGATGGAAAGAGTATTTTGAAATTTTGTTCGAAAGAGAGAAAGTGCAGGTACAACATACGGCATCTTGCATGGAAGCGAGTATAAATGTTGATGATGTTGATATGTTCAAAGTTTACAAGAGATGGAAAGTGTGAGAGTGATATTGAAAGAAGAGTGAATGCAGGAAACAGGGTGAATGGAGCTTTGCACTCATTTATGAGCAGTCGATAGGTGTCTAACAAGGATCGTTTGGCTGTGCATGAGGGGGTGTTGGTTCCGACACTCATGTAGGGAAGTGAAAGTTGGGTATGGCAGAAGAAACATGAAAGCAGAATAAATGCAGTTGAGATGAGAGCGTTAAGAAGTATGATAGGAGTTAAACTGAGTGACAGGATAAGAAATAGTGAGATAAGGAAACGTAATGGTCTAAAAGAAGATGTAGTGACAAAAATTGAGAAAGGTATGCTCCGATGGTTTGGTCATGTCGAGAGAATGAGTGAAGAACGATTGACGAAAATAGTGTATAAGGCAAGTGTGGATGGAAGGGTTGGAAGGCGTAAACCTAGGCGGAAGTTCCGGGACCAAATAAGGGACGTCTTGAAAAAAGGCCAGGTCAAGAGTACCCTAATCCGAAGAGCATGTAAGTATGAAGAGAATAATGAAAGTGGACGAAGCGAAAGAAGAATGTAAGGTCGGCAAGTGGAAAGAAGTGGTCTCTGCCTACCCCTACGGGAAAGAGGCGTGATTATATGTATGTATGTATGTATGTATGTCTGTGGGTTTGTGCATGCTAATCTCAGATGTAGTTTTCACTAATAAAATGTAGTGAGATTCACTTAACATTTAGTTTGTTTGTTTCAAGTCAATCGGTTCATAAATATAAAAGTTATGCCAATTTAAAGAATCACGTTGAACATGTAGTCACTATTCCACGCGGACGAAGTCGCAAGCACAGGTTGTATAGGAAGTCTTCTTATCGAAGTCTGGGGAACAGTCACTAAATCTAATATTAAATTAGTTGCTTGGACTAACTAATTCCAAATTACATCTTTGTGCCGTTTGCAGTCGAAACACCTGGACCTTGGAGTAGCAGTGCTAAATTTTTTTTTAAATGAGATAACTTCTCGCCTTATTGCCTCCACTTGGTGAGGAGTTGAGAGTGGTTGAGAGGGCTGGTGCATTTTTTGCCCAGAGAATCGGCATAGCGATTCAACGGGGAAATGCTGCCAGCATTATTGGCACAATTCCACGCGGACATGATTTATACCAAAGCTATCTGTAAATATTTAGTTCTTAAGTTGTGAATTGAAAATATGTATAATACTTAAGTTGCTTGAAACAAACTCATAAAAATCTTGTTTAATTACGATTTCTAAACATTATCACAGAAAATGTATGAAGAAACGATAATGACGGTTATGCAAACATATATTTACACATTTTATTCTAAAAAGGAAATTATTGAGCGGATATATAAATTATAAAATAAAATTTACTAAAAAAACAGATTCAAAAAAAAATCAGCAATGTCACCAATTTAGTCTTACAGAATCCGAGAACTAATTACTATATTTAAAAATTGCTCAAAGGTCATGTATAAAAAAAATGTGTTATAATTTAGTCAATGCTGTTTGCCAACATTTCATGTTATTTATGATTTTATTATTTTGATTATTTTGTTTGATTTGCCATTGTTACTTTTTTTTAAGATTACATTTTATGTGTTTTTAATATAAAATAGATGAAATCGCATCAGCCTGTAACAATATCCCACTACTGGGCGTAGGCCTCTTTCCCCATGTAGGAGAAGGATCATAGCTTAATCCACCACGCTGCTCCAATGCGAGTTGGCGGATATATTCCCTACTATGAGTAACGATCGCCATCAGGGACCGCGACTGACGGCTTAACCGCATTAATAAAATGTTATTATTTGATGTGTTTTATCATAATTGCAACGTTTTCCGCCTTTTCCTTACGTACATTACAATTAGGAAAGACATATTTGTTTGTTATTGAAACATTACAAATATCTTTCGAAATTTTACAATATCATTTATATTTATACATTGCAATTTAAGAACTAAATAATAATTATTATAAATAAGTGTGTATGAATTGTATTTACGTTGTATGTATGTACGTATGTATGTATATATGTATAATATAATATTCTATTGTAATTTATTCTAATGTATATAACATATATAAGATTTGTACATCTTTCTCTAATTGTAATATTTTTGTTTGTATCTTTTAATGGTGTAGAATAAAAATATTATTATTGTATTATTTCGGTCGGGTGTCCGGAAACCAACAATACACGAGCACAAACGCCCAAACCACAAACAAGTGTATGCCATGTGCGTAGGGCATCGAGCCCGGGTTTACCCGGACCGAAAAAACCCGGGTTTTCCCGGTTCTGAGGATTACAAAAAAACCCGGGTTTGATTTTTAAAACTCGGGTTTTTCGGGTTTTTTCTTAATACTTTCGTTTTTGTTATTTATTAAGTTTAAGCCACTTCCAATGCAATAATAAGTAAATGAAATAAAAACACTTTTATAAATTATTATTTCTGCCATGTTAGATCGGTTTCTGAAATTGAAAATATCTATTACAAAAGCTTTAATTGATTTAAAAACAGACATTGCATTTACTGATGATGACTGGAGAAATATAGATGAGATCCATAAAATATTAGATGTTGTTAAAACTGTCGTCGAGGCGCTATGTCGACGCGATGCAACACTACTTACAGCTGATGTTTCCCTAAAATTTGCATTGAAGAAAATGGATGAAATGAAGACACCACTAAGTAACGAAATGGCAACTGCATTAAGCAAACGATACGCAAAAAGAAGACTAACTCAAGCAGCAACACTACAGTACTTGACTAATCCGGGTAAATATTTTGAGAACATTCAAAATGAAGATAAAAATGTTTTTTATCGGCCTACAGGTGATGAAATGCTTAACGAAATTGTTAATCTGATTAAACGCACAACCAAAAAACAAAATATACCTCTTGAAAATTTGCCAGCGCCAGACCAAGACCTGCGAGAAGTTGACATTCAGTTGTCTACTTTGACAAATGAAGAGGAACTGAACAGACAGTTAAGTCAAGCTGTTGCTACTGATAATACTGCTACTGAAACTGGATCAGCTTGTCCATCAGACGATTTGCTAACTACTGTGAGGGTAGAAATGGCACTCTTCGAGAATGGCGGTACTCGACAGCGAGGGCGTTACCTATCGCTGGTATATGAACATTTAAAAACTATTCCACCTACTAGCGTCGAACCGGAGCGTATATTTTCTTCGGCTGGAATTGTCTGCAATAGATTGCGTTCGTCTTTGAGTGACAAAACTTTGGATGCCCTAATTTTTTTTACGTTCATTTTACATAAGTAAGAAGAAATTCTAATAATTCAGTTCTGATTTCTGTTATTTTTATGTTACGTTACGATATATCCAAAATCTTATTAGTTATTATTTTATATAAATATCTCTTTTTTTCTAAAGTGGTCAGATGGTCAGAGGGTGTGTCTTAACTATGTTGTTTAAATAATGTGTCAAATGCATAACTACTTTTTACTTAGTATTTTAGTTAATTAGATAAAGAACTGATTATTAACCAAACGACTGCAATTTAAATTGTATTAGAATAGTAGAATAGAAGACTAGAACTATTCGTTACTTAATTGTTAATGCGAAGAAGAGTTTTATTAATGTTAAAATTATTTGTGATACTACAAAAATGTCTTTATAAGATATTATTTTTATTAGCTTTTAAATACAATAAGTGAATGTTACCAAAATAATTAATTTAATGTTAAAACTGATCTCTGCAAGTCTGTGATTTAAAAAAAGGCTTAGATTACTTACTAAGTTTTAAGATATTCTGAAGAAAAAATAAATCTTTATCCCTTTTTTACATATTAAAACTGTTTTTGTAATTTGTAAAGTACTGTTTCATTTATTTAAATTCTTCCTCATCCTTTATATTTTGTACTTATTGTAGGAAATCGATATATAAACGCAGATTGTATTTTAAAAAATTACAATAAAAAGATCGAAATGCTCGAAAAAACCGGTCTACCCGGGTTTTAATTACTCTTAGACCCGAAAACCCGGGTTTTCAAAATTGAACCGAGTTTCGATGCCCTACATGTGCGGGGTTCGTACCCACAAATATTTATTTTGTCAAATGTGTCAAAACAATTTTTAATCGTTGTTTAATTTTGTTTAAGTTTTTTTTTTAGCCGGAGTGCACATTTTTTAATTGTAAAAAAATCTTATTGATATTGTTAAATACTGAGTTTTGAAATAATAAAATCGTACGCTTTTAAGACTATAATAACGTTTAAAACAATTTGAAATTACATAAATTATGATTAACGATCGGAGGACCAGTTTCAATATTTCAAATTTTTAAAAAGATATGACGACAGTTATTGCGTAAGCCGCTGATTGGTTGAATTCGTATCCAGACGACTTTCAATGTTGCCAAGTAGTTTGGACAGATATAATAAAAAAAAGTGAAATATGAACGCTATTATGACTTTTTTTAATAAACTGTATAAACATCAAGAGTCAGCTTCATCATCATCATTACAGCCTATACGGTCCACTGCTGGACACAGGCCTCCACAAGTTGACGCCAAAAATAACGTAAACTCATGTGTTTTGCCCATAGTCACCACGCTGGGCAGGCGGGTTGGTGACCGCAGTACTGGTTTTGTCGCACCGAAGACGCTGCTGCCCGTCTTCGGCCTGTGTATTTCAAAGCCAGCAGTTGGATGGTTATCCCGCCATCGGTCGGCTTCTCAAGTTCCAAGGTGGTTGTGGAACCTTGTTATCCCTTAGTCGCCTCTTACGACACCCACGGGAAGAGAGGGGGTGGCTAAATTCTTTAGTGCCGTAGCCGCACAGCAGAGTCAGCTTAACCAAATTTAAAATATTTGAACTGTAGTTTACGGATAGAAAGTATTATTATTATTAAGAATCAGGATAAATGTACACTATTAACGGTCCTGGCAGACACTACCCTGCCAGGAATAGCAGCTACCAAATTTGATTGCTGACAAGCGACAGCGGCTCCAACTACCGAGCCCGATTGTCTTTTCAAACCATCCACGAACTCATTGAAATGTACAAACAAAATTTCAAACAGATCTATCGGTAAAATGTTGTCTCGATATACGTAATTTATAATGACAGAGTAAAAAAAATGTGTACGTCACAAACCAACAATTACGTACAAAAATTACAGAGACAATAATACTAAACGTGACAGAATAAAATTACAAGAAACGTCATTAGGATCTATTCATACACGATTTATTTAAAGAAATATACCTACTCTTGTAAGTCTGCGTGTTTTGTTTTTTTTTCTTTTTTTTTGCAAACGCTAAGGTAGAAACTATTTATTTAATTTACTTAGTTGAAAGAAAGAAAGAAAAGCTCTTTATTGACATTGAAATGTTTTAACAAGTTTTGAAATACATGGTAATGACAACAATAAATATATAAAAATATAAAATAATAATAATATAAACGTAAAAAGAATACTACACAAAGTAAAACTGAGGTAGGACGCAGCAGGAAATTTCCTGCTCAAAACATGGAGCAGGCTGACCGGGGAAGTATCTCGACCTTACAGATGTTCGCAGTTAAATAATACTGCTTTTAAGCAGTGTTGTATTCCTGTTGGTGATTAAGGTAACCAGAGCTCCTTGGGGAAATTGGGGATAGAGTCGGCAACGCGCTTTCGATGCTTCTGATGTTGCAGATGTCTGTAAGCTAAAGTAATCACTTACCACCAGGTAAGCCGTACGCTTGTTTGCTGACGTCGTTATATAAAAAAGAAAATACAACAAAAAAGAAATAGTTGCGTCATATTATCAATATTTCCCTTGACGGGATTGGCTGTAAGAGAGCACTTTCAGTGGTAAGACCGCTTTTGACCCGTATTAATTTAAAATTATGTTATTTTCTTTTAAGAAATCTATTTTTATAATAAAGTATTAAATAAATATAAAATATATTTATAAAAAGATATAAAAGGTGCATCTAATTTCCTTATAAAAAATTATTTTGGAATATAGACCTTAATAGATGTTTCTCCTACATGGAGAAAGAAACCCATGCCCATTTGATTGCCCCCTGGGATTTAACACGAAAATGAATCGTAATCATTAGCATATTTTGTATTTACAATACTTTTTTTTATTATTATTACAGCATATACAGTCCACTGCTGGACATAGGCCTCCACAAGTTGACGCCAAAAATAACGTGAACTCATATGTTTTGCCCATAGTCACCACGCTGGGCAGGCGGGTTGGTGACCGCAGTACTGGCTTTGTCGCACCGAAGACGCTGCTGCCCGTCTTCGGCCTGTGTATTTCAAAGCCAGCAGTTGGATGGTTATCCCGCCATCGGTCGGCTTCTTAGCTTATTGTTTAGCGATTGAACAATATTTTCGCTAACAATTACATTTCTTAAATCACCGAGTTATGTACGTCTCACTGGCCGTTGTCAAAGTTCTTGATCATGCGCGGCGCCCCGTAAACTCTTTCTAGGTCGTTCTTTATCATCATACCGTGTTGTAAAATTAATAATAAATAAAAATAATTTTTGGAACGAAGTTCGTTACGGCAGGCTTGACATTTTTCTGGGCGACCGAACTGAAGAAAATTTGATACTAAAACCGTAAGAAAAATATATAACGGAAGTGACGTAATATCAGTCACACGACTGTATAATGTGACGTTTGTAAAACTAATATATAGTTGAAATACACAGGCCGAAGACGGGCAGCAGCGTCTTCGGTGCGACAAAGCCAGCCCTGCGGTCACCAACCCGCCTGCCCAGCGTGGTGACTATGGGCAACACACATGAGTTCACGCCATTTTTGGCGCGAGCTTGTGGAGGCCTATGTCCAGCAGTGGACTGTATAGGCTGTAATGATGATGATGATGATGATGATGTAAAACTAAAATATTACTAGAAACCTTTTTTTAAAATTATTTATGTAATTTTATACTGTCGACAAAAATAAATAAAGACATGTTTTTTTTATTTCACTTAATAGTTTAAATTATTATTATTTTCTTTGATTTATTTTATTTTAATGTAGGTATTTGTTATTTTCTAAAATATTAAATTTCCTAAATACTTTTATGTACTTAACTAAAAACCAATCAACAACATTAAAAAATAATCAAGAACTAGAAAATATATATAAAATTCAACATTTTTTTTTTCAAATTGTGTTGCTTCTATACTATCCGAAGGAACTTCGTTCCTACCTGGTGTCCCATGACACCACATAATTAGTTTTTTCATATTATTTATTCCTGCATTGTAACTATTTCATTTCGGGTTTCTTTGTGTCTTCTCTTTTAGAAATATGACACAACTTTAAACTTGTATTTCATCGTGTATATCATATATAATGTACTACGAATAATAATTATTAATACATAAATAAAATACATATAAAAAGACAAAGAACAAAGCTATGTATATATAAAAAATAATAATAAGTCCTTATGAACGAAATATCATCATTTAAATACTAGTCAGTGACTCGCGGTTTAGTTGTTTCAAAACACATTGCACTGACACAACAACATTACGCTAACATGGCAAGCCTTTCAATTTAGTACGCGTTTTCCAAACGTTGGGTTACAACGCTTCGGCACGAATTTTCCAGAATAAACTGTAAGTTAATTTTTTTTAACAATAATTTATTAAGCCTGATACTTTTCAATAAAATAGGATAATTATATTTAAATTGGTTGAAATAAAAAAAAAAAAAAAAAAAACAGATATTGGTGATAAGTTAAATTAATATTGTTATAAAATTGTTTAATATTGTGTTAAAAAAAATTAAATAAAGAAAAAAAAATCTTGTTAATAAAATAATATTTGTGATATGACCTATAGTAAAAAAATAATAGTTAAATCATTAAGAATGTACTGTACGGAGTAATATTTTTTCGCAAAAGGTAAATATTTCTTTTTCTCTAATGAAAAAGTATACTGAAAAAAGTTTGCAATAATTGCTTATTTCAAACTCTTTTCAGTGGACTTTATGTAGCCTTCAACATTTTCAACTATTTTTTTAACTTGCTTTTTATTTATATTTTGCGGAGCGATATTTCGACATTCACTGCGAATGTCTTGTTCACGAGACTTTATAAAATCTTATATGTAGCATTGTTATTATTTGTTTATATTAATCCGTCCAATTATTATTTATGTATCACAGCCTTGTATCAAGAACACAATTTTTCATTATTATCTACGTTATATTTAGTATTTTATAGAGATTTATTATTTTTTATCATTAGTGCAAACTCTTTGCAGTTTTTTTTAAAGTTTAAAATGAACATCCGCAGGCTCTAAAGAGCCTTTTAGTAAACGTCATGCGTTATATTATCCCACAGGCGATTTATTACTCTCGACTAAAGATAGTTCAAGTATAGTTCGCGTCATGTAAAAAGAACGCTGAAAGAAACTGGAGGGGGTGCGTTTGCGCATGGGTATACTCGCGCACAAGTACTACTGTTTTATTTTTTAATTAGGCTTTCACTCGCGGCTTCGTATAATGGTTATTGGTAGGTACATTAAAAAATACTAGAAATACAAGTGCGAATAATTCGGACTAAATAAGTATAATAATTATAACTTTACAAAATCACAATTTTTTTTTTAAACAAAAGCAATAACAAATTTTTTAGTTATTGAAATGTCGTATTCAAAAATAATAATTATCTGTACTCTCAATATTCGTATCTTAATAGTTTTTATGTGTTTAAAATGATAAATTGATAATTGTTTTTTAGTGAAATAAATAGTAAATGGAGAATTTTGTAATTTAAAACTTTTGTGCGCGATAATAATTTGAGTCGACGTCGAACTGTCAACCGCTGTCAACCAATAGCACACCGGCAAGCATGCGACAGTGATAAACACTCCCGTCCCCCTACCCCGTACCACCAAATAGACCGATAAATCGCTTCTGCGCAGCTTCAAGGCCAGCGTTCTTTTTACATGACGCGAACTATACTTGGCCCAAAGATCGCCTGGAAGATATCGCCCGTTTAGCGATAAGATTGTCTTTAGAACATTTTTTTTGTTTTTTTCCTGCTTTATTAGCTCTCTTGCAGTTTCATCTGTGTATTTTCCGATACCGTGGAATTCCTGCTTTTAATGTCAATTAGCTGTCTTGCAGTTTCATCTGCGTATTTTCCGATACCGTGCAAATTTCGTAATAAAATATAGCCTATATGTTACTCTGGATTTTCAGCTACCAGCGTACCAAGCTATAATTAGTTCTGTAGTTTTTGCGATAATAAGTCACAGATATCCTCATCCTCAAAAACTTTCGCATTTATTCTATTAACCGGATCTTCATATATCTTTGTTTTTAAAAAACTTTGAAAAAGGAGAAAGTTCTTAATACGACTGTATATTTTTAATTAGTTATTTCATAATTTTTTATTGGGCGTACCGATTTTGATGATTCGTTTTCTATTCGAAAGCTGGTGGTTGTCGCGTAGTTCTATCGAAATTTGAGATCTGAAGAATTCGTTTTTGACCCCAATTATGTATAGTACTATACTTGTCGGTGTTATTGAAATCTTTTTTTTTTCGTTTGTGAGCAAAATTTGCCCATTACTACCCATAATTAATAATTGAAACCTGTCTGTATATGTATTCAGTGGTGTCTTTATTTATATGTAGTCAGACCGTCAATGGTGGTCTTTAAATAACAAAAAGTGTGGGTATACTTATACACGCACGTAAGAAGTTATACTTCATTGGCTAGCCAACTTCACGTTGCTAACTTCTTCGTTGACTAGCTAACTTCAGGGTGTCGGTTTTTTTCGTGACGTTGTGCGCGCGCATCATAAACATTTAGGTACTCTCATAATTTTTCTCTAACATTTTCAACTCAACTTTTGTATGGCATTTAGTTAATTTATTTTATTGTTTATTTTATTCCTTAATATACATAAAAGAAAGAATATAAATCAAAAATACAAGTAAGATGCTACATAAACTCACACACAGGACATCAGTATCAACAATATTATGAGCAGGTACACATTCAACTTAACGCTTAGGTACATCATTTTACCTACTATCATATAATTTACTTGATGCGAATGTATCTAGTAATTGAGCTTACATTTTAAACCACTGCCAAGCAGATTATTTAGGTAGATTTAGATTTATACTAAGAAGAATACGAGAGACAGGCGAGAGGATGATTGTTACTTAATTTGACAAATTGTTATGAAACCGTATTATCTCGAAGAGCATGACACAGTTTCCGTATTTCGTACGTCCTTGACGAATGTGTTTCGAATAAAAAGGATTGGGACAAAAAAGTTTTTGCATTCATTCAGAATTAATTTTTGTAATTAGAATAGTTGTTCCTATTGTTGTGTCGGTCAATGGTCTATGAGCGAAGAGTTTCAACCAACACCTTAAGAAACTCTCGCTTGACTGTAAGATCAAGGGTCAGATTACAAAAGGCAGTGTTGCTTGAAACGGCCCGCATTGCGAGGAGTTTCCTCAGCCTGGAACCTTAACCACCAGAGGGCTATTATTTTTATATTTTTAATTTTTTTTTAAATAAGTATATTCATAAATGTAATAATAAGGAAATATATTGAATAAAAATCATAATAGTAATAAATATTCTTTATTGTACACCAATGACAAATAAAATATATTGTATATTAAGATTAGTCTTAGCTTTGTACAATAGGCAGTCTTATCTTAGCGATAAAAAGCGATCTCTACCAGGCAGCCGTGTTGCGGAGGGTATACTGTATATTATGACCAGTGGGTACAGACAGACATAGGTGTATTTATAGCAAATAGAGTAATATTATTGTATATTTATATAAATAAATAATTATTATATACGTAACTTATATTTTTCTTATTATACATAATGAGTGACTAACAAATATCCATATTGATATACAGATACGCTTATGTAGCGCTTACTTCTTTTATAAACTATTTTTTGGTTGAATTGAAGTTATCTATTATCCTAGTTTTACTTGCGACTTGTTTTACTATAACTCATTGACTATCGCCCTCTATCCCATAATCGGAATATCGGGATAAAGTACTCTGTGTAAATAGTATACACAAATCCTACTAAGTTTTATTCAAATTAATTTAGTAGTTCAGCCGTCAATTTAGAGCTTAAATTAATGTAACTAAATGTGTACTATGTTTCATCACTATCTTTTTTTATTATACTAACTGTGCCCCGCGCGGCGACTTTGTTTTATACTATGTAGTGATTTATTTCATAGACACAAATTATATTATATATTAAACATACGAAAAAAGTAGAATGACACACTGACAGCATGCAAAGGCGGTCTTATTACTCAATATAATATTATGCAATCTCTTCCAGACAATTCCAGGTGAAGGGTAATTATTAATAATACAATATTAGTAAAGTTAAGAAAAGAATTCTGCTAGAATTGATCCAGCTGTTCTTTCGCGCTTGCTTACTAATTTTTTTTTTTATTTACATAGAATTATTCGTTAATATTAATAGGCTAAAGTTAAGATGTTTGCCTCCCTTTTTAGAAAAAAAACCTCACAATTACTCCACATACATTATATGTATATCATTTTAAAGATAATTGCTTACTCTACCGACATTAAGAGTTAAAAAAATATTATTGCTTTTGTTTTTGTATATTAATTAATTATTAAAATGATATATATGAAGGCTTTTATTTTGAAACAACGTCAACGTGATTGACGACCGGTAAATTTTCTGTTCAATTTCAAATCAACTGTTTTGTAATTTTGTAAAGTGACAATTGCCATACTTATTTCGTGCGAATTCTTCGCACGGGTATAGCTAGTTCGTTAATGATTTTTATTTGGGACGTATGTGACATATAACGGTATCCGACAAATAAAAACTTTGTTTTCGAGATGTTAACCTAAATAAGGATAAATTAGAATCGACTGTAATTTTTTTTTCATTTATTGTACCTTAATATCTAACATTTTAACAATCAAAAAATGAACTTTGCATGTGTGTAATGTTACACCATAATCCGTTTAGCAAATCCGTGACACCAATAGTGTGACACCATGACTTGCGTTTTATTTAACGTTACCAAGATTCTCGTAACGATATTTGTAAATGTGTATTCAAATAAGTCTAGTCATATTTGCAGAACATGACCGAGAGCACTGACCGGAACAATTATTTCTCACCGCAAATCAATAGTTATTCATTTACAATACACACTTTTTACTACATTGAATTCGCTATCACAGTAATCACTTATACGCCACTTATACAGTCGCAACGTTTGGCGCACAATAATTAAACAATAACTGCTTCTTCACGAGTTCTCCACTTACAAATTATCATATTTATAGGACAACACTCCCCCGCCAATACATGACAAAGATGGCGATTGACCAACCAGAAAATTAGTAATAACTTTAAAAAAATCATATTGTCGTAAAAAATTACTCGCATCATTTTTAACCGACTTCCAAAAAAGGAGGAGGTTCTCAATTCGACTGTATTTTTTTTTATGTATGTTACATCAGAACTTTTGACTCGGTGGAGCGATTTCGACAAATTTTCTTTTAATCGAAAGGTGGTGTGTGCCAATTGGTCCCATTTAAATTTATTTGAGATCTAACAACTACTTTTCGAGCTATATCTAATAATGCGTTTTTACTTGACGCTTTTTTCGTCGACCTACGTTGTATTATACCACATAACTTTCTACTGGATGTACTTTGATAATTCTTTTTTTGTTAGAAAGGAGATATCCCAAGCTTAGTACCATGATAAGGAAACCAGGATCTGATGATGGAATCCCAGAGAAATCGAGGGAAACTCTTGAAAATCCGCAATAACTTTTTACTGGGTGTACCGATTTTGATTATTCTTTTTTTGTTGGAAAGGAGATATCCCTAGTTTGGTACCATGATAAGGAAACCGGGATCTAATGATGGGATCCCAGAGAAATCGAGGGAACTTCTTGAAAATCCGCATTAACTTTTTACTGGGTGTACCGATTTTAATAATTTTTAATTTAATCGAAAGCTGATGTTTGTCATGTGGTCACATATAAATTTTGTTGAGATCTGATAACTACTTTTTGAGTAATCTTTGATAACGCGCAATTTCTTGACTATTTGTTCGTCGATCTACGTTGTACTACTCGTCGATGTAATTGAAGTCGGTTTTTTTTTCGTTTGCGAGCAAACACAATTATTCCCTAACACGCAGAAAGAAGCATAACTTCAAAATTTATTCGAAACAAAGGCGTACAATCAACAGATTTAAGCACTGTAATTAGTCCATTGTTATTCAATTACTGTTATTATTTTCAATTATGTTTGACATTCTCAAAAGTCACGTTTAAATACCTTAAGTGCCTTTTTTACAATATTTTGAAACGGTTGTCATTCTAATTGACCAGCTGGAATTTCTGAGTAATTTAGGAAGCTACCAAACCTTGTATATGGATAAGTATTATTATATAATAGTTAATACCCCTGATTGAGTTGCTATATATGATTATAAAACGACTTCACTGCAATTGTTTATAGAGCTTAATAATAACTCAGCTTTTAGGGTCCAGAGTCTAGTCTAGACATTTCAAAGTACTGATTTGGTTGTGCCTCCGACTGGACGTGATGACTATTTTTGAGGTAAAACTTCTTTATATGCACGCTTGACTTGGGAAGTAGAGTAAGCTGGTGAATGCGTGACGAGTGCGCTACGAAAAGTGTGATTGGGCGAGGCAAACGATAAAGAGAGAGGTGCGAGCACACATTTTCTTCTTCTCTTTCTCTTATAACCAGTTAAGTTTCGTATATTGAAGACATAGTGACGGCCTATTGTGAAGAAACTGAACTTTAGTCTTGGTGTCTAAAGCACACTAGTTTTTTTACCTCCCTTGTTTCAGAAGTCTTGTTCAGTGTCCAGTGGATAAGAGGAGTGTGGTTTCATACTATAGTATCGACTTTTAGTTTTCGATGCGTTGACGCAGCGATCACACCACTTGCGTTCTGGGGTTCACCGCTCGTGACATACATTTGTATTTGCAGTACAGGTATTTGTCATAATCTAGGTATTAGTGCTTGTGTATTATGTGTTTCTGGGCATAAAAAAAATCTACTTGGTCGTTGTAACGTTTATTCTATTCATTTTTATTTAACTCACTGGAAATATATGTTACTTTAGCTAGTATTTCATTGTGATCAAGGTTTGATGTTCGAACAATCAGGGTTAAGCCAAGACTGTTTAAGCTCAGCAATAAAAACCTCCTTTCTATCAGAGGGATATAAGCATCTCACATGATAATTTAATACACATTTAGTACATTGCAAATGTACTGTGTGGCTACGGTACTAAAGAATATAGCCACCCCCTCTCTTCCCGTGGGTGTCGTAAGAGGCGACTAAGGGATAACACAGTTCCGCTACCACCTTGGAACTTAAAAAGCCGACCGGTCGCGGGATAACCATCCAACTGTTGGCTTTGAAATACACAGGCTGAAGATGGGCAGCAGAGTTTTCGGTGCGATAAAGCCAGCCCTGCGGTCACCAACCCGTCTGCCCAGCGTGGTGACTATGGGCAAAATACATGAGTTCACGTTATTTTTGGCGTAAACTTGTGGAGGCCTTTGTCCACCAGTGGACTGTATAGGCTGTAATGATGATGATGATGATATTGCAAATAACCAGTCGCACCCTCAGTCGTATTTACAACAAGCCAATTTCATGTTGACAGTATTAATATACTTGGACTTACATATAAGGATTACTTTATGTAAGTACATGAAAT
Organism: Melitaea cinxia; assembly: GCF_905220565.1. Taxonomy (NCBI): domain Eukaryota; kingdom Metazoa; phylum Arthropoda; class Insecta; order Lepidoptera; family Nymphalidae; genus Melitaea; species Melitaea cinxia. The sequence goes on from NC_059423.1 coordinate 5,893,154, forward strand.
GCTAGTTGTTTACAGTCAAATATTTAAAGTCTCTTATGGATGTCACAGAGGTCAAAGTCGAATTCTTTGTCAGACCTTTGCCAGTACTAATTTTATACGTACACTACATTATACTATATTCATTCAATAAATGTTCGTTTTCCACATTAATGGCTTTATATACTAGTTGTGCCCACGACTTCGTCCGCGTGGAATAGTGACTTTGGACAGCATTTTTTGGTTATATTTTTGGTTTATTTTGGATTATTAACACCGTTGTTTGGGTATTTACACGTTCAACTTCACAATATGTTCAACGTGATTCTTTAAATTGGCATAACTTTTATATTTATGAACCGATTGACATGAAACAAAGGCCAAATGTTAAGTGAAGGTTGTTACAATATATTAGTGAAAACCATGTCTAAATCGGATAAGCCCTTTCTGAGATTATCGTGCACAAACGTAGAGACAAATAATAATAATAATAATTTATTTATTTTGCAACAAACAGACTAAAATTCTAACAATAATTGTTTTGGGTGTTATTTCCGTAGATAAAGGTAGGTAGATAAAGGAGTCTATTTCATTAATGCAAGACTTGATTTAATTTTAAAACAATTGTCAGTATTCTAAGAAACTAACTGCTAATTGCTGAGTTTCTTGCCGATTCTTCTCAGCAAAATCTACATTTCGATTCAATAGTAGCATCAACCGTACGTAATAGATTAACGAGAAATGATTTATAATTTTTAAAACAAGAATTTTAAAGTGATCTTGAAACCTTTTTGAATAAAGAAATTTTTTTATGTATTTCTAATTTGTAATAGAAATAATTACTAACTAAACATGGACGAAGTCAGGGAAATACAAATGTATTAGCTAATAATATATTTATAGTCTGACACTGAAACGTGACGTGAGTCTATTTCCTGTGAACAATAGGGACGTATGTTGTTAAATTATATCTGCTTACGTCACACATTGTCTTAGATGTTGAACTTGAATACTTTTTTTACAACTAAGTCGACAAACAAGTGTACGGCCCACCGTTCTTACTTATGGTAAACGAATACCATCGAATAATACCGAATATTTCGACCGAATTTTACCGAATTTTTTTATATACACTAGGAGTATTGAAAGTGCATTACCGACCCCACCCACCGACCCTCCCCAGGTGCTCTGGCTACCCGACTGAGGACAGGAAGACAACACTGCCTACATCTGTAACTTCTGTAAGATTGAGATATCTTTCCAGTCGGTCTACTCAAAATTTTTAGCAAGGTAATTTCTGCTGTAACTAAATCGTTAAATACAGTTTCAATAAAAATGGAATTCAATTTTGCTACCATTACCACTGGGTACTGATAAAGCTGCCTGAAAAACAATTGTATCTAAATGAAATAATGAATGGAATGAAAGTTTATGATATATATTTTTTTTACTATCAAACTTTTCCTTATCTGTCAGATGTTTCTATTATACGAATATTCTATATTAGAAGAATTATTTCTATATCAGAAGTTTTATTTTATTAGTTGACGGCAAAATAGCTAGAAAATCTCTCAGTAACTTATATGCGAGGTAAATTTTATCAGAAACTTTACTTAACAACTTAATTAATAATAAAATTATTTTCAATAAGATACTTGCGATACTGTTTTGTATGTAAAGGTGCAGTTCACCCAAGACCATGACGCTTGTAATAGTGTCGAAATATTGATAACTCTAAATTACCAACAAAAATGGAAAACATCCCGGCTTACACTATCGATGTAATTGAAATCCATTACCACCACGCTCTTTTATTTTCAAAATCTGCTTCAAATCTTCTACGTTCATTTTATATTATAGTCAATTTTTTTTTTGTTCTTAAGTGTAAACTATTCAGAAACATTAGTCTGCATTCATTTTAGTGCAATTACTTTTGCCTACAAAAATTGTCTTACAGTATTCGTTAGTCTCTCTTTTTAAACGTCTTGTTATGTCATTAATGGAAGTTATGAAAAAAATAGGTCCCAAATTTGATCCTTGTGGAAAAATGTAAAATCATTCTGTACTTTTGCACAATCGATTAATATACAAAAATTCCAATTAAGCCGTTTTAAAATTAATCATCAGACTACATTTCTTACTGGTCTGCTTGCGCTAAAAACTTATTGAAGCAAAACGTTGCCACACCTTACGCACGGACTTACAAAACTAGCTTGTAATATAACACTATATGTTAGATACGGATTCACTTGTTTTGTTAAATAGTATATTTTAAGTTTCTTTCATAGTTCGTTGAAGGTTACTATTAAATAAAAAAATTGGTTGTCTGTAAAGTTGGTTTCAGGACAATAGTTTAACGTGATAACGTCATAGCAAAACATCTCTTCGGACGCATAGGCCAATCGAGTGGAAGAGAGACAAATGCGACGCAAGCGTACAATGAGCCATTCTTTTTCGTGCATGCAGCCGGCGTTCATCGATTTATTAGACGTTGTCACGTCAAAAATAAATAAATTGAAAATTTTCTGACTAAAGCTTTTAAATATGCTGTAATAAATTAAATAAAAAAATCACGAAAATAACTTAAAAATAAGTAAATAACGTGATTCAGCGCAGTGTGGCAACGTGTTATTTCATTAATCCAATTCAAAATAATGTTATGTACCTAACTGTTAAATTATAATAACGAATTTTCGTATTCAAATTATTAATTATTTAAAAAAAAACTGGCCAAGTGCGAGTCGGACTCACTCATCGAGGGTTTCGTACAAACAATTTTTTTTATTATCTGATGTAACTAAAAATTTATGCTTTTCGCAATTTTTCCTTTCTCTGTGCTATAAAACGTTGCTTCGTACCAAACTTCAAGATTCTGAGTTAACGTGAAGTACCCTGTAGATTTTGATTCCCTTGCAAGTGTCGAAACTTTGCAGCATTAACGGCTATATCTTTTGATTGCGTTGGTTTAGAAATTTGATTTTTTACAGCTCCAAGGGACAGTAAACTTAAGTATTTGATATGAATTTCAGCTTGATACCTCCACATAAAAAAAAATCACTATCATCATCATCACTTCAGCCTATCGCAGTCCTCTGCTGGACATAAGCCTCCACAAGCTCGCGTCAAAAATGGCGTGAACTCATGTGTTTTGCCCATAGTCACCACGCTGGGCAGGCGGGTTGGTGACCGCAGGGCTGGCTTTGTCGCACCGAAGACGCTGCTGCCCGTCTTCGGCCTGTGTATTTCAAAGCAAGCAGTGATCCCTAAAAATAAGAAAATTAAAAAGTTCAGAATAACGTAGCCAATACTTTAATCTGCTTGTACAATATTTGACAGTTCGCATGACAGAACTATGTTTATCGGGCTTAGCTAATAATTTAACAATTGTAATTCACTGATCTGTGTCAAGTTTATTAAACAGCTGATTCCAGTACAACAATCTTCCAAGAATCATCTCATTTATTAATCATTCATTTAAAAAACAAGTTATTATCAAAGGCAAAAATTAACTGTTGCTCAAGCCGGATTTTTTTTTTTTTTTAAGACTGATACCTAATAGTTTTATGTAAGAAATTTGCAATTCCAATCACAAGTTAACCAATCAAGACATTGCAGCTTACTAAAACATCAAAAATAATGCTCGTTAATTGCTAAATGAAATTACAATAAAAATATTAATAAGTTGAAAAACAAAATTAATTAATTTTAAAAATCTATACTTAAAGAATTAAAAGTAGTGTGAAATATCACCGTTTTATAAAAAATATAAAAAAATATATATTGTACGATCCATGGAAGTAGTAACTTTCTAAATGAGGTAGGCCACAGCAGGAAATTTCCTGCTCAAAATATGGAGCAGCCCGACTGGGGTAGTACATCCACCTTAGAGAAGTTCACAGCTAAGTAATGCTTTCAAGCAGTGTTGTGTTCTTATAGTTGAGTAAGGTGACCAGAGCTCCTAGGGAGCGATTGGGAATAGGGTCGGTAACGCGCTAGCGATGCTTTTGGTTTTGCTGACTTCTATAGACTACGGTCATCGCTTACCATCAGGTGAGCAGTATGCACGGGTGCCGACCAAGTTATATAAAAAAAAGTAATTACAGCATAACAATTTCGTTCTTACTTTGAATGAATGAATGAATAAATTATTACTGTTAAACAACAACTAACCGACTATTAAAGAACAATTTAAAAAAAAAACAAATCTTTAAAATGATTTAAAAGAATTAAATTGTGTTGTTATAATTTAACATAATTAAACAATAATATGCCTCGGAAAGCACGTTAAGCCGTCGGTCCCGGTTGTTATCATGTACACCTGATAGCGATCGTTACTCATAGTAGGGAATATATCCGCCAACCCGCATTGGAGCAGCGTGGTGGATTAAGCTCTGATCCTTCTCCTACATGGGGAAAGAGGCCTATGCCCAGTAGTGGGATGTTACAGGCTGAAGCGTAAAACAATAATAGAAACAACAAATATAAGAGGATCCATTTAAGTTCGGATGTCACAAGATCACGTCTTGTGCCAAAATTACTGATTTTTCTTAGTTTTTAAATTTAGATCATCTTTTAGAGATCTTATATGACTTTTTTACCCTTTAATATTTTTCATATACAAATCTTTGTTCATCATTACAGCCTATACAGTCCACTGCTGGACATAGGCCTCCACAAGTTTACGTCAAAAATAACGTGAACTCATGTGTTTTGCCCATAGTCACCACGCTGGGCAGGCGGGTTGGTGACCGCAGTACTGGCTTTGTCGCACCAAAGACGCTGCTGCCCTTCTTCGGCCTGTGTATTTCAAAGCCAGCAGTTGGATGGTTATCCCGCCATCGGTCGGCTTCTTAAGTTCCAAGATAGTTGTGAAACCTTGTTATCCCTTAGTCGCCTCTTACGACACCCACGGGAAGAGAGGAGAAATCTTTGTTGTGTGGAGAAAAAAGAATGTACTGCTCCTAGTAACAGTTTTACGATTAGACGGAGTATTTATCAGTGCGTTCAATCTTTCTAGCATCTATTTTACTTACCCTTTTATGAATTCGTTTTCAATACAAACCCCTTAGCCCCTGCCCAGCGTGGTGACTATAGGCAAAACACATGAGTTCACGTTATTTTTGGCGTAAACTTGTGGAGGCCTATGTCCAGCAGTGGACTGTATAGGCTGTAATGATGTTGATGATGACAAACCCCTTTGGTACCTGGTTTAAGAAATTATATAATCTTAAACTAACTCGTGATACAAGTGACTTTAAGACTTTTACTAAAATTCTTCTTACACTTTTGAATTTGACTAATTAAAAAATAAATTGCGCAAAGTAAGTTAGTTCCATTCGGATTTCCGCACAAATGATTCAATACTATTATTTAACATTTAAATTATTATTATTTTTTTGTATGTTCGTGTCGTAACGAAGTCTGCCCGGGCAGCTAGTTAATAAATAAAAATCTATTAGAGACAAACTGAACGCATCTTTAATTTTAACGTCAACTGTCATTTTCAAACAAAAAAGTCGTTGCGTTCACAGCAGGCGACTGCGGAAGAGATTTTGATTTTTCACGGGCTATTCTCCGCAACTCGACGTCTCAGTGCGCCTATTTTGCGTGTGCGGAAGAGCTTAAAAGTCTCATCTGTGCTAGTTTGGCACTGTTGGAAGCCATTAAGCTGAATGAATGAATAAATGAGATTAAAAGTCTTGGATCCATGGAATCCATGACTGTAACCGTTGCACCAACGCGGCGCCGTAATCTGTGGGTACATAATTTTAAATTGGACCTTACAAGGTTAAAGTATTTCTTCAATCAAGATGTTACTGTGGCCAGAGGCGTAACGTGATTTTTTACCAAATTAATTTAACACACTCATTGCAAGAACAGTTTTCATTATGCTGATTAAGCGACATCAATAAAGGTGTTCACAATTCTACTGTATAATGTATATTTATGTGTGTAAGGTACGTTGCGGACGCGGTTTGGAAATATTTTTTTGTCAATTGAAATAAATCGTGGTGAATTTACCGCCCCTCAAATGTGCCGCTCGGGGTCATGGCCCCCCGGAACCCCCCACACTGCGTCACTGGCTGTGTCGCCTTAAAGGTTCTTTCTTACACAACCATCCTATCAACTCTCTATATACAGTGTATTATTACGGCACGTCAGTATGTGCGTTAGGAAAGGTCTGTAACAGGTTGAAAAGGAAATAATCGCGGTTTCCTTTACCATTTATAGTTGATTAATCGTATAATTAAATTAAGGAGCTAAATGCGACAAACCGACGGCTTACGTACGGCTTTATACTGTAGTTATTTTTTATTTAATTTCTCATCATTTAAACTTAAATTCATTAATGTCCTTTCTTTTTGTTTAATTTTTAAGTGATTTTAATATTTAATTGTAATTGTTTATAATTGGGAAATCATTTGCGACAGTTTTTTTTACTAAATTGTTTTTGTTTGTGATTTTAAATAAATCAGTAAATTAATAAGTGATGTACCTTTGAACATTGTTGTTTTTGGTACTGTTGTTTTCTTTTGTTATTTGTTGTTGTAAGTCAAAGTAACATTATGATGGTGATTCTTAATTGCTTTGTGTTGTGGCTGATTGTTTGTTGTTGCAATAAACGACAATCAGACAGGTGCACAAAATCGTGTTATGAATTCGTATTTCTCAAAATAAACCAACAGAATTCCCAGAAATACTATATAATAATTATTTAATAAGAACACGTCTCTACCGCATCACAAATTACGATGTACAACATTTGAATACTAAATAGCTTTAACCTACTTGAAAATAAGGTTCTATGATTGGGCTTGTCTGATATATAAATAAAAACGAATTGCCGAAATGTATGTACGCGTATAACATCTGGACAACTGAAGCATCAATCGTTCTAACCGTTTATAAGAAAGGATAAAGGACACCTTTATCGTGAAACAAGACTTGAAGGTGGACAAGCAGACAACTTTGCGGGTACCAGTTAGTTTATAACAAATATTTTCGATAAAATTTCATATTTCATTGTTTATGTTATGAATATTTCCCTTATTGACAGGGGTTGTCGATGACAGATAACTATTAGTGATAAGGTCGCCTTTCCACTTTTTAATTAATTTAATAAAGTCAAAATAATTTTTATTACAGAACTGTATTGATATTTAAGGTAGGTAAGACCGCACTTTACTTGAACGCAAATAGGCATATTTGCACATATTTTTCCCCACTTACATCACACGTCACTCAAGGCCGTCATTTTTGACTCGGAATGACGCTGTTGTGCCCATTGCATTATGTAATTAGGTTGGTCTTCTAATGAGTAAATATTACTTAAGGTATGCGAAATATGTTTTTTTTTTTGTAATTTAATGTGTTGTCGTGTTGGTCTGGATTTTTTAACCGACTTCAAAAAAAGAAGGAGGTTACTCAATTCGACCGTATATAAATATTTTTTTATTTATGTTCGGGGATAACTCCGTCGTTTATGAACCGATTTTGATCATTCTTTTTTTTTATTGGAAAGGAGATATCCCTAGTTTTGTACCATGATAAGGAAACTAGGATCTGATGATGGAATCCCAGAGAAATCGAGGGAATCTCGAAAATCCGCATAACTTTTTACTGAGTGTACCGATTTTAATGATTTTTAATTTAATCGAAAGCCGATGTTTATCATGTGTGGTCACCTTTAAATTTCATCGAGATCTGATTACAACTTTTGGAGTAATCTTTGATAATGCGTATTTACTTGACTATTTTTCGTCTACCTACGTTGTATTACTTGTCGATATAATTGAAGTCGGTTTTTCTTCGTTTGCCTGCAAACACAATTATGATTTTTATGACTTTTATTTTACAAAATATTTACTTTCCACTCGTGGTTATAAATAAACAAATTAATTAATTAATTAATTAATTAATATTGGTTGCTCGAAAATTTATTATTATTTTTTTTATATTATTTAAAAAAAAGTGTGTGCAGTAAGTAGACCACACGACAGAAGTAAAACTTCTGAACAATAGGCCTGCACTGTGTCTTAGATATACGAAACGTAACTTGCTATGAGAGAAAGAGAGAACAAGTGTTTGTTCGCACCTCTCTCTAGCTCCGTTCGCCTCGCTCGATCAAACTTTTCGTAACGCTCTCGTCCCGCATTCACCCGCATACTCCCCAAGTCCAGCGTAAAGAAGTTTAACTTCAAAAAGAATCATTGAAATCGGTAAACCTAATAAAAAGTTATGAGTATAAATATAACGTACATCGATGAAAAAATAGTTAAGTAAATACGCATTTTTAGATATAACGTAAAAAGTACTTGTTAAATCTCAATCAAATTTAAAACGGTACCACGTGACACGCACCACGTTTCGATTAAAATAATCATCGAAATCGGTCTACGCAGTCGAAAGTTCTGCGGTAACATACATAAAAAAATACAGTCGAATTGAGAACCTCCTTCTTCTTTTGAATTCGGTTAAAATAAAGATTAGTTAGCATGAACTAGTTGCAACGGAGATACATATATAGTTCTTGACATACAAGTTATGTTTTAAGTTTTATTTTTGTCCATATGTTATTATCTAATTATCATTGGTGCGTTATTGCGAAAATGTTTAACCGCCTACGTAAATGCCCTACTTTTACGTTTTAGCACCTCGATATATTGAGACATTTTGACGAGCAAAATGCCTGACAAATTATTGAACCAATAGTGAATTAAGATAGTTATTGGATGTTATTATACAAATTAGACTTGCGCAAAACAGTGCTTCAAAATGTAATGTAATATTACATTACATTTCGTACTGAGTAATATGGCATCACACCATCACACCGAACATTACCCGAAATGTGTACTGTTCGGCGTGAGATATTTCTTATGAAATGCTATATATCACGTAATTGTCATCACACCAAACATTCCATGAGATTTTGTACTTATAGTATGTTTAAGTGTACGGTGTTCGGTGTATTACATAGCAGACCAAACATCACTTTAGCATAAAAATGGTAAATGAGAGGTGGAAACTGGCTAAAAATTCATAATATTTGTTTTTTTTTTTTTTTTTTTGTTTGGTTTTCTAAAAGTTTATTCTAAAATTAGCTTTGATTTGTAAAAAAAGGCGAACTACGCGAGTGAAACCGCGGGACGCAACTAGTTTATAATATAAGTTAGAAATAAACTAATGACCATGAATACTGGCGTATTTAAAAATCAACTTTATATACATACAATGATTACTTTTTTTATGTCAATACTTCATTTATAATTTTATTTTCACAAGCAACATAAACAAACAAAACATTTTAATAAATGCAAAAGCAGAAATTTGAACTCGAATTTTAGCGGTAGTCAAGTGCGTAACGCATTATTAAAAAGTATTACGTACAGTGTTGTGCTATAATATGCCTTAGCATTCTTAAATACGATTCATATTTCACTTAAAAAAATGACGGAAACTCGCCACGGCTCAGTAGCTCGCTCTTACTCATACTAACGAAAATAATGTAGAGCTAGAGAGTGAGGTTATGACTGGTTGCAAAAGTGCGCCGCGCATCACCGTGTCTCACTCAGTAAGTGAAGTTAGACAGAGCAAATAGATAAGAAATCCAACATTCCGACCGAACAGAGCGCGTAATGTCAAGTGTGATGTGTAATACTTCATTTCGTCGCGTAATGTGTGATGCCATATTTCATGTTCGAGTAATATCACGCGTAATGTATCAATTGCATTACTTACACATGTCTAATACAAATATTTAAAAGTAGTTGATTGCTTGGAAGCCACGGAAAAATACGCCATTCACTCGTAGACAGTCACCAACATAGATAATTAATTAAATAGGTATATGTTCAGTAATTTTTAATCTTTAACTAAACAGTCACCAACATAGATAATTAATTAAATATATGTACAGTAATTTTTAATGTTTAACTAAGGTAGGGTTCAGCAGTAAATTTCCTGCTCAAAAAATGGTGCAGCCCGAATGGGGTAGCTATGGGTACCTTATAGAAGATCGCAGCTAAATAATACTGTTTTCAAGCAGTGTTGTGTTCCTCTTGGTGAGTAAGGTGACCAGAGCTCCTGGGGGGAATTGGGGATAGGGTCGGCAACGCGCTTGCGATGCTTCTGGTGTTGCAGACATCTATAAGCTACAGTAATCGCTTACCATCAGGTGAGCCGTACGCTTTTTTGCCGAACTAGTTCTATATAAAAAAAACAACTTACACACACGGTCATTTGTTCCTAATGTAAGCGACTTAGTGCTTGTGTTTTAGCTGGTAACAGACTGCTGATAAAATGCTTAAATTGTATCAACTCACCGTCTAACAATTAAATGAACTGACAGTACAGACAGACAAAAATTGTAAAAATCTTATTTTGGTTTATGTAGCGTGTCATACATCCATATATATGCATTTAGTAAAAAAGCGGTTATTTTAATATTACAAACAGATACTCCAATTTAATTTATTTGTTTTGATTATGCAGTTTGTTTCCACATACAATTAAAAAAAATAATGAATATACACTACTTTAGCCCTTCTTTGTAGATATTACCAATTTCTGTCCGAGCGTAGCCGCGGGCAACTGTTAGTCATTCTATAAATGCTACGTAACAAGTAATACTTTAGTGCGTACTTGTTTTCTTGTCTAAAAATTATGAAAAGTCGACGTACACGGAAAGAATTGCAAAAAAAAAATCTAACGTATAATCGTAAACGTACAAACATTGGGGCCAAGGTCAAGTAAACGTTGGTCCAAAGTGTTGGTTCAACAAACACAGTTTTCGGGTCATAAGGTAAGTTTTTGTGTGAGTCATACACACGCAATTGTTTTAGGGGATAAACTGTGTCTATTATTAGTAAAAATACATTTATTTCTAACAGAAGTTAGAAATTTAAATGTTCTCTTATTATTTTATCTTTTAGTACTATGCTAGGTACAACAAGCTTTATTGGACACCTCTTCGTGAGTTCAATAGACGCCTATAATACTATGACTTAACTCTATCTCACCACAGAAGAACAAAACTTTGGAGCAGTAATATTTGTCTGTGACCTTCTGTGGCGTTCTTCTGTTCTGTGTTTGAGCTACATATTTCCTACTGTACCTAACTTCAATAAATACCTTTTAAGTCCTACTACATACTTATACTACTAAATAAAGTATATTAAACGACCTTTTAAAAACTAAAACAAGATCAGTCAACATATAAGTATCAAAACAGAGTATTACAGTTAACAAAAGTGAGGGTAAAAAATGTTAATGAGCAATTTCAAATTCACTTTCAAAAATTTAATTCATTCTGAAATTCAATTCAAATTAATTTAATTCACTGACGTGTTATCTGACGTCATACTTCAATTAAGTTCAAGGCTACACGGCTTCATTGTTTCAATCGAGATAAGCAATATACGAGTATAGGTACATATCTATACCTAATATAAAAATGAGTCGCTGAATGTGTTGCTAAGCGCAAAACTCGAGAACGGTTGGACCGATTTCGCTAATTCTTTTTTTTAAATATTCCTTGAAGTACGAGGATGGTTCTTACGGAGAGAAAAATTCTAAAAAAAAAAATTTAATTTTCCTGAAAAAGTCTAAAAACAACACTTTCTATACTCCCATACAAAAGATTTGTGATAATACTTAAAAGTCAATTTGAACTTTAATACCATACGATAAAGTTTGTGTTAGGCGATACGAAGTTCGCCGGGTCAGCTAGTAATATATAAAATACTCGTGTCGCGGTGTTTGCAGTTAAACTCCTGCGAAACGGCTTGACCGATTCTTATGAAATTTTGTGTGCATATTGGGTAGGTCTGAGAATCGATCAACATTTATTTTTCATCCCCCTAAATGTTAAGGGTTGTCCAAACCTAAATATTTTATTTTTAATTTTTAGAAAATTATTTATTTTTTATTTTTTTATGATACAACATTAAAAAATACATACAACCCTAAATTTTCAAAACTACGATCAACCCCTATTTTTAAATAGCGTCTCGACGCAAGACAACGTTTTCCCAGTCAGATAGTAATGTATATATTTTTTACGCTTGTAACTGTAAAATACATGACATTGCATTTTGTATGCATATTACATGTTGTTATAGCTATTGAGCATATTTGAGGATGGATGATTTCGGGTATTGAGCGGTGACCTTCAACTTTAGGATTTTATAGATGTAGAAACGCAATGATTACTACATACTTTCACTTTTTAGCGACTTCCAAAAAAGGAGGAGATTCGATTATATTTTTATGTACGTTATCTCAGAACTTTTGACTAGGTGGACCGATTTTAATGTTTTTTTCTTTTTAATCGATAGGTGGTGCGTGTCATGCGGTCCCATTTAAAATTTAATTGAAATCTAACATGTGGTTATCGAGATATATCTAATAATACGTTACTTGACAATTTTTTCGTCTACTTACGTTGTATTATTTATCGATGTAATTGAAGTCGGTTTTTTGTTTGCAATCACAATTATTATTTACGATTGTACGATGCGCAAAGCGATACCGGTTTTCTTGTAAAGCAAAATGATATATTAGAGTTATTTTTCATAATACACACAGGCACAGTCAGGTCATGACTTTGACAGTAATGCTTTTACGTAAGTGGGTTTGTGAAGGTTACACAAATTTTTGTCTGGGTCATGTCTGGTCTGGGCGTTTGTGCTGGTTTCCTGACTCCCGAAGTTCATCAATAGGAGTGTCTGAATGACGAGAACTTACGAACAACTAACTATTCTTTTATTTTAAAACATAATTTAAAATATAAACTTATTATTGAAGAAAAAAATTAAGATGAAAGCGCTTTCTGAGTTTTGAATTTAAGTAAGATTTGAAAGTAAGAGTTAATTGTTGATCTGTTGTTTAACTAGCCCGTTGGCGCAGTTTGTTATGGCCCTGCTTTCTGTTCCGCGGGTTGCGGGTTCGTTTCCCGCCTATGTCTGAGTGTATATTTGTATTTATTATTTTTTATTTTATTCTATACTTTATTGTACACCACAAATATATTACAAACAAAGCATAAAGATTATAATATTTATATATGTATTACTTGGATGTATATTAAAAAAAATAGTTCTAACAGTCGGATGTTACCTGTAACACAAGCATTAAGTTTCTTATCATAGGAACAGACGACCGTGTGTGTATGTTATACTCGTAAGATATTTATTTATTATTATCTGTTGTTTTAGGGATGATGAGAATGTATTTTGTTTGAAGGAAAAAAAAAATAATCCCTGTAAATGTTTATTGCGTACCAAATTATTGTCTTCCTAGGTTTTTTTTTTATTAGTAATCTACATTCCACGAGTAAAACCTTCGTATTTTTACCGAAAGGTGATTTTCCCATCAATGGAATAGAACAGACTTTACGACTTTTCAAATTAACTAAATGATAATTTTTATTGTTTGTATCGTTTAAGCCATATGTAGCCTAAATTAGTTGTAAGCTACCTCAGATCTCTTTTTTGTAAAGTATCGAAGCTAAATCCTGGAAAAATACATTTTTTTTTCAAATAACTGTTTTAACTATTTTTTTTGCTTTCTTCCAGACACCATGTCTTCCGAGGGCTATTCGTCATCGGAACTTGAGGCGATGCCGGATAGGATTGCGGAAACCTTCACAGGGATGACGCTCCTCGTGACAGGCGGTACAGGATTCATGGGGAAGGTTTTGGTGGAGAAACTCTTGAGGTACGCATTTTATTATTATAGAAAAAAAATATTGTTTGTTCGAATTCCGAACATATTTTTCGTAGGTTCTCAAAGTGGCGGGTACATCATACCACAGTTGAAACTGAAGCTAAGGGGATTGAAGTTTAAGTAGCATTGGTTGGCGCTAAATAAATAGCAGCAGGAGGAGGCATAGACTACCCATTGTCCTGGAAGAAAGAAAAGTTTTTTTTTTTTTTTTTGATTAAAGCTAAAAGTCAACCTACTACGTTATTATACGAAGAATTTGTGGGAGCAATCATTGGTATTTATTTTTTAAATATATATAAAATAGGCTATATTAAAAAACAAGTCAGAGCTACACTGTTATTATTAATAGAGAAATTTAAAGCGTCATTCTAGAATCAACTTTTTACCATCCCTTTCTTGAATCATAATGAGAGATCAGAGCTTATAATAAAAAAACTAGAAATCAAATAGATCTAGATTAAACCAGTTATAACCAGTTGTCGTTAAGCATTATTCCAAGGGAAAGTACTAGAAATGAAAGGTAATAAATAATTCATAAAGTTTTCGAAACAAAATATAATAAAATAATGATAAATATTGATAACAAGCTCGTGACTTCGCAAGCCATTCAATTGCTTTTATTGGGTGTTACTAAAAGTCCTAGGCCGAATATATTTATAATCTGCTTTCCAAATGTTGTCATTCTAAAAAGATTATTAAAAAATAATATGGTATTAGAATATGACATAATTGTGTTTGCTCGCAAACGAAAAAAAAAAGCGACTTCAATTACATCGACGAGTAATACAACGTAGATCGACGAAAAAATAGTCAAGTAACTACGCGTTATCAAAGATTACTCAATAATTGTGTTTGCTCGCAAACGAAAAAAAAAACCGACTTCAATTACATCGACAAGTAATACAACGTAGATCGACGAAAAAATAGTCAAGCAACTACGCGTTATCAAAGATTACTCAAAAAGTAGTTATCAGATCTCGATAAAATTTATATTTGACTACATGATAAACATCAGCTTTCGATTAAATTAAAAATTATCAAAATCAGTACACCCAGTAAAAAGTTATTACGGATTTTCGAGAGTTTCCCTCGATTTCTCTAGGATCCCAACATCAGATCCTGGTTTCCTTATCACGGTACCAGACTAGGGATATCCCCTTTTCAACAAAAAAAGAATTATCAAAATCGGTACATCCAGTAGAAAGTTATGCGGTATAATACAACGTAGGTCGACGAAAAAAGCGTCAAGTAAAAACGCATTATTAGATATAACTCGAAAAGTAGTTGTTAGATCTCAAATAAATTTAAATGGGACCAATTGGCACACACCACCTTTCGATTAAAACAAAATTTGTCGAAATCGGTCCACCCGGTCAAAAGTTCTGATGTAACATACATAAAAAAAAAAAAAAAAAAAAAAAAAAATACAGTCGAATTGAGAACCTCCTCCTTTTTTGGAAGTCGGTTAAAAAGTAGTTATCAGAATTTAAATGTGACCACATGATAAACATCCGTTTTCGATAAAATTAAAAATTATCAAAATCGGTACACCCAGTAAAAAGTTATTGCGGATTTTCGAAAGTTTCCCTCGATTTCTCTGGGATCCTATCATCAGATCCTTGTTTCCTTATCATGGTACCAAACTAGGGATATCTCCTTTCCAAGGATTCTCCTTCCTTTTTACGGAGAAGTACGAAATTTCGTACACTTATAGTTTATATAGAGGAGTGCAGAATGCTAATATTTTTTTTTTAATTATGCATAAAAATATATTAAATCAATAAAAAAAAGACAACACACACTACCATGTATTGGACAAACACACGTATGTTATAACTCTTTTGTTAATTGTCAAAGTCCGTAGTTCAATTGCAAATCTAAAAAAGGTCCTTTATTTTCGTAATTTATTGGTTATCTTTAAATTAAATTTTTAATTATGTTCGAATTGCGACCTCTGGGCCACCACTAGTTATTATTATTAAATGTACACTATCTGTGCAATTATCACAAGAACTGATTTATAGTATTATGTACTTTATTATTTATATAAAATAGTATGTATGAAATTCGAGCGCCTTTTTCGCCGTCAAAGTGTGTAGACAGTTTGGTGAATTTACAATCTCAAATGTTAGTTGACAATAAATAAAAAAAAATATATATATCGCACCTTCGGTGGAACAAGGGCTCAACTCCACTTTTTGTAATTTTACAGGAGAGCCATTTTAAAGTTTTTTTTTACATTCCGAGTCGTATAATTCGTCTTTGTACTGCTTCAAAGTGTTTGTTCTTTGTATGAAATACGACCTATTTATTTGTGAATATGGCCATGTAGTTTGCAAGTGCCAAATATTTTTTGTTAATTACTATTAATATTTTTTTCAAAATAAGGTGTACATTTATGCCTTTGTTCCACCAACATTTAAATCGTTTTGTAATTATGACCATATTTATCGTTCGTGTTTTAAAGATTTTGAAAAATAGAAACTAGTTTATTTGTTGCAAAAAATGTTTTATTTTATAATTAAACATCTTTTTTAGGAACTTCTGTTGAAAAATCTTAAAAAACTCTAGCGAAACTCTTTGGAACTTGCCTTTAAAATTAGCGTCAATATTAACGTTATAAAATCTTTGTCCATAGTAATCAGTCCGTTTTTACTTTACTCTTACAAATCAAACTCACTTACTAACTCCACTTAAATAAACCAAAACTAACAAACATAAAACTACAAACAATCTTCATAGTTATTGTTGTACAGACCACTTTGGCATTTTACAGTAAATATTTAACAAAAAAAAAAAAAAACGATAAAAAGAAAACGTATGTAAGAAACTAAAATAATAATAGCAACCATGCTTTCATAGAAAACAAATGAATAACGTAGCACGAGATCTATCCCTTAAAAAGGCATCTGTAATTTCACCCCATCTCATCCCGTGGGTATCGTAAGAGGCGATAGAGGAAAAACCACTAGAGGGTGGGCAGCAGCGCCTTCTAAGCACAGCCTAGCAAGCGTGGCGATTACGCCAAATCCTCTTAAATGGCAGACACGACAAAAAATTGTCCCCCAGTCCCCGACGGCCCCGCTAGTCCTGGCTACGATGGAGGCCTAGATAACGGCGGGGCAGGAGGCTATAATCTCCGGCAGAAGCCAGGCCACCACACCCAACGACGAGACTTGGCCCTGGCAACATATAACGCTAGGACGCTGCGGACCGACGCGAAGCTCATTGAGTTGAAAGAAGCTCTCAGCAGGTTGAGCTGGGATATTATAGGCTTATCTGAGGTCCGGAGAGAGGGAAAGGACTCGATGTCTCAAGTCTGGCAACCTGCTGTACTATCGGGAGGGCGACCAACAGTCCCAGGGTGGTGTCAGGTTCCTCGTCCGCAAGGTTCTCGTCAACAACATCGACGTCGTCAGGAGAGTGTCGAGCAGGGTGGCGTACCTTATACTCAGAATATCCAAGCGGTATTCGCTAAAGGTCATACAGGTTTACGCACCGACTTGGACACATCCATATAACGAAGTGGAAGCTATGTATGAGGAAATCTCTACAGTCATACATAGCTCTACATGCCACTACACTACTGTGATGGGGGACTTCAATGCGAAGCTAAGCAGACGATGCGGTGATAAGTTGTGAGTGGAGCAATTTGGATACGAGCAACGGAACTCCCGGGACTGGTTACTGACTGACTTCATGGAGAAGGAGGGACTCTTTATAATGAACTCCTTCTTCAGGAAGCCGGAACGGCGCAAAAGGACCTGGTTGAGTCCCGACGGCACCGTCAGGAACGAGATAGATTTTATCATGTCGACGAATAAGCACATATTTAGTGATGTCTCAATGATCAATGCTGTGAAAACAGGAAGTGATCACCGACTTGTCCGAGGCACATTGAATATCGATGTCAAGTTTGAGAGGGGTCGGCTTATAGGGTCTGCGCTCCGACCTGCGCCTGCTCAGATTCAAAACCCCGAGAGCTTTCAACTCGAACTCCAAAATCGGTTTGGCCTGTCGCCTGGCCGACTGCGTAGATGTGGACGAGCTCCACGACGGGCTGGTGGAAATTGCCCGTGCGGTGGTGTCTAAGTTCTTCAAGACCCGCTGCCAAAAAAAAAGAACCAACGCAGGACCGATCGTCGTCGAAAGCATTAGGGGAGGCTTATGCTCAGCAGTGGGCGTCCATGAGCTGGTATGATGATGATGATGATGATTTTTTTATTTTGGTGGTCTTCAATGATGGCTGGGATGCTATCAATTTGAGGCACATGCATTTCTTCGATATTCTGAATGTCTTTGTCATCATTTAACATCATCAAAACTTTTCGACTTCGGGATCCCATTTTTCCCTGAAAATTTAACTGTATAACTTAGAATAAAGCTTCAGAGTTTAAACAGCAACACCATTTTAAAATTAAAAAAAAAATTATTTGTCAACTATTATGTGTAACTACTCAGAGTTAGAAAGGAATTCGGTATGAGAAAGTATAAATTGTTTTTATGCCTATTTTATAAAACATGTATTGGAATAACAACGCCACATTTGTTCATAACACTATAAAATAATAAAAATGTTGGAAGTACAAAGTCACAAATGTTGCAATGGCTTTGTCTCTCCAAACATTTGCTCACGAAAAAGGCATAAGTGTGCTAAATATGACTTTGTCTCTCCAGGAATATCAAATATCAAAAGGCATATTTACCTTCGCGGCTTTGGCGCTCCAAGATAAAAACATTGCGCGCGGGGGCAACGGCGCAACTGACCAATAAGACGATGTCGCGTCAAAACGCCCACCAATTCGATCCAAAATGACAAAGACACTATTGCCATGTAGGGACTTTTTAAGTGAATCTAATGGGAGTCTTTGTCCCAGTGTGTCCAGAAGTGTTTTTTGGGCATTTCTGCATATTTAACTCATTTTACGATTTTTTGTAAGATACGCCCTTGTTCCACCGAAGGTGCGATATAGACATCGTAGGCGAGGTATAGCCTACATCTATTTCTCATATTTATAAATTAGTAAATAAATATTTTTAATTAATAATGTTTAGCATAGACATGACTTATAAATGCTCGGTATGTATAGACTCACTGTGTCCCGCGGTTTCACCTGCGTTAATTTGAAGAAAAAAGTACATTACGTTTCTTAAATATTTCTATTCACAATCTTTGGTTGTGGTAACAGGCCGATTTTACCAACTAAACACTATCAATGACCAGTGAAACCGGTCCTTAACTATTATGAAGCCGATAGATAATCTTTATTTATGACGTAACAATTGCGACTAGACCGTCGGTGCAGTTTGCAGTGCTTTCTGTTTCGGAGATTGTGGGTTCGATTCCCGACTTGAGTCTGAGTATGATATACATACTTATTTATATATGTACTATTCATATGTATGTAACATTAAAAATGTAGCTATATGAATCAGCTGCTACCTATAACCAAGCATTAAGTTGCTTACCTTAGGAACAGACGACCCTGAGTGTATGCTAAATATATTTATTTGTTATTATTTTTTAATGAAAATAATGAAATATTGAATTTAAATTAATAGAATTTTTAAACAAAACACACATTTATTTTACAGAAAATGTCCAGACATCGGTAAAATAATGCTGCTAGTTCGTCCGAAGAAAGGGAAAATCCCAAAACAGCGCTTGGAAGATATGTTAAATGACGCGGTAAGTATTGTTATTGTATGTTACTACAAGTAATACCTAAAACTAAATGCTCGCAAAAAATTAAAAAAACTGACTCCAAATTTTAATAATAATAATAATATTAAACAATTTTATTACACCTAAAACTAGCTAACATCGCAAACATTAATGTTAAATACATGAATTGCATTGGGCGGTCTTATCACTAAATAGTGATGTCTTCCAGACTAGCCATCAGAAAGAAACTTTTTCAATGTAACGGGCTTGCGCATCACTACATACTTACATAGTATAAAACAAAGACGCTTCCCGCTGTCTGTATGCTTAGATCTTTAAAACTACGCAACCGATTTTGATGCAGTTTTCTTTAGTAAAAAGCATGATTCTAGAGGGAGGTTCATGTGTATAGTTCATGCATAATATAGCAGCGGTCAAAAGCGGCAATAAAAAAGTTATGCCAATTTAAAAAATCACGTTGAACTGTAAATACCCAAAACGCGGACGAAGTCGCAGGCACAGCTAGTTGTTAATAAAAATAATAATTTTAATAATAAACCGTTTTAGTTAATTTATAATTAATTTGTTTTGTTTATTTTATGATACTTTAATCATATCTTTGATACTTTCAATTTGATATTCGACGGTAAAGAAATATGTCATAATGTTTTATCCGTTGGATACCGGTATACATCAGATAGTTTTATCAGTAACATTGAACAGCCGCTCAGCGAGATTTGTTAGTTATACGGTCTGTTCTGTTTTACGAAATACCTGTGCAACTTACACTTGACCAAGTTTTCTCTCTTAACCTGTTTCTACGATTACATACGTGTTCTGTTTTATCCATAAAGGTCGATAAAATATTTATATCTAACTAGCTTTCCGCCGCAGCTTCACCCGCTTTACCTGTTCACTCCAACTTTCAAGAATTTTAATAATTGAATTTTTAAATTATTCAATACAAACTACGAAAAATTAACACTACTATTATAATGTTTGTGTGGTCAAGTTTAAAAATCATAAGTATGAAAAGCAGAACGAATTTTCATTACAAGATGGTTTTCTCAAGTTACATAAAATATATCTAAGTGCACAGTCTTGCAATAGGTACATTACTAATATCATATGAAGTACAGTAGGTACGCTTGCGCATTTGAGATTTCGAAACAACTGCGTTCTTTCGAAGTCTATGACAACATCTGTGTCTACACACCAACGGATATACAACGTTATATTACTTTTATATATTTGCTTTTATAGCTGTCGTATCATTTTAAGTATAAAACAAAGTCGCCTTTATATGCTTAGATCTTTGAAACTGCGCAACGGATTTTGATGCGGTTTTCTTTAGTAAATAGAGTGATTCCAGAGCTAAGTTTATATGTATAATACATGCATAATACAGTAGAGGAACACTGATAGTTATTGCAACTGTGCGAAGCCGGGCCGGGTCGGTAGATTAAGAATAAATGGCAATACAATTTGGTCAAGCTGTTTTCGTGATTTGCGTTTAGCAACATATGTGTTATGCGATTACGACAACATATACGATTCCTTTTTATTTATATAAGTGGAGATATATTTAGTGTATTTCAAAAATAGCTGTTTGTACTCAAACCAAAGTGCTGTGTGGCTACGGCACTAAAGAATATAGTCATCCCCTCTCTTCCCGTGGGTGTCGTAAGAGGCGACTAAGGGATAACATAGTTCCGCTACCACCTTGGAACTTAAAAAGCCGGACCGGTGATGACCGGTGGCGGGATAACCATCCAACTGCTGGCTTTGAAATACACAGGCCGAAGACGGGCAGCAGCGTCTTCGGTGCGACAAAGCCAGTACTGCGGTCACCAACTCGCCTGCCCAGCGTGGTGACTATGGGCAAAACACATGAGTTCACTTTATTTTTGGCGTAAACTTGTGGAGGCCTATGTCTAGCAGTGGATTGTATAGGCTGTAATGATAATGATTGACTCAACCCAAAAAAAAAAAGATCGTGCTTTGACCACACGACTGAAGTAAAACATCTTTAGTTCCCCTACAGTAATATAAGAAACGTAATTCTCTCTCTTTCTATCTTCACCAACGTATATCTCCCTCTCAACTTCCGTTCGCCTCGCCCGATCACACTTTTCGTAACGCTCTCGTTACGCATTCACCAGCTTACTCCAAAGTCAAACGTGCGTAGAGAGGTTTTACTTCAAAAAATAAGCTGACTTCAATTTATATAGACAAGTCATAAAACGACAACATCAGCGTAGTCGAAGTCACTTAAATACGCCTTATTATAGACGACTCCAAAGCTACTTGTTCAAATCTCACTCAATGAGACCACGCGACAAATACCAGGTTTTTAATACAAAAATAAATAATAATAAATACGAGTCCTTAATGTTGCTACACCCAGTAAACCTGGCTCAAAATCATCAGAGTCCTGGAGAAGGAAAACTTCATTTGAAACCCGGAATGGGGTCTCCGTCAAGCATTCGTGGCATAGCTCTAAAATACGATAGACTCCTGCAACCGAACTGGCTCCACACGTATCGACTCGTCGTTTCTGAGGGCCTAGCCAGTGAGGTCGAGAGTGTGGCACAGAGCTTAGACAACTCTGCGTTTTGCGAACGGAAGTTGAAAGGGAAATATAAGTTAGTGAAGATAGAATGTTTGTTTCTTTTGTCTTTTTTGCTTAGAGATATTTTTTTGATAGGAGATTGGTATGAAATTATGATTTTTTTTAAGTGTTAGTGTTGAGTTTGATTTTCATTGTTTTAAGTAGATTTAGTAATAATTCAAATAAAATTACTAATCTTACAAAACATCGTAATTATATTATTTTTTCTTAATTGGTTCACTACGATCCGTAATCATACACACGTAATAACTGACTGAAATGTTAGTTAAGTTACGTTATTGCTATTTAGATCTAGAGTTACTAATTGGGTCAAGTATGAGTTGTACAATCGGACATTTTTTTTATATATAATGATAGGCTTGCGTTTGACGTATAATTTATGTGTGTGTTAATACAGTTTATATGTTAATACAATAATAATTAAATTTATATGTTAATATAATGTTAAAAGAAACATACAGAAACCGACTTCAATTACATCGACGAGTAATACAACGTAGATCGACGAAAAAATAGTCAAGTAACTACGCGTTATCAAAGATTACTCAAAAAGTAGATATCAGATCTCAATAAAATTTATATGTGACCACATGACAAACATCAGCTGTCGATTAAATTAAAAATTATTAAAATCGGTACACCCAGTAAAAAGTTATTGCGGATTTTCAAGAGTTTCCTTCGACTTTTCTGGGATCCCATCATCAGATCCTGGTTTCCTTATCATGATACTAAACTAGGGATATCTCCTTTCCAACATCAAAATCGGTCCATCCAGTAGAAAGTTATGCGGTATAATACAACGTAAGTCGACGAAAAAAGCGTCAAGTAAAAACGCATTATTAGATATAACTCGAAAAGTAGTTGTTTGATCTCAAATAAATTTAAATGGGACCAATTGGCACACACCACCTTTCGATTAAAAAAAAAAATTGTCGAAATCGGTCCACCCGGTCAAAAGTTCTGATGTAACATACATAAAAAAAATAGTCGAATTGAGAACCTCCTCCTTTTTTGGAAGTCAGTTAAAAATATATCTGATAATACTGAAGAAGTAGTTAAAGAAACTGAAATACAAAATAAAAAATAGAATATATAATATATAAATAAAAAAAAAAAATTTGAAAATAGGCTATTTTTTTATTAGGTTATGATGCATGCTCGATGCAGTCTGTAACACCCCATGCTGGGCATAGGTTTCCGTGTAGGAGAAGGATCGGAGCTTAATTCGTCATGCTGCTACACTACGTATTGGCGGATATTATCCCTATGAGTACCAATCTCTATCAGGTTTCTATGAGACTGACAGCCTAACGCGTTCTCGGGGGTACGTTGCGGAGATCCACAAAGGCCGACATCCTAATCCGAATGAAATATTTATATCAATAAATTTAAATTGCATGTGATGAATTCGTTGATTTAATGTATCTTTGATGGATGTTATGATATTCGTGATGTTCTTTTTAATTTGATTTTATTTTTTGATTTTAATTTAATTTCGATTTTAATTGTAGCTTTGATCCTTAATTATTTGAATTGTGATTTTTTAAACTGTTTTTTTTTTTTTTAAATTTATTTGTTTCATAATGCCCGTAATGATTTTTGAATTTCTTTATTGATTACTTTTTTTTCCTCAATGGCTATTAATCAATTTATAGTAATGTTTTTAGTATTATTATTAAGTTTTTGATATTGAACTATTAATGTGAAGCATCTCTTCTGAACTTTGTCATATGTTCTTTTTTAATATCGGAAACTATTTTTGGTTAAGTGATACTATTGTGTTGTGTATTTCTGTATATTTATGTAATACCGTTTTTTTTTTTCAAAATAAAATAAAAATCAAATAAAATAAATACAAACACCAATCCAAGAATCCATCCCGAGCGGGAATCGACACCGCAAACCCTCAGTGTCTTAGGTGGCTACGCTCATCACTACACCAGAGCGGCTATTCAGTTTCAGATTAACATAGTTAATTTTTAAAAGATTATTATTATTTTGTTTAATTAATAAATAACAAATAAGCGCTTCACACTTAACGGTCGCCAGTATAATTTTCTCCTGTGTCGGGGGTCCGGAAACACATACAATACACAAGCACAAACGCCCAGACCACGACAAACATTTGTATGCTGACGTGATGTGACCGCTGCGCCAACGCGCTAACGTGCAACGTGCTAAATTCAATTGTAATTTATAAAATGACAATTTAAAAGTGGTTATAACGTCTACTTGAAATCGGAGATTTTTGATTTGATTATATTATAGCGGCATTTCAAACTCTTGTGTGCAAACGCTCAGTACAACGTAGTATGAAGTGCATTCTCTTAACAATTTAGGTCAAGCTTTGTCTTTTGTTCGCTTTTTACTTACTAAACATTCATTTGACCCTGACTTCTACTTAACGATGACCTAGCGGGTGGAATTTCTCAATCACGAGTCACGGGTTCAAATTTGTATATACTCGTATATATATACATTAGTTTACGCCATTTTTGGCGCGAACTTAAAGAGGCCTATGTCCAGCTGTGGACTACAATAGGCTGAAATGATGATGACGTATTAATATATAAACTACATTTTAAAACATTTTTTTAATTAAAGATAAGATATGTTATTATATTTTTGATATGTTAGTATATGTTATTCACTTTTATTCATAATTTTTTTCAGTTATTCGAAAAATTAAGAACTATGCGTGGTGGTATAGAGCCGTTGCTGGAGAAGTTACAGATCATCAGCGGTGACGCCAGCGCACCAGATCTAGCCATGAGTCAGGCTGACCGGGAAACTGTTATTGAGAATGTCGACATCGTCATCCACGCGGCAGCTACAATCAGGTATACAGAAAACAAAAAATACAAAATAGCTGACAGTAATAATATTTAAGAAACAAGTCGCAAGTGCCCCTTGATAAAATATTAACTTATTATAATAAAAAAAATAATAATAATAAAATAGTTTTTATTTTGCTCAAATTATGTAGCTTACATTATCTAGGAGCCCTGCGACGCTTTTTTTTTTTTTTTTTTTTACGTGGGGAAAATCCATCATGGATACCCTCCAGCACGGGGGCGCCAGAGGGTTATGTCAGACTCCTACTGACTAAAAACCACCACGTGTGAGCAGTCGTCCGCCTGAGTGGGGCGAGATGGGGTCGCGTTAGCATTCGCCACCTCACCCCGGGGCCCTGTGACCCGTGCTAGCTTAAAAAGCTGTGTTACAGGTCACAGTGTCTTCCCCAAAAATTAGTTTATTGTTACATAATCAGACTTTGCGTTCAGATAGCGAAAACATAAATGCAACTAGTCTGTAAACAAAGATGACTACAACAAAATAATAAAACAAAGATTATAAATACAAAGCTAAAAAAAAGATTAAATGATGAAGAGATTATGTATTATATAAACTTTCTTTTTAAGGTATGTACATAATGTTCTCAAACAGAAAATCAAATTACATCAACGAGTACAGTACATGACTCAAAAACGAATTTCCAGATCACGTTTAAAGTTTAACGATAGAACATAACAAGCAATAGCTATCGAAAAAACATCAAAATCGGTACACCAGTAAAAAGTTATGAACATCAATATAGTTTGAAGTCCGTTAACAAGCTATATCAAAGAGTATAGATGTAGGACAAAGCAGAAAATATTCTGCTAAGAATCAGCTCGACTGGGGAAGTACCTCGACCTTACAGAAGATCACAGCTAAATAATACTGCTTTCAAGCAGTGTTGTGTTCCTGTGGTGAGTAAGGTGGAGATCTCCTGGGGAATATCGAGGGCAGGGTTGTCAAAGGCCATTATCTACATCTGGTATTGCAGGCGTATATAGGCTATGATAACCGGTAACTGCTAACCAATAGATCTTCCGTATGTATGTGTGTCAACTTTATAGTCTAATATATAAAATTCTCGTGTCGCGGTGTTTGTAGTTAAACTCCTCCGAAACGGCTTGACCGATTCTCATGAAATTTTGTGTTCATATGGGGTAGGTCTGAGAATCGAACAACATCTATTTTTATCCCCCTAAATGTAAAAGGTAGTTTTTTTTTTTAATTTTTAGATAAATTATTTATTATTTATTTTATTATGATTTGTGATATGATTTATGTCTCCATAAATGCATTTTTATTAAAGTAATTTGATTTCTATGTCAGATTCGACGAGGAACTTAAAAAGGCGGTTTTGCTTAACGTCCGAGGAACGAAGCTGATGATTGAATTGGCCAAACAATGCAAACATCTACAGGTAATTTGTAATTATTTTATTTTCGTGTTACCCATATATTAGGGAATTGTAAACATTTTTAATATCATATCAAAAATCGCTTAGGAACGAATATAAAAATCATCATATCAAACATTTTCGATCTAGCGAGTACACCGTTCCATAGCTTAATTGGCTAGAGCAACGACACGGTCAGTCGGAGATGCAGGTTCGATCCCCGTTGGAACGGTCGATTTTTGATATGATATTAAAAATATCTACAGCTAAGTCTTATAACTGCTGTGTGGCTACGGCACTAAAGAATTTAGCCACCCCCTCTCTTCCCGTGGGTGTCGTAAGAGGCGACTAAGGGATAACAAGGTTCCACAACCACCTTGGAACTTAAGAAGCCGACCGATGGCGGGATAACCATCCAACTGCTGGCTTTGAAATACACAGGCCGAAGACGGGCAGCAGCGTCTTCGGTGCGACAAAGCCTGTACTGCGGTCACCAACCCGCCTGCCCAGCGTGGTGACTATGGGCAAAACACACGAGTTCACGTTATTTTTGGCGTAAACTTGTGGAGGCCTATGTCCAGCAGTGGACTGTATAGGCTGTAATGTAATGATAAGTCTTATAACTATAACTTTGAAAAATATAATATCGGCTCGGATATTAGACGCTCGGGTCAAAGTATGGATCACTTTGTTCATCCTGAAGGGGTCGCAAAATTAGTTTTGTGATGTAAAAATTAAAAATAAATTTGAAATTATCTAGTACTATAAATGATACCCGCTTGGACGCTGGATGCCTGGTATCAAAAAAAATATATTTGGGAAGTGAATCCTTGTGAAACAAAACATGACGCTGTACAGCGATTTCAGCTGTTTACGTATGACTAGATGTACCCCGCGGTTACACGCACATTAATTTAAGCATCAAGTTATGTTTTAATTTTTTTCTTTTATTATTTATCGTCATTGATGATTAAACTCCACACACACGATTCGTTCAATAAATGATTTTAATTTATAAATAACATGATAATCGTTAATTGATTTAACATTTTATTGCTAATTTCAAATTTAAGCTCCATATTTTGAGCAGGAATTTCCTGCTCAAAATATGGAGCAGCCCGACTGGGGTAGTACCTCGACCTTACAGAAGACCACAGCAAAATAATACTGTTTTCAAGCAGTATTGTGTTCCTGTTGGTGAGTAAGGTGACCAGAGCTCCTGAGGGATTGGGGATTGGGTCGGCAACGCGCTTGCGATGCTTCTGGTGTTGCAGGCGTCTATAAGCTACGGTAATCGCTTACCATCAGGTGAGCCGTACGCTTGTTTGCCGACCTAGTGACATAAAAAAAATTAAGTAAGGAAATAAGAATGTTTTAACTTAACGAAGGTCAAAGGCGGTCTTATCACTAATAGTGATCTCTCACAGACGACCTCCAACAATACAGAAGATACTGATAACGTAAATAATATATATGGAAATTAATTATTTGAACTACATATTAATATTCAGAGTACTCGTAAATAAAGTAAATTCAATTTAACTAATAAAAATCGACGTTAAGGATTTTAGGAGCACATACAATTTTTTATTTATATAAATTTCTAAATAAGCTCGATAATATGATCACATATATCTTCCAGCTCTTCATCCACATATCAACAGCGTACTGTCACTTGCACGAGAAGCTTCTAGAAGAAAGGCCGTACCCCCCACCAGCAGACCCCCACAAGATCATCGATGCCATGGAATGGATGGATGAGGAGACCGTTGCAACTATTACACCTAAGTTAGTACTCTTGACCTTAAGACCTATGAAAATTATGATAAAGAATTACAAAAGATAATAATTGTGTTTGATCATACAACGTGGGTAGACGAAAAAAAACAGTCAACTTGCCCTTGCGATGCTTCTGGTATATATCTATAAGCTACGGTAACCACTTACCGTCGGATGGACGATACTTTTGTTTGCCACCTGTATAAAAAATATGCATACCTATATATATGCACTTTAAAAAAAAGAAACAAGGAAAAATCATATTTACAAAGAAT
Source organism: Melitaea cinxia (assembly GCF_905220565.1). Lineage (NCBI taxonomy): Eukaryota > Metazoa > Arthropoda > Insecta > Lepidoptera > Nymphalidae > Melitaea > Melitaea cinxia. The sequence continues at coordinate 5,921,440 of NC_059423.1, forward strand.
GTTGGCAATGGCGAACTTATCTCTAGAAGAGATCTCTACCAGTCTATCCATGGTGATGAGAATTGCTGTTATCGCGGGGCACAGAAGTGCAAGAGAGTATCTATGCTTCTAAATGTTCACAGATTACTAAGCAAGCTCCCAAATTCGTACGCTTTTACAAAGGCGTTAGGCGAGGCGTTGGCTGTAGAAGCGATGGAGCATATACCAGTCATGGTGCTCAGGCCATCTATCGGTAAGTAAATATATACATATACATATATATTTAAACTATGGATATTATAGGGATCGTAACATATTATGTGAATCGTCACATCGTAAAAATCCTATCAATCATCAATATAAAAATCGTAAAAAAAATTCAACAAAAAAATATTTTTAAACAAATTCTTCTGCCGAGTATTAAAACCAATATAATCTAAACAAGTTTAATATAACTTAAATTATATATATACTAGCTGACTCGGCAAACGTTGTCTTGCCGCTAAACGCTATTTAAAAATAGGGGTTGGTGGTAGAAGGGTGAAAATTTAGGGTTGTATGTATTTTTCAACGCCAAATCATAATAAAATAAAAATAAATAATTTATCAAAAAATTAAGAAAAAAATTAGGGGTGGACTGCCCTTAACGTTTAGGAGTATGAAAAAGAGATGTTGTTCGATTCTCAGACCTACCCATTATGCACACAAAATTGCATGAGAATCGGTCAAGCCGTTACGGAGGAGTTTAACTACAAACACCGCGACACGAGAATTTTATATATTAGAATATATATATATATATATATATATATATATATATATATATATATATATATATATATATATATATATATATATTCTAATATATATATATATATCAACATCACATCAAATTGAGGACGCGTTGGCGAAACGGTCAAAGTACTGACTGTTGCGCTGGCGGTTGCGGGTTCGATCCCCGCTCGCGACAGATATTTGTATTGGCCATATAGATGTGTGTCGTGGTCTGGGCGTTTGTGCTTGTGTATTGTATGTGGTTCTGGACCCCCAACACGGTGTGAAGCGTTTATTTATTTATTATTATTTATTTATTAAAACATCTGTATGGCCAATGCAAGTATTTGCCATGTGCTGGGATCCAACCCTTAACTAACCCTGTTAACTTTAAGTTTGTTATAAAAAAATAATCTATACTAACGAATTTTCATCTAAACGTTGCCTCACGTGGAATTGTAGAGAAATTGATACGACTACATATAAAATAATGTCCTTTTAATTTCCAGTCATTCCCATATGGCAAGAACCAGTACCAGGATGGACAGACAACATCAACGGACCCACTGGCTTACTGATTGGTGCGTATTAACATTATACACCATATTTTCAGGGTGTTTATCCTTCTGGGTCTCCCCACCGTCCCTCGATGATATCAACTTTCGGTACCAATCATTATAGAGACCTGATAACGATAATTACTTATAATAGGGAATAAAAACGAGCAGTGATCAGTGTGGTGAAGCCCTGACCCTTTTGCAAATGTTCTGCTCAAACTCTGGAGCAGCCGAACTGGGACTTACAGAAGATCACAGCTAAATGGCACTGCTGTCAACTAGTGGTGTTTTCCTGTGCTGATCAAGGTAGCCAGAGGTCCGCTGGAGGGTAAAGGAATAGAGTCGATAACGTTCTTTTACCACCAGGTGGAGCGTACGCTTGTTTGCCATCTTTGTAGTCTGTTTGTATAGTCTGTATGTGTGTCAAGTAACCACCACCCAAACTCTATAGTTGCTGGTCGTACCTGTATGGGGGACGTGCGCTGAAGAACTTTCAGCTTTTATAAAATAACGAAGGTCTAGCCATCGTGAGCTCTTGCTCTATAATATAATAATGTAATATAAAATTGTATGTTTACCAAATAAAAATAATATAAAGTAAATTTGATTTCCAGGTGCTGGTAAGGGCGTGATCAGATCGATGTACTGTAAAGGGAACAGCTATGCTGATTATTTACCTGTCGACGTGTTCATAAACGGTATCATGATTTGCGTCTGGAATCACATAAAAAATGGGTAATTATATACAAGAATAGACTTTTAACACATTTGTGTCTGTGTGTATGTGCATAAATCGCTATCGGTACGGATATTGAGCGCTAGCCTTCAATTTTACTTCAATATTATATGGGTATAGACATAAAAATAGCCTTTGTACATCTTTCTTTGTATTACTTTTCGTTGTATAACTTTTTTTGTAATGTTTCTTGTTTGTGTTTTCTATGTGTGTGTACACTAAATAGTATTTATTATTATTATTATAAATTCTAATGATTATTAAATTTTATTTATTTTTATCGAATAAAACTATTTTCTGCTCACGGCCCTGCACGACGTGCAAAGTGATCCCTAATCGGAGCCGAGGGTTCAATATTCGTGCCGATACTTATAAAATTATTATGTACCTACACCTGCAGTAACAAACACTATGTTACAAACTGAAACCTGTTCCTTTTATGCTTTCCCGGTCACTAAAATATTATTATTCTCCTTCAAGGACAAAGAGGGCTATTCCCAACAGTGATACGTTACAGGTTGAACCGTAACACTCATAACTTTAAACAACGTATATCACTTAAAATGACAAACGACAAACATGTAATATTCCTTTTTATGTACAAACTAGCTGACCCCGCAACGTTGTTTTGCCATATGTGTTGTATAAGTCCTCTTAATACCCCCCCCCCCCCCTATAATTTAGGGGTACGAATAATAGATGTCGGCTGATTCTCAGACCTACCCGATATGCACACATAATTTCATAAAAATCTATCCAGTCGTTTCGCGGGAGTTTGGGAACTAACATTGTGACACGAGAATTATATATAGTTATACTAGCTGACCTGGCGAACTTCGTATCACCTTATTTTTTTCTGAAATATAAAAACTCAATAATATCAAAATAAAATATAGCCTATCTTTTAAGTTGGATCAAACTGCACACGGTGTGCAAATTTGACTCAAATCGGTTAAGTAGTTTAGGAGTCCATTGAGGACAAACATTGTGACACGAGATTTATATATATTAAGATATAAAATGTTTATATTTATTTTCGAAAGCGACAAGAAAACCAATGTTGTCAACTTCACATCATCCGCCGAGATCAAGGTCACCTGGCTGGAGATGATCGACGCTGGGCGAGACATCATCATGAACAGAGTACCGCTGAACGGTGTTGTTTGGTGAGTCACAGGTTCTAAAACTGACCCCATTAAAAGTCTCCCCCCCACAGGTAATCCAAAATGCCGTTGTTCGTAAGCTATCTATTCATTCTTTGACTAGCCCGTTGGTGTAGTTTGTGTGGCCCTGCTTTCTGCTTTGCAGGTTGTGGGTTCGATTCCCGCCTGAGTCTGGTAATAATATTTGTATTTATACATGTACTAGCTGACCCGGCGAACTTCGTATCGCCTAACACAAACTTTATCGTATGGTATTAAAATTCAAATTGACTTTTAAGTATTATCACAAATCTTTTGTATGGGAGTATAGAAAAGTGTTGTTTTTAGACTTTTTCAGGAAATTTAAATTTTTTTTTTAGAATTTTTCTCTCCGTAAGAACCATCCTCGTACTTCAAGGAATATTTTAAAAAAAGAATTAGCGAAATCGGTCCAACCGTTCTCGAGTTTTGCGCTTAGCAACACATTCAGCGACTCATTTTTATATTATAGATTATTTAGCTATATCAGCCAGCTGCTACCTACAACACAAGCATTGGGTTGCTTATCTTAGGAACAGATAACCGTTTGTGAATGTTATAAGATATTTATTTATTACTACTAGCTGTGCCCGCGACTTCGTCCGCGTGGATTTTAACAAAATACTGATGAACAATAGTTCAATTCGCGAAGTTATAAAAAAAAAACTAAAATGAAAGTAGCCTAAGCTACACCTTACTATATCATCTATCTGCCAGTAAAATTCCCGTCAAAATCGCTCCAGCCGTTTCAGAGATTAACTGGAACAAACAGACAGACAGATAGACAGACAGACAGACAAAATTGTAAAAAATGTTATTTTGATATATGCATCTAGTGGAAATAAGTGGTCTCTGCCTACCCCTACGGGAAAGAGGCGTGATTATATGTATGTAAAAAGCGGTTATTTTAGTATTACAAACAGACACTCCAATTTTATTTATATGTATAGATGTAACAGAGCATAGAATCAAAAAAATTATCTAATAATATACAGTCGTTTCATGACTAATTACAGTTCTAACTCCAAAGCATATCTGTACAGATTGCGTACAAACGAGAGGTATTCATTTAAACCGTAATAACTGAGGTAGGGTACAGCAGAATAACTGAGGTAGGGCACAGCAGGAATTTCCTGCTCAAAATATGGAGCAGCCCGACTGGGGTAGTACCTCGACCTTACAGAAGATCACAGCTAAATAATACTGTTTTCAAGCAGTATTGTGTTCCTGTTTGTGAGTAAGGTGACCAGAGCTCCTGGGGGGATTGGGTCGGCAACGCGCTTGCGATGATTCTGGTGTTGCAGGCGTCTATAAGCTACGGTAATCGCTTACCATCAGGTGAGCCGTACGCTTGTTTGCCGAACTAGTGATATAAAAAAAAAACCGCGTACACTCCATACCATTTATAAGCATTAGTGGTAGAAGATAGAAGTAGTAGTTAAGGTAGAAGATAGATATTAAACAATAATAAACGCCTAACACTCAACGGACTCCACTAGGATTGTCTTCTGTGTCGGGAGTCCGCTAACACAACACAAGCACAAACGCCCAGACCACGGCAAACATCTGTATGGTCAATACAAATGTTTGTCATTTTCGTCTCATGGGTTTTAAGTTTTGCGATATGACTTTGTAGCCAAGTAATCGTATATTATTTATGTGATTTCATTTGACGTTTTCGCTCCTTTCATTTCAGAATATTGGTTAATTCTCTAATATACAGAAATGGCAAGATCTCTTGTTGAGCGTTTAAAATGTAGTCAAATTAGTGACGGTGATTATAAATTTAATAATTGACTAGCTGGGCTCCACGGCTTCACTCGCGTTGATTTGATGAAAAAAATAGCCATCCTTCGTCTTAAAGCATGCAAAACCTTCCTTTTGTAAAAGTTTAAATTTTTTTTGTTGTTGATGCCGGTAAAGCAAGCAATTATCTATAAAATGATATATAATTTATGTGTATTAATTGTGAGGTTTTTTTCTAAAAAGGGAGGCAAACATCTCAATCTTAGCGTATTATAATATCTCTCTGCGTATAGTAATAACTAAGTATTTTATTTTAATTATTTTTTAAACTAAAATTTCTTCACGCTTGGCTTGGGGAGTAGGCTGGTGAATGCGTGACGAGAGCGTTATGAAAAGTGTGATCGGGCGAGGCGAACGGAAGTTGAGAGGTAGATATAAATCAGTAAAGATAGAAAGAGAGTGTTACGTTTCGTATATTACTGTAGGGGCATGAAGAAGTTTAACTTCAGTCGTGTGGTCGTAAGCACACTCGTTTTTTTTAAATAGTTACTTGCTTGAATTGTCACTATGGTATATATTTGGTTATTTTTGGTGGTCTCCGTTTTTAAGATTCTCTATGGTTGTGTCTATGAATGCCACGTTTCTTATAATAAGAACACCACTTAGTCATGAAACAAATGTATGTATATTTTAAAACATTTTAGTAAGCTTTGTTAACAATATTTTCTTAAAAATTCTTTATTTAATTTTCAAGTAAATAAAGTTTCTGCTAAAACCCTTATTTCAAACCCCTGTACACGCCCAACACTAGAGTAATTCCCCTATTCCTGTTCCAGGTATCCAGGAGGTTCCATGAAACATTCCAGGCTTTACCACAATATTTGCGCGCTTTTCTTCCACTGGATCCCAGCTATCCTCATCGATACATTGTTGTTATGCCTCGGTTATAAGCCTGTGTAAGTATTTATACAGATACTAGCGGAACCTGCAGACGTTGTCCTGCCCGAAAAACAGCAAAAAAAAATTGATTGCTTACATACCGATAGCAGCGCCACCTACCGGGTCCATTTGAGACAAAAACTACCCTGTCTCCCAAGTTGGACCAAATTACAGATGCTTATAAAATTTTATAAAAATTAGTTGAGTAAATTCGAAGTTTATCGCCCACATACATCGTGACACGAAATTTTTATATATATACATATATGATAATAACAAGTGAACTTTAATTCGCAAAGACGGGGCTTAGAATATAAAAATATATATGTCCCTAGCTGCGTAGACTTCGAATTGTCAGATAATAAATTTAAAGAAGGTTTTTAAAAGTAATATAATATTCGGTCTAAGCGACTATAATCATCATAAACGAATATAAAATCATCATATCAAAAAATTTCGATCTAGCGGGTACATCGTTCCATAGCTTAATTGGCTAGAGCGCCGACACGGTCAGTCGGAGACGCGGGTTCGAATCCCGCTGGAGCGGTCAATTTTTGATATGATATTCAAAAATGTTTAGAATTTCCTAATGTGTGGGTAACAAAAATATAAAATCATACAAATTAAAGTTATTTTGATTTTTATATATATATATATTTTTAATATATATTATTTCCAGGTTAATGCGCGTCCACCGTCGTATCAGCAAGGGTTTTGATGTGTTCGAGTACTATACAAACAACCAGTGGGATTTCAAATCGGATATCGCGCAGACCGTCAGACAGAACCTCAATCCGAGGGAACGGCGGGATTACAAGGTCGATGCTATCGGTAGGTTACACTCATATATATATTATATGTCTATGGGGAAAAACAAGCGTACGACCCACGTTATGGTAAGCGTTTACCGTAGTGTAGATACCTGGCACACCAAAAGCATCGCAACGACCGATTTTGACCTCAGGGCTATCTTTATCAAACCAAAGGCGCTGCTGCCCGTCTTCGGTCTGTGTATTTCAAGCCAACAGTTGGATCTTGCCATCGGTCGACTTTTTAAGTTCCAAGGTGGTAGTGGAACTGTGTTATCCCTCAGTCGCCTCATACGACACCCACGGGATGAGAGGAGATGGCTATATCCTTTATTGTCGTAGCCACACAGCACGTTGTCTGGCGTGAACTCGGGGAGGCCTGTGTCGAGCAGTGGACTAGTAGTAGTGGTAGGTTGAAGTAATGATGATGAAATGATGTGCTCTAACATCAATAAATTTGAACTGAGTTAAAGGTTTTATTATTAAATGAGATAACTCCTCGCCTTATTGCCTCCACTTGGTGACAAGAGGGCTGGTGCATTTTTTGCTCAGAGAATCGGTATAGCGATTCAACGGGGAAATGCTGCCAGCATTCTTGGCACAATTCCACGCGGACATGATTTATACCAAAACTATGTGTAAATATTTAGTTCCTAAGTTGTGAATTGTAAATATGTAAAATGTGTAGTAAAAATAAAACATATTTTTATTCCTATCTTTCAGGATTAGATATATCAAAGTATTTCGAAGATTGCATCCGAGCCGCCAGGATATTCATTCTCAAGGAGTACGATGACACTCTGCCCGCCGCCCGGCGTCACATGAAAGTGTAAGTGTTTCAATAAATTTACGTATATTTAACCTCCTACATGGAGACAATTTCTCCTACATGGAGAGCCTATGCCCAGCAGTGGGATGTTACTTTCTGAATGGTAATAGTTACCGACGCGGATATCGAGCACTGACTAATTTAACTTCAACATTTTATGAACTAACGAAAACTATTTTCTGTTCACTGCACTGCACGGTACGTAAAGCGATCTCCAGTCCAAGCCGAGCGCTCAATATCCGTGCCGATACCATACTAGTATACAGATGTACAATCTAGAGGTATAATAAAACACATACACTACATACCGCGTGTATTATTATATATTTGATTTATTTATTATATGTTTTGATATATTTACAACAAAAAGCTGTCAGTATCGGACCGTTCTAGCAATTCTAGATAGTTTCAGAACAGCTGGTCTGAAGTTAATGTATGGTAAATAACCGGTTAAGTGCGAGTCGGACTCGCGCATCAAGGGTTCCGTACAAACAAAATTATTAAAAATATTTTTATTATGTGATGTAATGAAATATTTAAGATTTTTGTAATTTTTCCTTTATCTGTGCTATAAGATGTTACTTCGTAGCAAATTTAAATTCTGAGCTCATGGGAAGTACCCTGTAGGTTTTGATTCCCTTGCGAGTGTCGAAACTTTGCGACATAAACGGTGGTATCTTTTGATTGCGTTGGTTTAGAAATTTGATTTTTGTACAGCTCCAAGGGAAAGTAGACAGTAGTAGAAAGTATTTGATATAAAGTTTAGATTGATATCTCCACGCACTCCTGAGAAAAAGGTTCTTGACAGACAGACGGACAACAAAGTGATCCTACAAGGGTTCCGTTTTTTCCTTTCGAGGTACGGAACCCTAAAAACGCATGCCGTATAGTAACAAATATTTGATGTAGTACAAATGGCATGGGCAAGTAAGAAGCCAAAGAAGAAGGAATGTTGTTAATTTAATAAAAAAGCTAAAAAACAATACACCACATACTATTTCTTTTATTTCAGAATGTGGTTTGTGGATTTGGTAACAAGGTTCGTGTTTTGGGCTCTCATCTTCTACTGGCTCAGCGGGTGGATGTCCGCCTTCTACACGTTCCTCGTCGGCACGAGCGACATAGCTCCTAAACCCATCGTCGAATAATATAATATAAAAGTTATAGTTTCAATGTATTTTGTTTTTTTATATAGGAGAGTAAATAAAAAGTATGGAAATATAACTTATAACTTGAGGAGAGTTTGTTTGTTTGTATTTTATCTTGGGAATTTTTTCAGTAATATCAGATGCTCAGAACTCATATCAAATGTATATATAGGGACTAGGTATATATACGTATGTGATGTTATATGTAAGATAGAGGATTTTCTCGTTTTGTTTGTCAAATATTAATGTCAAGTTCAGGTGAGAAAATTGTATTTTTAGTGCTTCAAGTAAAACAAAAAAATTTCAGAAAAAATTTGAAAATGTAATTTTGATTTTTTTGAAAAAATTTTTTTTTTATTCTTGATACTGATGTGTATTTTTTTGTATAATAAATTAGTTTTAAGAATTAAAGCTTTAATGTTTTGCTTACTTTTATATTCAATAAAAAATATGAAATGTATTTGTGTTTCATTATATTTTGATGGGTGGGACGGGACAGTGATCAAATATTGTTCTAGGTCTAGACATGTTTTTTTTTTATATCACTAGGTCGGCAGACAAGCGTACGGCTCACCTGATGGTAAGAGATTACCGTAGTTTATAGACGGCTGCAACACCAGAAGCGCATTGCCGACCCAATCCCCAATTCCCCCAAGAGCTCTGGTCACCTTACTCACCAACAGGAACACAATACTGCTTGAAAACAGTATTATTTTGCTATGATCTTCTGTAATGTCAAGATACTACCCCAGTCGGGCTGCTCCATATTTTGAGCAGGAATTTCCTGCTGTGCCCTACCTCGGTTCGATTCTTAGTCGCGATAAATTTGTCGCTTTCGAGATTGTCAGTCTCTTCTACCATATCCTACCTAATCTAAGAATATAACAGCAAATATTCTAATTTACAAAAAAAAAGAAAAAACATTGCGTACCTTAAAATAAATAAACTAAAAAATGTACTATCTGCTCGGTCTGCTAGTATTATATTAATAATTAATTAATAAATGCTTCACACTCAACGGATCCCCCAATATGATTTTCTCCTGTGTTGGGGGTCCGGAAACATACAATACACAAACACAGCGCCCAGACCACGACTAACATCTTTATGATCGATACAAATGTCTGTTGTGAGCGGGAATCGAACCCGCGACCGCCAGCGCAATAGCCATGGTCTTTATTATATTGTAATATCATGGTCTCCTAATATACATTGGACACAAAAGACTGAATGAAATATTGATGTAACCTCTGCATTCTCGAGATCGTCTTCACTGGCTTCGTTTCAGGTGACAATCGTAAATATTTTATGGTTAAACCAAAAATAGAAAAAAAAAACAAATAGATTTTGCTTTATATGCATTGCATAATCTTTATTATTTTACTTATTTTAGTTTATCATTAACATAAAAGAAACTTAAAACTATACAGGATTTGGTAGCTCCTTTTTTTGAAGTTAGATACAAATAAAAATTGATAAGCCTAAAAATATTACTAAATAACGAATAATCTCCTATTATAAGGTAATATTACATAGAATTATAGCTTTGGTATATAAGTATGTACATAAACCTAATTGAGTTCTTGAATTAGGTGCTATGTAACAATCGCATTACTATTTTAGCTTAAGTTGTAGGCTTTTTTAATGAAATTTTTTCCTATTTAACAAAACAATTAACGTTTTAGGTAATATAGATTTTTTTAAGGAATAACACAGTTTAACTCCAATGATTACTCATTTATCAAGTTTTATATATTAATTGGTATAAAAAGTGCAAATTTAGGCTATGTTAGACAATGATGATCGATAATTTTACTATATATAATATAGCTTGTAAAGACAAGTCACTCAGCTTTTCTGGACATAGCGTTAAATGTATTAACGCCATAAACAATAACTTTTGAGATAGTTAATCTCTTAAAATATAATATTACCAATTATCTAAGATAACGTCACATACTAACTTGATCTAAACACATGTTTAAGGGCCATCCATAATAACTTTATAACGGCTATATATTTTACAATTATCATCATGCATGGAGCATTTGTCACACTATCAACTACCCCACAAATATTGACAAAAATGTAATTTTTTACTTATAATAATAATAATAAATGTCTCTGTTCTCATAAAAAAAATATTAACTGCGTATATCATACTTTCTTAGACCTTGTCTCTCTTCCTCTTATTTGCAACGTGTTTTATGGATGACCCCTAAATGATTTTTTATTTAAAATATTTAAACAAGTAACTACTCAATTTTACTGTCAACCCTATTATCCATTACATAATTATAAAAATAATTATAAATATTATCAAGAATGTCGATGACACCACATTTAGAATACAATACCCATAACAATAGGGAACAGAAGAGTATCTTTGTAACGATGTCTACCCAGTAGCGTCTGAAAAAGAAAAAAAGAAAAAAATAAATAAGTAAACATTTTGGTACTATTTTTAATGTACTATTTAGTTAATAACAAAAATGTGTCTATCAGAAATATGAATTTCCAACTTTTATACTGTCGAAATTCCCAGAAAAAAGTTGAAAAAAGCTGCTATATTTTATAATATTAGTTAATTTTATCAACGATGCCAATGTGGGCGCTAATAATTCAAAAAAGTTTAATAAAAATCACAAAAAATATTGATAAAGAAAATGTGTGTGTCAGCTCTGATACGTTGACGTTCACCCCTTAAGAACTGTAAATGCTGAAATATCCTATATACATATACTAGCTGACCCTTCAAAAGTTGTTTTGCTACATATGTTATTTACCCCCTTAATCCCCTCCCCCTATAACTTGGGGAGTATGTTATTTACCCCCTTAATCCCCCCCCCTTAACTTGGGGGTATGAAAAATAGATGTTGGCTAATTCTAGGACCTACCCGAAGCGCACACAAAAATTCATAAAAATCGGTCCAGCTGTTGTGGAGGAGTATGGTAACTAACATTATGACACGAGAATTTTATATATAAGAATAACTTTTCCTTACAAGAGATTAGAGTATTCGTTGCATTATTACCAGATACTTCACTTTTCAGTCAGTATCTAATTTTATTTATGTCATATGTATAATTTTATTACAAATTATTGGTATCAAAGTCACGGTCAGATAAAAGGGTTGTTGACTTACAGAGGAAGTGATAAGAGATGCCTTTAAAAAAGCATTTTAATAATTTCGCTATTCCGATATCAATGTACAATACCATATCCTACCATATCCTTGATCAAAGTCCATTTGTATTGTAGAAACAATTATTTTAGCTCGAAAACGAAAAAAAACCGACTTCAAACTACATAGTTAAATAATAAAATAATAAAATGTTAACGTAAGAAACGCAGCAGCATGTGAAGTCATCGATACAGATTGCTATCAGAAACACCTGATAGTCGGTTCAGCCTATTACAGTCTACTGTTGGACATATGCCTCTCCAACACCTGGTAGTGACTATTATGGTAGAAAATTATCCACAAACCTGCAGTGGAGGTGGTGGAAGGCAAATAGGAGCAGAATTTTTATTAGTGAAAGATGAGGGAGGAGGGGGTACCTAAAAATTAACACTCTTCTACATGTGTACTGGTTGAAAAAAGTAGTGTAACAATTACCAGCTCTGTCTTCCAGTACTTTTTCCCACTTGGGTCACACCAAGCTTACGACCCACCTGATGGTAAGCATGCACCTATGGACACCTGTCACACCATTTTATAAGCGTGTTGCTGACCTTAACTCTGTTATAAAAAAGTTTGTGTGTACTTATGTACGCACGTAAGGAGATATACTTCATTGGCTAGCTAACTTCACGTTGCTAACTTCTTCTTCGTTGACTAGCTAACTTCAGGGTGTCGGTTTTTTTGTGACGGTGTTCGCGTGTATTCATTGGCTAGCTAGCTTCACGTTGCTAATTTCTTCTTTGTTGACTAGCTAACTTTAGTGTGTCGGTTTTTGATGCCAGTGTACGCACGCATCATAAAAATTTACTATTATCATTTTTCATCAACACGCCAAAAAAAGTAAGTATAGCTTCAAAAAGCACACTTAGGGCTGGGGCAACCTTACTGCTACCTGCCTGCTGCTAGCTGTGATCTTTTTTTAGGTTAATTGTCTTCTCAACAAGATTTTTGCTACCCTTATTTCAATAAATATATTTATACTAGCTGACCTGGCAAACGTCGTATTGCCATTGTTATTAAAAAATAAGGGTTTATGGTAGAAGGGTAACAATTTAGGGTATGTATTTTTCATGCCAAATCATAATAAAATAAAAAATTAATAATTTATCTAAAAATTAAAAAAAAATTTGGGGATGAAAAATAGATGTTGTTCGATTCTCAGAATTCATAAGAATCGGTCAAGCCGTTTCGGAGGAGTTTAACAAATACAGCGACACGAGAATTTTATATATTAGACTAGCCAATACAAGCGACGTTGTCTGCATTCCATTAGCTGTTAGTAGCCCCTTTTCAAGCATTATTTTCGAGACAAATGGTAATTTATATCCTTTCACAAGGTTTTCTCCATCTTTATACCAAATTTCATCAAAAAGCCGTTAAATAAATTAGGCGTAAAAATGTAAGAGACAAATTAGTATGGATTAATGTGGATAACTGCTGGAGCGACTGTACCTATGCGTAAGATTACCGGTGTAGGCTGAATGAGGATTGCGGAAAATCGGGAAGTCTGGTGCGAACTTGAGGAATTCCTGGAACTTAGGAACTTAGGAATTTCCTGCTCAAAATATGGAGCAGCCCGACTGGGGTAGTACCTCGACCTTACAGAAGATCACAGCAAAATAATACTGTTTTCAAGCAGTATTGGGTTCCTGTTGGTGAGTAAGGTGACCAGAGCTCCTGGTGGGATTGGGGATTGGGTCGGCAACGCGCTTGCGATGCTTCTGGTATTGCAGGTGTCTATAAGCTACGGTAATCGCTTACCATCAGGTGAACCGTACGCTTGTTTGCTGACCTAGTGACATAAAAAAAAAGACTGCAATAAGCTGAACTGACTGATTGGCTGACTGATTATGGATAGTATTAGTTGATTAATATAATAATATGGTATTACAATTAATCCTCCAAACTTACATTCTATGAAGTTTCCTAGCTCTCGGTAGACTTGCTGGATCCTCGTTACAAACATAATGTCTTGTTCCAATAACATAATCCCTTAAATATTCATCTCGATTCAGCTTAGAAACATCTGTGAAGAAAACCTCGTTTTCTGCTTCTGTAATTCTCTTCTGTAAGGATAGGAAGTTATTGTTCTTGAAGTGCCATTCCTTAGTGGTGTAGTACTGAAGGATGTTAAGGCCGTGGCTGATTCTTTTATGTAAATTGACCATGCTGTAAGAATAAATTTGTAATGAAGATACCAAAATAATATTGTTTAGTACTACATTAAACTTAGGAACGTGAATTTATGTTAATTTTATTTTTATTCTTATTTACTTTTTAAAAATTTTTTTTTGGTCGTACCAACTAAGAAACCTTTGTGGGCTCATACACAACACTTTGCTGAAGATCATGACATGATCAAATTCATAGTTTACGATTCTATAAAGGTCAGCTTAATAGAAAAAAAGTAAAAAGGTTGTCTGTAAGAAATCACTGTCAGTGATAAGACCCTTTGCACTTTATTCAGCATGATTTTTTCTCTTCTTTGTAATTTTCTTATTGTAACTGTGCAATAAAGTGTAAATAAATAAATAAATATTTTTTAAAGTAATTAAAAAATCAAAATATAGTGACAAATACTTACAAAGTTTTTCGCCCCAATAAGAACAGCAACAGATCTACAAAGTACGCTGGTAGAAGATGAACAAAGATCACAGTCAGTTGATGAGTGAACCAGTACGACTTGATGGTGCCGCCAGGGTACCACAACGCGACTGTGTAAGGGTAGGTGTTGACCCATTTCTCACCTTGGATAAAAATAATTTTACACTTTATTGGAGTAAGGCATAGCAGTAAATATCCTGCTCGAAATTCGGGATAAACACGACCGGGGAAGTACCTCGACCTTGCAGAAAATCGAATTTAAAATAACACTGCTCTCAAATAGCATTTTGTTCCTGTGATGAGTAAGGCTATTATAATTGCAGGAGTATATAGGCTACGATAATCGCTTATTATCATGTTTATCAGTTAGCTTGTTTGCCGCTATGATCGTATACAAAAAAGTGTGTGTGTCAGCTCCGTCGCACTACTGGAGTTTACTCCTTCAGATCGGTTTGTCTAAATAGGCACAAAAAGGCTTGCTAGTCTAAGAACAAGATTAATACCATATCAAATGGTAAATAAACGAATCAAATAACGTTATTAGAAAACGTCGATAGATGGCGTTAACAAAAACGTAACTAGGTCATTCGTACAGTAGATTTTGATCCTCATATTTTTTCGCTTTATTTGAAAATAGATTCTTAATGAGTAAGCTTCAATAAAAACTCACCTAACTCAATAACTTCTCGCCACGTTATCTTCTGGACTCCGGATAGTGTGATATTGAAAATGCGTACATCTTTTGGCCTGCAATATTATTAATATGCTTTAAAAGAACATTTAAAGGTAGTAAGTTGGCTGCATATAAATTCATCGTCAGTCATAAATCTATCGCTAGTAGGCAAAACCAGCGATAGATATTATAGCTATTTATTAATTTATTTATTTATTTTACATAACATAACACAATGATTTTAGCCAGTGGCGTAGCGGGGGGAGGTACCATGCCCCGGGCGCTACTCACAAAAGGGCGCCAAATGGTCCGCAAAACAAAAAATTGTTGGACATATATGGTTTTTGAATGGGGGGGGGGGGGGGTAAAGAAGTTATTGTGTCCCGGGCACGAGTTAAGGTCACTCATTTTAGTACACATCAACATATTCACTGATGAGTAAAGTTTTCACAAATTCAATATACATTCTTAAGCTATTACAGCCAGACAAAATAAATTGTATTAACTGAAGTGAAATGCGCTATTGCTTTCGAACAATAAATAAGCGACTTAAATTAAACACATTAGTAATGACAGTTTTGTTAATGTGTAGCTGTGGAATTTCTTGCTGATTCTTCTCTGATGCCAGATTTATATTTTGAAGCTACCATAGCTTCACTTTTATTTATAATTATTTAATTAAAGCAGATAAAATTATAATTTGTAATATAATCGTTCGAAAGAGCTATTGAAACTTACTTCGGAAAGATAATTTATGGTTTTTATTTTTAAATTTCGACTTACTTATCCAAAGCTGTGACGTAAGCTATAAGAATACATCCGTTGACTACGACATCGACGGGAATGGCGTCCGCTTGGTATGATGGCTCGCAGTGCATTGTTCGAATCACACCTAACGTCGAAAATCATAGAAATAAAAAAATAAGCATTTTTAACATACGCATGGTAGGGCGCAGCAGGGTATATCCTGCTCAAAATCTGGAGCAGCTGGGAAAGTACCTCGATCGAGAAGGTCACAGCTAAATAATACTGATTCAAGCTATGTTGTATTCCTGTGGTGAGTAAGGTGATCAGAGCTCTTTGGGGGTTTCAGGTTAGGGTTGGCAACGCGCTTGCGATGCTTCTAGTGTTTCAGGCGTCTGTATATAAGCCACGGTAATCGCTTAGCACCAGGTGAGCCGTTAGCTTGTTTGCCAACCTAGTTGTATAAAAAAAATACACACACGGTTGTCTATTCCTATGATGAGTAAGTTGAGTGATATAGCTAATTTTTTAAAAATATATACATAAGTAATTACTTTTAATACATAGCTATATTAATAAATACATATTTTACGCTCGGATTTGAGGTTGGAATCAAACCCGCAACCCCTAGAGCAGAAAGCAGTCACTGCAAACTGCGCCAGTTCGTCACTCAACTGGGTTCATGCTTCAGTCGTTTCGAACAATTTCACTCGTCATATATCTCTAATAATTGTGTTTGCTCGCAAACGAAAAAAAACCGACTTCAATTACATCGACAAATAATACAACGTAAGTAGACGAAAAAACTTAACAATCGCACAAATCGTCACCACGATTTTTGAAGTTTTCCCTCGATCTTTCTGGGATTCCATCATCAGATCCTGGTTTCCTTATCATGGTACCACAACTGGGATATCTCCTTTCCAACAAAAAAGAATTATCAAAATCGGTTCATAAACGATGAAGTTATCCTCGAACATACATAAAAAATATATCTATATATATACGGTCGAATTGAGTAACCTCCTCTTTTTTTGAAGTCGGTTAGAAAAGAGACACGACATAGTTTAGAATCTAAACTTTAGATAATTTTTGTCCTTTACCTTTTCCACTACCAATGATAAGTCCTGTCGGTCCATTCTTGTTATCGACCCAGCCTGGCATTGGTTCTTTCCAAGCTGCAGTAACTGGAAAAAATCTTTCTGTTTACTACATGCCTGTAAATGTTACAAAAATGGTTTCTCCCCGTATAATGGATATTTTCTTGTAAAAATCTATATGACTAAATCTACAAATTTTGGTTCATAATATACATAAAAAAGTAAATAGTCAGCAGTTAGCGCAGCAGTTAATTTCATTGGTTGAAATTATGAATTTGTTTATATTGTGTTTAATTAATAATTACATAATTCAAATGAATTAGAAATAAGAGAGATAAGCATTTTAACTTTTTAACTTTTACATCTTTAACATACATATACGGACGTCTATTCGTAAGCTAGTCAGCTTAATGCCTGTGTTATAGGTAACCGTCGACTGATAGCTCCTTTTTTGTCATAAGTATACATATATAAATAAATACACATATTACGCTCACAGTCGGGGTGAAAACGGAATCCACAATCCCTGGACCAGAATGCAAGAATGCAGGGCCACACAGCGCCAACGGCTAGTAATAAAAAAAGATTTGGTACCAATATGAACACCTTAAGACCTTACTCACCAATAGATGGTCTTCCAATAGCGATAGGAAACTTGGAGCTGTACTCAGCCACTAGATCTTCGGTTATTGCCTTTGTGTAGGAGTAAGTGTTGGGTTCGGACGAAATTAGTCTGAAAGAAACGTAGCTCTTTGTATGCTATTTTTGACATTTAATTCCATAATTATATTGTTGTGATTCAGTTTTGAAATCAGCAAAACAATTTAAGAATGATCTAGCAGATGTAGCCTTCTAATTTTGTTAAATTTTGATATGGGAATGATTCCTACGTGAATTTTGACGAAATCAAAAGTTGAAGATGAATATTGAAAATATAACAACTAAAGCATATTGCTTAATTAGCCCCAGTAAATAAAATGGCATAAAAGCCCTTAGTACTACTAAGGATAGTTTTCTTAGGAAATATGATGTTCCTTACTTCGGCTCCAAATATTCCAGTGTATTATCATCAAGCCACTCCACTAGATCGATAATTTTCTCAGGATTATGAACAGCGGGGTATAATTTTTCCTCCAACACGCTCAATTCACAACGACAATATGCAGTGGAGAGATGGACAAATGCCTGAAATGTTTTATACAATTGTACTTGATGACTTCTAAATTTTACAGAAAGTAATATGTCGAACTATTTTAATTCTATATGAGTTTTAAGCTTTCACGGTCGAAATGAACGCCATGATCACTGATCACATCATCATTACTTCAGACTATCGCAATCTACTGCTGGACATAGGCCTCCACAAGTTCGCGCCAAAAATGACGTGAACTCATGTGTGTTGCCCATAATTACCACGCTGGGCAGGCCGGTTGGTGACCGTAGGGCTGGCTTTGTCGCACTGAAGACGCTGCGGCCCGTCTTCGACCTGTATATTTCAAAACCAGCTGTTGGATGGTTATCCCGCCATCGATTTACTTTTTAAGTTCCAAGGTGATAATGGAACTGTGTTATTCCTTGGTCGCCTCTTATGACAGCCACGGGAAGAGAAGGGGTGGCTATATTCTTTACTGCCGTAGCCACACACATGATGGTCACGGATGACTCATGTTAAATATTATCGCTTTTGCGTTGCCCAAATATTGGCAGTATCAAAATGATAATCGTTTTAGATTCCATAAACTAAAAAGTGTTCAATTTTGGCTCCTATTAATTGTTAGTACCTTAAGATTTTCCATTGTTTCAGCTAATTTTAGAACACGTAGCGTACCCGTTGTGTTCATGTCGACAGCATCTTTCAATTTCTGGTCAAATCTGAAAATATATCGTCGTTAAAAAATAATATATTGTCGAAGTGGTTTAAATATAATAACAGACATTTTTATTTATATATTTAATAAAGGCGTACAAACTAAGTACATAAAACAACCTTGTACATTATAACAATATCACAAAGTTACACAATTAAGCATTTAAATTAAAGTTTTTACAACATTGTTAAAATTCCACTGTAATCAGTAAAAAAACCAAAACTCTATTATAATTATACATCAAGGTCCACCACACTTTAATTTTTTTTTTAATTGGCCTAATGAATCTTCGAAGATGTCTATGTCTATTTTAAGAAAAACTGCATGTTTTGCATGAGATTAGGCGGTAAGTTATCTATGCACTTAGACTTATTATGTATTAGCTGTGCCCGCGACTTCGTCTGCGTGGAATCCAACAAAATATTTATTGTTCAATTCGCAGAGGTACACAATACATAAATTTTGAAAATAAAAGTAGCCTCAGCTACTCCTTATTACATCAGCTATCTGCCAGTGAATTTCCTGTCAAAATCGGTCCAACCGTTTCAGAGATTAGCTGGAACAAGCAAACCGACAGACAGACGGAAAAATTGTAAAAAATGTTATTTTGGTATATGTACCGTGTATACATCTACATGCATTTAGTAAAAAGCAGTTATTTTAATATTACAAACAGACACTCCAATTTTATTTATTTTTTATTTGTATAGATGTATAGATAACATGAAATAGTTTATATATTCTAAAGAAGCTTATCCCTGGACGATATTCTGGGTGTACTCAAATTAATTCGATTCAAGACCTGAAGAAAATTGCCGCCAAGAGCCTGATTGCGTTTCTATGAAGGAAGGTAGTTGAAATTACGTTACCGGTCATTATAGTTATTGAGGTGCAGATTGTTTTGTGTTCTAGATTTAAAAAATAGTCTTTTTAAATTTTTTTTTTTTTTACCTTTTCAATGCGCTGTACGTAGTTTTGATACACTGCGTACCAAAGAAAGCAACAGTACTCAATGTTACTGCGTATCAGTGCATTATATAGGGTCTTAAGAGCTTATATTGATGTTGAAACTCTTTGGTATTACAATATCTTGAAAACTTTTTTTAATAACATGATTTATCTGACGATTACACCGCAACTCTGAATCTATAATTACGCCTGGGTCTCTTACTTCCTCTACTCTTGTCAAATACTTATTAGCAATACGGTACCCAGAATTATATTATTGCGTTTTCTAGAGAATTTTATAACTTGTCAATATTTATAGTCATAGAGTTAATTTTTTATCATTGAGCAATATCGGTAATATCACTCTAAAATAACTCATAGTCAAATTCATTCAGTACGACTCTGAATATTTTTAGATTATCTGCATATAAGGAATTCAGAATGTTTAATACATTTAATGTTATCAAAAAATGAGCCAAATAAAATAGGTTCCAGAATAAATACTTTTGGAACACCTGGCAAAGGGGTGCAATAATGTGAAGTATATCCATTTACCACTACCCTCATTTTGCAGTTTTTAGGTAGGAATTGAACCACAGCAACGTCGAGTCATTTATATAAAATTTATTTTTTAATTTCTAAGAAGTATATTATGGTCCACTTTGTCAAACGCTTTACTTAAATCTCCATAAATATCATCTACGTCCTCGCCTGAACCCATATGTGATAACAACTGCTTACATTTTTTTTTAAATATTGTTTTTAACACTCCAAACAAGAAAACATCATAAATTAATACAATTTATATGAGTACGCTTGCCTATTACTACATTTTTTTATACAATAAATAAATGTACACACTACACCCAGACTTGGGACGGGAATTCAACCTAAAACGCTTACAATACAAAATAGAGTTACCACAAACTGTGCCAGTCAGTAAAGCATGACGATTAAATGAGCTAGTACAACGTATTTTTTATTTACTACATAATACGAGTGCTCTCCAGCTGTGATATTTATGAAGCTTGAAAATTATTTATTGTTATTTCAAAACAATTATTTGGACTTGTGTGATTTGTATTAATTTCTGCTTATTCTTGATAACCGCTTAGTGGTGATTATAATCGACAACATAAATAGCAGTCGAAGATTCGTTTCCCTCTCATTGCAGATATTTGTATTTTCAAAAATGTTTGTTTTAGGTTTTGGTGTATTTCCTTGTGTTTCCATGCCTTGCCTCAGTGACTACGTAAGTCTGTCGATCCCGGTTGTTTTAACAGTCACCTGGGCAATGGCGCCCACGGATTAATTTAAATCGTAATGTTTATATACAAACATAGATATTAAAGTGAAACAATAAAACCCATGGTTTATTTTGAATTTTTTTTGTTGTAATCACAGTTTAATATCAATTTTTTTTTTGTTGCGAGTATAATTTTTTTTTTATGTTATCTTGTTTGATGAGTATATCACCTGTAGATATTAGTAGTATTTTGAGTTTTGACAATTGTCAGTGTGTAAAGAAAAAATTTTAAAAGTAAATAATTTTTTTTTTTTTTTGCATTTTATTGGTAGCAAATCATATTTGCAATTATTCATTCTTGTGTGCACTGCATATTGTGCCTTGGCATTTTGTTTATTTTTCTTTTAGGAAGGTTTTGACTTTCAAAAGTTTTCCGTGAAGACGTTCTTTTGACAATTGTTAAGATTCAGTAGTTTCTTAGACATAGTTACATTTATATTTATTTATTTGATTAGATTAGTTACTTTTATTTGATTTAGAGGTTGGGGTTATACCATACCACACTTCAAGTTGTTTTGATAATTCTGATAATTTAGATTATGTATTTTCTTTATTTTATTCTGGGTTCATATAGAGTTATATGAACATTTCAACTGACCAATGTTAAATTGTATTTGGTATTTCATAGTAAGTTGATTGTTTTTGTTTAGAGTTATTATAATTTATACCTAGTTTAGGTTATATATTTTTTTCTTTTTGTTGAGTTGTGTATATGAAGGCTGTGCCACATTGATTATTTTGACACAAAGGCTGTATCACACCTTACAATTTTGTATGTTATTTAGTATTATTTCTTCTTTTTTCTGTATACTTTAGATATATTATTTTGTAATGGAAGCATAGTTGTTGAGATATTATTTAAGAGTAGGCTAAGTTTAAACATTTCTTTTTTTGTTTTTTTTTTAATAGTATGCTTAAATTCCGTATAAGTAATTTTGATTTATGTTGAAGCTTTTGTAACCTTTTTTTTTTTTAGTAACGATAATACCACCGGGATCCATTTTTAATATCTTGGCTGTACCGATTTTTTTTTTTTTTTTATAAATCAAAATGGAACAAACTTTTGTGCAATTTCACTCTCTTTTGAAAGACGAATTAACTTATGAGGTGTCCATTCGTTCTGAAACGCCAGCACCTACTGTGCTTGGTTTGAAGAAACAATTAAAACATTTAATAACAGAGATTCCTTCTGAATCAATTTTGGAAACGGACATTGATGCTGAAACCGAGTTGGAGGTTGTTTCTCAAAAACTTCAGGATTTAAAAGATTTAATTAAGAAATTTGAGGAAAATAAAGAGCGACATATTCTTTGTAGGGCTAAAGCTTTAGCGTCACATTTATATTTCAGAAATTTAAGAATACATTCTTCCGAGCTCACCCTAAAAGGTAAGAGGAGTGAGATAAGTTCAAAATTGGATATTCTAATTTCAAGATTGGAACCTAACAATGATTGGGCTCAGGAAAGCGAATCCTTGACTTCAGACAGCTCCACAGTAGAATGCACTGGGGACAAAAATGTCGCCAAGTGGAAGTTAACTTACAATGGACAGGGAGACCCACGTAGCTTCATCGAACGTGTGGAAGAATATAAGAAGTCTTATGGAGTTTCAGATTCGAAGCTGTTCATTTCTGCCTTTCATCTGTTTACAGGTAAAGCTTTGTTGTGGTTCAGAGGAAATAAATCATTAGTCTCAAATTGGTTAGAATTAAAAAAGTTATTTTTGGAAGAATTTGACGCAGTCGATTATGATCACAGGTTAATTGGGGAAATCAGAGCTCGTACGCAAGGCCCCGATGAACCAGTGTGTATTTATTTTTCGGTAATGTTCTGTATGTTTGCGAGATTAACGACTCAACTTTCTGAAAAACAAAAATTAGACATTCTTTTACATAATATTCGTCCATGTTATTCCGAGCAACTGGCCCTAGTAACCATAGATTCAGTAGCGGTTTTGAAAGAAAAGTGTCGTAAACTAGAGGCTGCCAAACAACGTTCTGCTTTATTTTTGGAGCCCAGTAGTAATAAAGCACTTCTAAGTTCTGAGTTTGCTTACAAACCGAATTCAAAACAGGTGAACACAGTTTCGGCGACAGCGGTTAAGGTTAATAGGAGTGAAAATAATAATTTGGTACAGTCAATTAGAAAACTTTGTTATAAATGTGGTAAGGGTAACCACAACTTTAAATTTTGTAGGGTTGTTCCGAGGTCTCTAAGGTGTTTTTCGTGTGGATTGCAGAACTACACAGTTAAAACATGTCCAGTGTGTAGTAAGAAGCCTTTGGTCAGACAACCACTTTCAGATAAAAATCCAAAAAACTAATATACCAGGACTGTGCAGAGACACAATTACATAGTGGTGTCAATTATAGTAAAACAACTTGCATACCTGACACAGTTCTGTTTTCAATTAATGAAAAAGATGTTAGACCACATTTACAGACTTCAGTAGACAACTTAGAGATTACAGGATTACTACATTCCGGTGCTTGCGCGTCAATTTTGGGTAACCAGGCGCACAAGGTTTTTTTGAAAATGGGTTACAAATTACATGTGGATAATGACACCACATTTTCTGTGGCAAATGGGGACCAACTCCATTGCTTGGGTTACATGTTTATTCCGATTACTTACAATTCTATGACTCACATTATTAAATTTTTTGTAATTCCATCTATTGTGGTAGATGTTATTTTTGGTTGTGACTTTTGGAAAACGTTTCAGTTAGCGCCAGGAATTTTTGATAATTTGGAATTGAGTAAGGCACCTTCAAGATTTTATAATTTAAATGTTATTGATAATGAACCAGTTCATACCATAAAATCTTTTTAATCATTAACAAACCAGCAAAAAGAATTAGCGAATTCAGTAGTAAATAAATTTTTGGATATTTCATCACAAAGGATAGGTTTAGGTAGAACTAACTTGATTGAACATATTATTGATACCGGTGATGCTTTACCTATTAAGATTAAACAATATCCACTTTCTCCGGAAAAGAAAGATGCATTATGTAAAGAACTAGATAGAATGCTGGAATTGGATGTAGTCACTCCTAGTGAGAGTCCTTGGAATAACCCAGTGATCTTGGTTAAAAAGGCAAATGGAGACTGGAGATTTTGCTTGGATTGCCGTAAGTTAAACTCAGTAACCAAGGGGGATTCATATTCGATTCCGTACATTCCGCAAATTCTAGATAGCCTAAAAGAAGCTAAATTTTTGTCATCAATTGATTTAAGTTCTAGTTTTTGGCAAATTCCGTTAAGTGAAGATTCTCAAGAGAAAACTAGTTTCACAGTTCCGGGTAGGGGTTTGTTTAAATTTAAAGTTATGCCTTTTGGCTTATGTGGTGCTCCAGCACGACAACAGAGATTAATGGACCGGTTATTTAATCAAAATTTTTGTAACGATATAACGAATGGGAGAGTTTTTTGTTATATAGACGACATTGTGATTTGCTCTTCAGATTTTGAAACGCATTTAATTTTGTTAAATAGAGTTTTGGATAAATTAGAAATGGCTAAATTGTCTATAAATTTTGAAAAATGTAGTTTTTTTCGGAAATCATTACGTTATTTAGGGTACATGGTAGATGAATTCGGGTTACGAACTGATCCAGAGAAGGTTGCCGCGGTCATGAATTTTCCGACACCAAAATCCGCACAGGATGTAAAAATATTTTTAGGTACATGTTCCTGGTATAGACGTTTTATTAGAAACTTTTCGACTATAGCAGCCCCACTCAATAGATTAACTAGTAAAGGCAAGAACGCACCAAAATTTGAGTGGAGTGAACAAGCAGAGGTGGCATTTAATACTTTGAAAAATGCACTAGTAACGGCACCTGTGCTTGCGGTTCCGAATTTCGACAAGCCATTTAAGGTACATTGCGATGCTTCAGCTTATGGAGTTGGCGGTATGTTGACACAAGAGGTAGATGGACATGATCATCCCATCGCATATGTCAGTAGGAGTTTAAATAAAAATGAAAGGAATTACAGTGCGACAGAACGCGAAGCTCTTGCTGTCATTTTTGCAGTGGAGAAATTTCAAGCTTATTTTGGTTCAAAAACAATTACGATTATTACGGATCATGCATCGCTTAAGTGGTTTTTGAATTTGGAAAATCCCTCTGGGAGATTGGCCAGATGGGGTTGCAGATTGTCACAGTATAATTTTATTATTGAGCATAGAAAGGGTAGTGATAACGTAGTTCCGGATACCTTGTCGAGACTCATAAAGGTTGATGTGATTAAAGTTGGTCGAAGTAGTTCGGGACAACAGACTATCGTTGATGACTGGTATGACAAAATATTTAATGGTTGTAAAAATAATCCAGCCAATTTTCCAAATTTTTGCATTTTGAATAATAAATTGTTCCGTTTCAGTAAATGTAAATACCAGCTTTTGAGTGAGTTCGATTGGAAAGAGGTAGTCCATAAGAGCGACATTAATAGGATTTTGAAAGAAAACCATGCAGACCCAACTGCTGGTCATTTCGGCGTGTTCAAAACTCATCGTAGAATATCACTTCGATACTTTTGGCGCGGTATGTACAAGGATGTGGTTGATTATGTTAAAAATTGTGATGTTTGTGCTGCTTATAAGCACACAACAACAGCCACTCCTGGTTTATTAGGAAAACCAAAGGTCTGTAGTAGACCGTTTCAGGTTATTTCTGCTGATCTGGTAGGACCTTTGCCCAGATCTAGATCAGGTTTTACGTTTCTTTTTGTAGTAACTTGTTGCTCCTCAAAATATACAATGTTGTTTCCGTTAAGGCGTGCCACAGGTGCCGCTGTTGTAAAGGCGCTTGAGAATTTTGTTTTTCTGAACCATAGTGTTCCGGAAACCGTAATTGTAGACAATGGATCGCAATTCACGGGTTTCGAATTCCGTAATCTCATAAAGCGTTACAATATTCCGAATTTGCATTACACACCATTGTATACACCACAAGTAAATCTTGTAGAGAGGTATAACAAGACTGTTATGACTGCAGTAGCTGCTTTTGTGAAAGACAACCACAGGTCCTGGGATGAAAATTTGTATAAAGTCCAATTTGCCATTAACAGCGCGGTAAACGAGTCCACTGGTTTCTCCCCGTTTTTTCTTGTCCATGGAAGAGAACCGGTACTAAATGGTTCCTTTTATAAAGACTCGGATAAGGATTACGAGGTAGGAATGCCATATTCCTCATGCTGGAAATTTTGGAATTTTACAGGACATATTTCGTCAAGTCAGACAGAATTTGTTCCAGGCTCATGCAGAGAATGCAACGCATTATAATTTGCGGCGCAGACCAGCACGTTATGCGGTAGGCGATATTGTGTGGAAAAAGACGTATACACAAAGCGATGCTGAGAAATTTTTTACAGCCAAGTTGGCTCCTAAATATGAAAAGTGCAGGGTAGTAAAAGTTTTGTCACCTCTAGTGTATGAGTTGGTTAGAGTTGCTGACAACCATCCTATAGGTACTTGGCATATTAAGGATTTTAAGAGGTAAATATTTAGCATTTCATTTTTGTGGTCTTTACTGTTTGGATATTTAAGTTTCGACTATATTCAATTAGTTTTTTTTTTTGAGTGTGTAGTGATGTACTGAGTTAGCAGTTACATTACCATGGTTTGAATAGGGATTGATGAAGTTGATGTAAGTAAGGTTAGGATGCTTGAGATTTGAGTGTTCGTGGAAGACTAGCAAAAGAGAGTAAATAACTTGTGATGCTGATATTTACTGTATTAAGATTTTGGCTGATTGATACATTGTATTTTTTTTTTTTTGGATTGTTCCGTGTATTTTCCGTTTTGTTTAGTTCCTGGGTTATTGAATTTTATTTCAAGATTCTGATTTCAGGTCTTTGTTATGTTCAGTTCCAGGAAAAATTATTACTTCTTATTTAGTACCAAGTCTAATAAATAGTAGAAACTTTTACATTTTTTCTTGTGATTAGTCGCTAGAAAGGGCGCACTACTGCACATGATTTGAGTTCAAACATTGTCTTTTGACAATTGTATTCCGGCGGTTGGCAGCAAGGAGTGAGTCACCGTGGAGATAGCTTCATTGCATTTAACAATGAGCTGGGAGGTGATGTCAAGGTGCTCTCACTTAAGCACATTTTGATACACCGCAATATTATTATTTTTTTTCTTTTGCTGTATATATAGTATACGTTAGTGTTTGCATTTTTTTTTTTAAGTGTTCCGGATAGTTTAGTTGGAATTTCTTTAGTTCAGGTTTGAAACGCTGAGGGCAGCGTGGTTCACCCGGTGAACCTTTTCGTAAGGGGGGGGGGGGGTATTGTAACGTAGTAAAATTGTGGTGCATAGCGACATCTAGTTCTAGCCGCGGTATTACTATTGATCCTGGTATTGAGGTTTATCTAGCGAAGCTTGCGGGCTCACTAGATGGCGTGCTTGGAGAGTTGCTATGTATTTGCACGGTTTTGTTTTTACATTGTTTCATATTTAAATATTTATTTAATTGCTTAGGATTTTTGTCTAAATTGTTTTTATAAATAATATTTAAAAAAATAAAAATATATAGATTTCTTTCGGTTTGCTGTATTGGATAAATTTTTAATTTTGAGTGGCAACACTGCCAGATTAAAGGATTTTCGCTTCGACCATGATTGGGAACGGCGAGGGAAAGATTTCACGTTTTCGTGTTTTGTTGGCCAGGTTCGCCTGCATATTAAAAAGTATGTCTCTGAAGTAGAGAATAATAATTTTTATTTATCTCAACAATGATGGTGAGTTAATTTCGATATTTTGGTGGGACCTTTTCCTTTGTGTTTGTGATAACCTTTAGGTGTCATATTAACTCGTAATTTACTTTTGTTACAGCTTCCTTGTTTTGTTTGAAATAGATATTTTTATCTGATTTCGGGGATGGTGGGATCGAGAGATTACACATATGCAATCTACTCTGGTAAGATTTCAAACCATTCTTTTAAATTTTGCATCGGTTCGATTCCGCCATTTTGACAACGTGTTTTCTTTGTTTCAGGGTTTTCTTTCTTTCTTCCTTTCTTTTTATATTTCCTTAGTATTTTATTGTTTTATTTTATTATATTACGTAACTAATTAATAGAAGTATGACTTTAGAAGAAAATACACTTGGGTTACCATGATGTAGGAAAAATTTAAATATGAAAAATTTATAACTTGAAATTAAGATGGAACTTAAATGAGTTACAAACAGAACTCAAACTTAAAATTATATTTCGATTTCATTCTGTCATTTTCGTTAAACTTCAATCATCGAGGCCTGGATATTTGAATTTGGAATTTAAATAAAACACCAAAAGGTATCTTTTCAATATTTTGAAAGCTGAGTCTACCGTGGATCACCAGAGCAATGAAACATCTGTCCGTATTAAAGTAAAACCTTTGGGCTGGAGATCCTGCTCATCGAAACTTCCTGTTGAAACCTTAACACCCGGTGGATGTCCAGAGCAAATTGACAATTCAAGTAATTGGTATGAATTAATGCAGAAGAGGTACAGACTTTCTCATTATTTAGTTGATCTATGCTTATTTACAAGGTTATTTGATTTCTGGTGGTATACTCGTTAAGCTCATTATACTCGTTAAGCACATTATACTCATCACGTATTTTTTTTTACTGTAGTAAATATATTAAGAACCTTCTCTCTACGACTGAGCAACCTTAGTATTTGTTTAAATTGTAATTTCTGAAGTGATGGTTTTGGGGTTAGCTAGGTAGGCTTATTTATTATATTTTGTTACATGAGGGTAAGTGTAAAAATGAAAATTAAACTACCTTAATGTTGAATATCTAGATGGTTTATTATGTAAATCTTTTTTTTTTCCTACCTGCTTAAAATTTGTATTTGGTCCTAGCCCTAAAGATATATCACTATTTTCTTTGTCAACGGCACATTGTATTCCGAAATAGCCGGGCAACTTTTTCCGTCAATGTGTCGGGTGGCAATACCGATCGCTACTTATGGGAAAGAAGTTTTCAACCAATCCGCAGCGATACAGCAGGATAGAGTTCCAACCCTGCTCTTGCTAAAGTTTCAAATTATTTACAACAAACGTCTTACCTTACGCAAGCAGCGCTATGGAAAACGATGTTGCAATGCTGCTGCAACTCCTGGCGGTCATCGTTGGAGATACCCAGCTCATCTTCCAGGATATCTCCAGAGACCAGCTTCAGTTTATTGAAGACATCTGGATCCTTCTCTCGAAGATGTTCAAATATCTATAATAAATTACCTTGGAGAATCTTTAATAAGGAAATTGATGATAGGAGTACACTCCTAACTTTTATTTAATATAATACTGATCCAGTAGATATAAAATGTATGTGTAATGTAATATGTAGAAGTGAAATTAATAGATAAACCGTTTTATTCGATGCAGGATGACATCTATACTAATATTATAAAGAGGTAAAGTTTCTAACTTTGTTTGTATGTAGAGGGTAATCTTCCCCAATACTGATCCGATCATGAAAATTCTTTCACTAAGAGAAAGCTACACTATTCAGGAGTGACATAGGCTATATTTTATTGTAATTGAACAAGAAATTCAGTAAATAAGAAAAATATTAAAATATAATATCAAAATGGTAAATAAACTAGCGCCATATATCGCTTTTAGAAAACAATTTATTAGTCTTTCGACGTTATTAATTTAGTCTTATTATTTAACAAGACAACATATAGAGCAAGACAACATATAGAGCAACATATTATTTATTTAAGTGCTATAAAATTTGTTCTTTAAAGTATTTTATTTGGTTCTGTAATTTAAAATAATAAATACGCGGGAGCAACATATTATTTATTTAAGTTCTATAAAATTTGTTCTTTAAAGTATTTTATTTGGTTAATATTATAATAATTAACGCCCAACGAAGTGGGCACGGGTTGGCTAGTAGTTGATAAAGATGTGTGGACTTATGACGCTGTATTTCATGCAAGGTATTACTAATGTTTGTAGGGGGTAATCTTCGCAAATAATCCAATCATGAAAATTCTTTAACTAACAGAAAGTAAAGCTATTCAGGAATGCTATAAACTATATTTTATTGTTATTGAACTACAGTGAATAATAATACATAGTATATGTAAATCAAGTCGGAGAAATGCGAGCGAGATGAAAACTTTACTATATACTTGCATCAGAAATAATATTAACGCCCAACGAAGTGGGCACAGGTCGGCTAGTACTTTATAATTACTCTAGGAACACAGTGCACTGTTAAACTGTTAATTGTTTTTACTGCACTGTTTATCACGTCGATTATAAATTTTTCTTTATATAAATCAATAAATAAATAACATTTTTATGCGCTACTTACCCTATTGTTACAGAGTGCCTTCAACCTCTCTTCTCCACTTACGCCTTTCTTCTCCCTCATCAAGAGATAAATTGTGTGGATACCGGGACAGGCTCTCAGTAATTTTTCTACTAGTGCCTGCAAACCAATACTACATATCAACCATCTTATTTTTTTTTTATGTCACTAGGTCGGCAAACAAGCGTACGGCTCACCTGATGGTAAGCGATTACCGTAGCTTATAGACACCTGCAACACCAGAAGCATCGCAAGCGCGTTGCCGACCCAATCCCCAATCCCCCCAGGCGCTCTGGTCACCTTATTTACCAACAGGAACACAATACTGCTTGAAAACAGTATTATTTTGCTGTGATCTTCTGTAAGGTCGAGGTAATATCCCAGTTGGGCTGCTCCATATTTTGAGCAAGAAATTCCTGCTGTGCCCTACCTCAGTAACCAGCAAGTTGAAGTGGTGGGCTAGTCCAGTGTAACGCAGGATCGATAGCCACTAAAGCAGATGTTTCCTTAAAACTATCGATGATCTGTGCAAGATCGTCAGAGGAACCTGGATATCTGAGATATTTGACGCGAAGTTTTGAAGACCTATGTCCACCTGTGTATTGAAATAGGCTGAAGCGAAGACAAACGGGACAGGACGGGAGTAGTATTGACAACGCGCTTATGTTCTGGTATTGCAGACGTCCATAAGCTACGGTAATAGCTTACGATCATAACTCCCATATGCTTTTTAGCCACCTTAGTACTAAAACAAATTCCAAGCCTTTTTGTATACCTGCGCTAACAAATCTAAACTTTGATTATATTCTCCGTTTACTGTCACAATACAGACAACGGTTAAGTGTATCTCTTTACATATAATTTGATCAAAGATTAACAAATATTTGTAAAAGATATACACATGTTAGCAGGGTCTGGGCGTCAGATTCAGAACACACATACCCCAGAGCGGCAAGCAGGGTCACTGCACAATTGCTTGAACTGGCTAGTCAATAAATGGCTTAATTTCAAAATTATCTTACCTTCCCAAGAAATCCAGTAGCTCCAGTGATTAAGACGCGTTTCCCTTCGTAAAATTCTGTCACTGATGGAATCATATTCACCGTTTACTGTAAATAAGATAATACATTCATCATTTCATCATCATTTCAACCTGTCACAGTCCACTGCTGGACATAGGCCTCCGCAAGTTCACGCCAAAAATGGTGTGAACTCATGTGTGTTACCCGTAGTCACCACGCTGGGCAGGCGGGTTGGTGACCACAGGGCTGGCTTTGTCGCACCGAAAACGCTGCTGCCCGTCTACGGCCTGTGTATTTCTGTTGGATGGTTAACCCGCAACCGGTCGGCTTTTTAAGTTCCAAGGTGGTAGTTGAACTATGTTATCCCTTAGTCGCCTCTTACGACACCCACGGGAAGAGAGGGGGTGGCTATATTCTTACTGCCGTAACCACACAGCAATACATTATGCAATATTATATCATACAATAAGATAATACATTAGTTCATACCAACTTCGTGAAACTCGAAAGTATATTTTTTTTATGTCACTAGGTCGGCAAACAAGCGTACGGCTCACCTGATGGTAAGCGATTACCGTAGCTTATAGACGCCTGCAACACCAGAAGCATCGCAAGCGCGTTGCCGACCCAATCCCCAATCTCCCCAGGAGCTATTATAGATATATCTATACAAATAAATGGATAAGATGCAGCGTGTTTCGGAGAAGGTTTTAATTCATTATAATTATGTTGCTGATTACTTATCGTGTAAAAAATATGAATGGTCAGACGTCACTAGTGTATATAAAAAAAAATGTTAAATAACATTGTTTATCGACATTAAAAAGGAGGTACTTAATTTGACTGTATTTATATTTGTTATCGCTTTAATCTATATATCTATACAAATTAATAAAATTGTAGTGTCTGTTTGTAATATTAAAATACCCAATTTTTTACTATATGCATATGGATATCTTCATTGTATATATACCAAAAAACATTTCTTAAAATTTTTGTCTGTCTATCTGTCTGTCTGTTTGTTCCGGCTAATCTCTGAAACGACTGGATTGATTTTGACGGGACTTTCACTGGCAGACAGATAATGTAGTAAGGAGTAACTTTGGCTACATTTATTTTGGAAATTTATTTAATTTACTTACTCTGCGAACTAAACAATAACTTTTTTTTAATTACTCGCGGACGAAGTCGCGAGCACTGCTAGTATCATTATATGAAACATCCGATTCGGCGCAGTTCAAGTCATGCGCGTACATTTATATCGGCGAATCATTATCATTATTCATCCCATTACTGGGCATAGGCCTCTTCCCCCATGTAGGAGAAGGATCAGAGCTTAATCCACCACGCTGCTCCAATGCGGGTTGGCGGATATATTCGTTACCATGAGTAACGATCGGGTGTACATGATAACAACCTGGACCGACTGGGCTTAACGTGCCCTCCGAGGCACGGTGGGGAGACCCACAAGGACTGCACAAACACCCAAACCACGGCAAATACCTGTATGGCCAATACAAATGTTTATCATGTGCGGGGATCGAACCCGCAACCGCCAGCACAACAGGTACAATCCATGGCTGTAACCGTTACGCCAACGCGGCGTCCATTCGTCGTCAATTGAGTAATTCTTAAGAAATATATTATTTTATCGATTAATTGTTTGACTATCTTTATTGTATTACTTGTCGATGAAAACGGAAGTCGGTTTTTGGGAGTAAGACACAATTATTTCATATACTAAAAAATCTTCTAATATATAAAATCCTCGTATCGCGGTGTAGTTAAACTCCTCCGAAACGGCTTGACCGATTCTCATGAAATTTGTGTGCATAATGAGTAGGTCTGAGAATCGAACAACATCTATATTTCATCCCCCTAAGCCCTAGGGGGGAGTAATTAAGGGGTTAATAACATTTGTGGCAAAACAACGTTTGCGGGGTCAGCTTGTTACGAAACGCTCTATGCCGGGATTTGCTGACCGAAGTTTGCTTCGAAACATTCCCTACGTCTCGCATCAGTAGCCGGAGGTTGTTACGAAACTTTCCCACCATGGCATCGCACCTGAGCATCGCACCTGGGCACCGTGTGAAACGACCCAACATGAAGAACCCAACACAACCCGATGCTCCGACTGAGCGATCTTTAATTTTAAGTCACTCTTGTTTCTCACATCGAACAATTGTCACGTGTATTTATAATTAATTATAATTTAGTTATAATAAATTTAATTTTAAATAAAACTTTGCTTTTTTTTGCAACCTTCGGCTGTCGCTTTTATAATTAGCTAGTAAAGATAAAAAATAATTTTTATCCATTAAACTAATGACTAAATACCGAGTCTAAGAAATGTTCTTAGACTATTTGACTGTTTTTACTACAAATAATGTAATTGATTGATTAATAAATGACGGTTCATTGACTCGACACTTAAGTATAAATAGAGTAATTTCTGGATCATTATGAAACGTATTTAGAACTTCACGGTATGAACACGTTACTTAACAATAACACACAAAACGGATTTCGTACAATACCGACATTTAGTAATATGAATTATGTTAATTCATTTTGTCGTTTTAATTTCTCTTTTGCAAAACTTTAATAAACTTAAGCGTTTTGATTGGCCACGAGTATTAGATACAAAGTGTGTCACTTAACACGTAACTGGAGCTTACTTAGAACAATTGTTCTTAAAGAGTGAAGTAAGGCGTATCATGATATTTTAATATTTTATTAAATTGATCAAATTGTAATCTTATTGATAACTACTATAATTCATCATTGTGCGTCTATTGCAGACGATTTAGACAGTGTCAGACAGACACTGTGTCGCCTAGGACACTCTTCAGGAAAACGCAGAGTTTCCTAAGCTCTGCGCCACCCTCTCGACCTCACTGGCTAGGCCCACAGGAACGACGAGTCGATACCTGAGGAGCCAGTTCGGCTGCAGGAGTTTTTCGCATTTTAAAGCTATGCCACGAATGTTTGACGGAGACCCCATCCCGGGTTTCAAATAAAGTTTTCCTTCTCCAGGACTCTGATGATTTTGAGCCAGGTTTATCCCTCGGTCGCCTTTTACGACCCCCACGGGAAGAAACGGCGTACTATAATTATACTATAATTATATTATTACTAGACTGCTATAGTTAGCATTCTGAGTGAGACCAATTTTTCAATTCGACTGTATTTTTATGTGTGAAACCTATAACTTTAAACTGATTTCAATTCATCTTTTTTTTATCAAAAAGTGGTGCTTGTTATGTGGTCTCATTGCAATTGATGGGTAAAATTATCAATATCTGACGACTATTTTTTGACAGACAGACACACTTATCGAACACTCCTATACATGATAACATAGTGAACACAAAGCTAAAAATGTTATTCGTATATTTATTATTTGCCATACTTTTTAGCTCTTTGGGCTTATTTTTTGTACTACTTGATATATGATTTTTATTTTATATGTTTATAAGAGTGAGAGCAGTAGGTACGTACCTATATGATTTAATTATTAATTTTTTAATATTTGATCAGCCAGTCAGTCAGTCAGTTCAGCCTATTGCAGTCCACTACTGGACACAGGCCTCCCCAAGTTCGCGCCAGACGTCCCGGTTTTCCATAATCCTCATCCAGCCTACACCGGCAATCTTAGGTAGATCTTCGGTCCAGTATTATAATATTTGTTACAAGTCAGTAATTTTTATTTCAATCGATTTTAATAAATAAAAATTTTCAAACACCAAGTTAAAAAAAATTCACTAAATATAAAAATTACGGAATACAGTAATCCTAATCCTCATAGAGTTTCTATCATACGTATAACGATAGATCGTTATTCGTGTATTTAATTTTAATACCTTATTACACATTAAATTAATTTAAACACATCACGTAATTATTTGTACAATCACAACGAATTTATATATTTTTTAATTTATAACTAGCTGTTGCCTGCGACTTCGTCCGCGTGGAATAGTAACTTTGGATAGCATTTTTTGAATATATTATCTTTTAGTTTATTTTGGATTATAAACACCGTCGTTTGGGTATTTACATGTTCAACGTGATTCTTTAAATTGGCATAACTTTTTTATTTATGAACTGAGTGACATGAAACAAACACTAAATGTTAAGTGAATCTTACCAAAATATATTAATGAAAGCCGCATCTAAATCGGATAATCCGTTTCTGAGATTAGCGAGCACAAACATATTTTATTTACAGTTTTATTATATGTGTTGATGATGATGATGATGATGATGATGATGATGATGATGATGATGATGATGATGATGAACATCCACAGGCCTTAAAATCCCCACGCCTTTTGTTAAACGGTTATCCTACAGGAGATTTATTAATTAGGACTAAGGATCGACAGTCCTGTGAATGCCTAGTAAAAAGAATTAATTTTCATACAGAAAAAATAATCCCCGAAATGCATCTAAGTACAGTATAATCCGCCAACATTGTTTTTCAAGCCTAACATTGGCCAGTTACCAAAATTAAGCAAAAATAATTGTAGCAACAAAATTATCTGAGATAGCAACATTTTTTAATCTATTAGGGAAAAAAGAATATACTTCTAGCAATATTGATTGAAATTTCCCCTCCTAGCTTTATTCAGTTAGCTGTCAACAGCCATCAAAGTATTATCTATTCGCGTGGTACCAAATTGTTTGTCGAGTATTCTGGTTCTAGCAAGCGTCAAAAACTGTACAGGTGAGAAGTTTTTTTATATGTTTTTGTATGAATTCAAGGTAATAATTTGGTGCTCATTTCAAATCATATCGAGTCATTTGAACTGAGAAATTCAAGCGGCCAATGTTACAATCACTTGCTGTGAACACAAGATGTCAACATTGGCCACCTACAAACATGTGTTAGGGCTGTCTACAAAAACGTTTATAGGTATGTACTATAAGTCACACATATGGAAATATTATGTAGGAATAATAGAAAATATTGATTTTGACACAAAAACTTTTACTATAATATTCTACAAATGTGTCAGAAGAAAGGGTCACATAAAATTTATAAAACCAAAACATCAAGATCGGGATATTACCGTACCTGAAGATTCTATCGTTAAAATCATTGAAATGTTACAAATTAATGAAAGTCCTGAAGAATATATTTTGATGTCTGAGGAAGACGTTATTTACTTTTAGTTGAATACTTGTGTTAATTAACGTAATAACGTGTGTTATGAGACTAATGTTAAAGTACATAACTGCCGTTTTTTACATTGCTTAGATACCTAAGTTCCTAATATTTTTTAAATTTACTATACCAAAAAATTAGGTACCTATTACCTATGAATACAATATTGAACACTGTTACATGTTACACGTTTACTGATAAAGTCTGACAACTAGTATTATTTTAATTTGGCCCATGGTCTTGAAGCCATGAAAAGCAAGAAGCTTGATTAGTTATTAAAAAAGGTGATATTATTAAGTTTCTCGTTACCTCTTTAGAGACTGTTATTTATTGAATCTAATTAGATAATCTATATAATATTGTTATTAAGAGGATTTCCACAAGCACACTAACGCCATAGCGATATTTAAATAAATTTCTCTTGAATTAAGATAAAAGTCGCAATTCGTGGGCCGCTACTCACGACAGAATTAAATATGTATATTCTGTAACAAACTGTGACAAAGATTTAAATGACGTTGTGGTGCTACTGTGCTTGAAGACCTCTTAACAGCTGAGAGAGTCATATTTCATGCTAAAATTGTAATAATCGTAAGTGCTATATAAAGTTGTTGAAACTAAGATAATTAAAGTTGATTGATATAAAACATTTTTTTTCTGTCAAAGGGCACCTATTTGATTTAAATTTTGGTCATACGTACCTAACCTAAGTTAATTTATTTTGACAACCCTAAATCTAAAAATTGTTTGTATGAAAATCAGAAAAAATTATTGGGTAACATTGGCCAGTGCGCTGTACTGGTAAATTCGTAACTTTTTGTGATTAATATCTGTTAACCGTCATCTTTGGCCAGTTTCCTATTATAGTTCTTAATTATGCGACTGTAGAGGCGATAGTTCAAGAGTTATAAGCAGTGGCTAATGTTGGCAGAATGTAGAGGTAATTTTGGTTACCTATAAAAATTCTGTTTTGGCCATGAAAAATTATAAAATTTGCTGTGTTCGAGCTTAAAACTAAGAGATAAGGTTGCACTTGGTTTGCTTATCTAAAAAATTAGTCCTTGTCTTACATTATTTCGAAGTTATGGCCGATTATGTGCAAAAAGCGGCCAAAGATGGCGCATTACACGGTACATAAGTGCCAAATTGCCCCGAAGTTGGATTAAAAAAAAATTGTGTCCATTTATGTTAAAACAAGTTCACTAAAAATGACGGTAAAAAGTTTCGTTCAGCTAGTCTATATAAATAAAAATAAATGCTAAGCGTATAACGCGAGAATGGCTCGACCAGTTCGGCTAATTTAATTTTTTGTATGTTCCTTAAGCCCACGGAAGGTTTTAAAAATAAAAATAAAAAATTTTACTATTAACTTTTGACAGAACGAAGTATGTCCGGACAGATAGTTATTTATTTATTTTATTTATTTTAAACTTTATTGTTCACCACAAATATATTACAAACAAAGCATAAATATAGTTACAGACAGTGAAGTACAATGGGCGGACTTATGGCTAACTAGCCATTTCTTCCAGACAACCCAGTTATTATTAAAAATAGGATTCAAATACAATATCAAACTATCGTAACAAAAATTGAACTCACCAAACAGTAAAACTGTACGTGCGTATATAACTCTGTTATGTTAACAACTGGCCAACCGATAGCTCTGTAATATTGTAAATTTATTCATTTTATATAAACGGTTATGTACTTACATAAACAGAAAAAAAAACGAACATCAAAATAAAAACTTTATAATTCGAGTAGGTTCAGAAATTGGAAGTAGGGCACAGTAGTAGTATGATGAAGATATCTTAGTGTATATATTGATCAAAATTTGGGGAATCCTGACGGGGGACGTGAAATCGAAAAATCAACCCAAACAAAAATCACTTGTTTTGCTTCAGAGACCTCTTTCTCCATGTAGGAGAAGGATCAGAGCTTAATCCATCACGTTGCTCCAATGCGAGTTGGCGGATATATTCCCTACTATGAGTACATGATAACGACTGGGACCGACGGCTTAACATGCTCTCCGAGACACGGTGGGGAGACCCACAAGGACTAATAACCAGGTCGGAAATAAATAATCAAATAAACACAAATATCCACTCCGAGCGCGAATCGAACCAGCGACCTTCGGTGTTTAGGCCCCGAAGACACGGCACACGCGCCGTTACACCAGAGCGGTTGTCAAATTACTCGTTACACAACTATATTTATTAACCGACTTAAAAAAAAGGAGGATGTTACTCAATTCGACCCTATATATATTTTTTATGTATGTTCGGGGATAGCTCCGTCGTTTATGAACCGATTTTGATAATTCTTTTTTGTTGGAAAGGAGATATCCCTA